>NW_004524723.1:1907388-1910046 GCF_000260255.1 Octodon degus | reverse complement strand
TAAGCTTAACCTCACTATCTGTCTGCATATCAAACATCTTAGGCATAATATGGAACAGGTATTTTTCATCAAGTATGGATATGTTGAACTTTAAGTCCCTACAGAATATGATAAAAAATTACAATATATTTTAAAAATAGGCATGAAGAATTATATTATTCATTTTCTTGGGAGGAAAACTTCCAGACTCTCCCAGGGTTATTCTGACTTGATCTCATCTTTTGGGCTTCCTGAGCCCTCGAAGAGCAATAGAAGAAGTCTTGAATCTCTTTTTTTGTGTGCACTGTTGCACAATTCATTCTGCTTCCAGCAAGCCATCATCACCAACATCTCTGTGATACATGATGCCTCGCCCTTCTCCAGCCACCGTTCTCCAACTTTGTTAACTAGGATGAGAGGTTTGCTGGTCTTTGGTGGGTTCACCAGCAACAACTAGGCACCCCATAGGCTGGGTGTCACCATTGTACACCACGCTCCCTCATGCCTCTTATCTGGGTGAGGTGCTCTTTGATAAAATCTTCTGTTGGTTTTTAGCAGTCTAAGTGAACTTCTGGAAATTTTAAAACTCTTTTCCTTATTGTCTGTGTCAAAAAGATCATCAGTGTTGATTTCTTCTTTTCTTGAAATTCAGAATACCTTTCTTTGTAGAAAGAGTTACTAAAAGTTACAAAGATTGCCTGTACCAACAGTTGTCCTGGTCTCCCCAGGATCAGGTGCTGCAGGCCAGCAACCACTGCACTTCTCAGGACAAGGTGGCTTGGGTCTTCATGAGGCTGATGGGGGTGGGGCTCATGGATGATGCAGGAGGGTTCAGAATGTTGGGATGTGGTGGCATCTTGGCCCCCCATGAAAGTACCGGGAGATTCTGGCCATAGTGAAGCTCAAGCAGCCAAGGCAGACTGGCTTCAGGATAGGGGCCTGGGTCAGCATTTATTTTTCCATGGGCTCCACATCAGCACACGGTGGACAGTGGCGGGGAGGGAATGGGTTCTGCTTGCTGGTGACTAGCTTCTGGTGCTGTTGGGATATGTAATCATTGATGTGGCCTACATAGATCAGGTTGGTCAGGATGCACTGCACTTCATCCAGGTCCATGTCTTTCACATGCACAAACTTCAGGGCCACTGAGACCATGTCCAGAGGCAGCTGGTGGGTTTTGAGTAGCACATGCACTTTCTTGAAGAGGTTTCTATAGGTGATATTCTGGAGCTTCTCCAGGATGAGGAAGATGCTGCAGTTGATGCAACAGCAGTAGGTTGCTCTTGCTTATAGCTTTGGTACCTCAGGTAACTGCATGAGGTGGTACTTCCTCAGCAGCTCCATGGTTGGTATGTGGCCCAGCAGCATCTTCACAGGCATTAGGTAAATGAGGATCATCCTTTTGTTCTTGCAGCTGGAGCAGTGGCAGTGCTTCAAGGCTAAGGACAGTATTTCTTGGCTTGCTTAAAGTCATTGTTGAACATGGCCTTGCACCCCACATAGAACTTGCACATGACCCTTTGTGTAGTGCTATAGTCATCTGTGAAGTTTGAGCTGTCAGTGGTATGGATGAGAGGTTTACATAAGTGACACTTGTGGATCTTAAAGTAGATCTTATGTGGCTGATTCACAAGAAATAGCATGCTCCACTTCTTCAAATCCTTGATGCTAGTAAAGTATTGCTGGCATAGACTCAGAAGCAGCTCATCAGTAATTCACTGGCTTTCTTCAACATATCCCCGAATTTTCTTTTTCTTTTCTTTTTTCTTTTTCTTTCTTTCTTTCTTTCTTTTTTTTTTTTTTTTTGGAACTGGGTTTTTTTCCTTTCTTTACCAACTGATTGTTGGCAAACACAAAGTCCATGGCCACCATGAACATGATGGGGATAGCCTACTTTTCCTCTTTGTGGACCTGGAACCCCCACAGAATGTACTATCATCATCTGGCATTTGTATACCTCTATGAAGTCATGGTTCTCCACCACGTAGGTGTACCTTAAATAAGCTGCAAATGTTTGATCATAAGGAAGTTTGAAAACTTGCTGGTGTTTCCCTTCCAGAGAAGCCATCTACAGCCTGGAGTTTTGCCATGTGAGGATGTATTGGGAGCCACTGAGGCTAGGAAATTGACCAGATGTGTGTAGGTGGGACTAGGCCTCGGGGCCTAAAGCAAACAAGCTACCTAAATCCTGAGTAAAAATCCTGTCTGGTTAGGGTCAGCTGCTAGTTTCTAGGTAACATCATGTCATATTAGTAACTTTGCAAAGGTATAAATAAAAGTTGGTTTTGTTGTGGGGTAGAGTTAGTGTTGTTAGGCAGACCAGCAACCACCTAGCCCAGCTTTTGTCTTTTTGTCTATTTTTTCTCATTCCTGCTGCCATTTGTGCCTGGGTAGAACTGATCACAGTGAGAACAATGGATCCCTACAAGGATGCTTGAAGAGCAAGCACCAGGCCTACACATGATGCACCATCTCTGGTGTCAAATGCTTAATACACCTGTTGCAGTTACTGGCTGATGGTGATATGTGCCATTCAGTGTTCATTTCTATATCTGGCATTTCTTCTTTCTGTCTTTCTTTTTTTAAAAAAATTTTTCCATAATTTTATTGAGAAACAAATAGCAATGAGACAGTTTCAAACCAAATTGGTAGGACAGTTTCAATAATTAACACATTGCA
>NW_004524723.1:1895719-1902693 GCF_000260255.1 Octodon degus | reverse complement strand
AGTATATAGTGGCCTTCTTTATTTCTCTTGATCATTCTTGGTTTGAAGTTGAGACTGTCTGAGAATAGGATTGCTACCCCTGCTTTTTTCTGAGGTGCTGGGGATGGTAGTATTGTCTTCCATCCTTTAACTTTCAGCCTATGAATGTCTTTATGAGTTAAATGTATTTCTTGTATATAGCATATTGTTAGATTTTGTTTCCTTATCCCCTGTGCCAGTCGATTTCTCTTAAGTGGTGAATTGAGTCCATTTACATTGATGGTTATGATTGAGATGTATTGAATTACAATTGACCTGTTATTTACCTGTTGCCATTTACTCCTTTTTCCTCCTGTGTTTAATTGCTTGCCCTATTTAGTTGATTGCTTCTGATCTCATTCGTGGAGTTCTGATCACTTTGGTCCCTCTCTAGAACATCTTTCAATAGCCTGTGTAGGGTTGGCTTTGTCATCATGAAATTCTTTAGCTGTTCTTTGTAATGAAAGTATTTCAGTTCTCCATGAAACTTGAAAGTGAGTTTTACAGGGTATAGTACGCTAGGCTGGAATTTGTTTTCATGGAGGACTTGAAGTACTTTGCTCCATGCTCTTCTTACCTTCATGGTTTGTGAAGAGAAGTCGGCCGTAATTCTGATGGGTTTTCCTTTGCATGTGATCTGCTTCTTTTCTCTAGTGGCTTTCAGTCTATTATTCTTGTGCTGAATTTCTGGGATCTTGACTATTATATGTCTCGGTGTGTTTTTCATTGTGTTGAGGTTATTTGGCATTCTGTATGCTTCGGTTACCTGAATGTCAGATTGTTTCCTCATATTTGGGAAGTTTTCTGCTATTACTTCTGCCCATATTTTTTTAAATGTCATTTGTATTGACTCCTTCTTTCTAATTGATGCCTATAAGTCTCACATTGTTCATCTTTGCATCATCTTGCAGTTGATGGATTGTTTTTTCCTGCATCCTAATTTTTTTTAAGAGATCCTTTCTTACCTTTTCACTAGCTGCACCAGCATCTTGAAGATCTGAAACTCTGTCTTCACTTTCACTTAAACAGTTTTGAAAGCTTGTGATTGAGATTTTAAATTCCTCTATATCTCTTTGACTCTGCTTCATGCAATCTTGTTTCTTTCCTGTGTTGCTCATTCAAGGAATCCGTCATTTTTCTAATCTCCTCTATTTTTTTTTAATCAACGTCTTCTTTAGAAGCTGTTATAAATTCTTTTACTGCAGTGTTTTTTTCAGATTGGGTTTCCTACCTATTTTTCTGTAGTTTACTCTTTACTTCAGACGCTATGAGTTCTGAGAATTCTTTTTTCATTTCCTAAAAGAATTCCACTCTGAGTTCCTCTATAACTTTCTGCTGTTGCTTATTTAGTATCGATGATATTAATTTGTACATTTGAGCAGAGCTAGTCGAAAAGAATTCCACTCTGATTTCCTCTATGACTTTCTGCTGTTGCTTATTTACTATCGATGCTATTAATTCATTCATTTGAGCTGAGCTAGTGTCCTCTGCACTTGTTGTGGGTGGGCTTGGGTTTCCTCCATATGTTTCTGCATTTGATTCTTTACTGCAGATGTTATTAATTCAGGGATTTCTTTTTTCATTTCCAATCTGAGTTCCTCTATACCTTTCTGCAGTTGTTTCTTTATTTCAGAAGCCGTTGATTCATTGCTTTCAGCTGTGTGATTCACAATTTGTTCTGTGTTAGTTTCCTCTGCAGTTGTTATGGGTTGACTTGGGTTCTGAGATTGCATTTTGCTCCTACTCGTTTTCATTTTGTGTAGCACTGTCTTCTGACCTTTGTTGTAGATCTTTGTTGCAGTTATAACCTTAGCACCTACTGAAGTTCAGGTGCCGATCTACAAAGTATGGATTTATCCAGCTGTGTCTGGCTTGGGTCTGGCTGCTGGGCTCAGCTCCTTCCTGCTGCTGCCCTTGGGAATGAACCTGTTGTGCCCTCTGGCAAGATGTTCTGCTCCTGGACTAGCTGGGTGGTTCTGTCCCCTATACTCTCTGCAGGGATTGCAGCTGCAGTGTTTTACCCCAGGCCTATATGCCATGCCTGAGCTGAGTCTGGAGGGGACAAAGTGGAGTAGCGGGGAGAGGCAGCTCTCCTACACACTCACTGGGCCTGGACTAGGACTGGATGTGGGGGTTCCTGGAATGTGAGAGAAATTCCTACTCTGTGGGTGGGGTGTGGGGGGGGTACTGAGGTGTGATGGGGGGCATCCCAAGATGGTGAAAGAGGGTGTCACCCATGCTGTGCCTGGGATGGGACCATTATGTCACACCAGCACAGGGTAGCCAGAAGCTCTCCCACACACTCACCGGGCCTGGGCTAGGACTGGATCTGGGGGTTCCTGGAACACGGCAAAAATTCCTACTGGCAGGCGGGGTAGGGGAGGTGCTGTGGAGTGGTGGGGGGCATCCCAATGGGGTGGAAGAAGGTCTCACCCACGCTGTGCCTGGGCTGGGACCAGTAGGTCCCACTGGCGCAGGGTAGCTGGAAGCTCTCCCACACACTCACCAGCCCTGGGCTAGGACTGGGTCTGATTTCTTCTTTCTTGAAACTATACAGCTGAGCTAGCTGCTGTAGATTCATTCCTCCAGCACCAGCTGCTTTTCAAGCTCTTTGGAGTGGTATTTTGTTGTCACTGTCCCCTGCTGGTGGTGGTATGTTGTTGCTGTAACTCCAGCTGCTGATGCTCACCCTTAGCTGTGCTGAGTCTCCCTGGGATGAGCCAGACTTGCTTTTTCTTCATTTTGGCTAGGTTTAGCTTGTTGGCTCAGTGAAACTATGAGACAAGTTCATGGCAAGAGACATGGGTGAAAGTGGTAAATAAAATAATGATCAGACCATTCCTGGGCTAAAAATGTATTGGATTCTGACTTAATGGCTGCCATCAAATGCCACAACTGAAGTGCATCAACTCATTTGCCTCTACTAAAGCCTGCTGTCGAATGCTACTTGTCACTTGCCACTCACTAACGGGGTTTAGATGTGGGACTATAAGCACTTGATTTATTATGGTCTCTGGGCAGTGAAGCCTCTCAGCTAATGTTAATTTGTATTTTCAGGTACTCCCAAGTGCAAGCATCACTGTCTTAGCCCTACCTAAGATTATCAGGCATTAGATTCTCATAAGGAATCTATAACCTAACCTCTCCCATGTATAGCTCACAGTAGGGTATATGCTCCTAGGAGAATGTAGTGTTGCTGCTGATGACAGCATTGGAGAGTTGTTGTGAATATAAGGGTAAAACTTTCCTTGCTCACCTCTACTCATCTGCTCTATAGTCTGGAGCTAACAGGCCATAGACTGCTGTTGGTCTGTGGCCTGGGGTCCGGGACTCCTGCATTGATATGTTTCTACTACCTTATGTGTTATTCTGAATATTATTTTTAAATTGTGCTACAATATATTTGACATAAAATTTTCCTTAACCATTTTAAGTGTACTGTTAAGAGTGTTAAGTAAATTCACATGGGCATAAGACTAATTTTCAGAACTTTCATCTTCCAATGAAATTCTGTATCCACTAAACAACTTTCTATTCTCTCTCCTCTAAGCCCCTGGTAATCACCTCTGTATTCTTTGTCTTACAAATTTGACTGTTCTAGGGACCTCATGTGAGTGGAAACAGTATCTGTTGCTTGACATTTAGTTTATTTCACAGTCTTTATTTTTCCTTTTTATTATAATTTCCCTTTCAGCTTGTTGATAAAATATCCTCTATATCTCTTTTTCCTTATTTATTGTATGTAAAAAACACCAGCTTTCTTGTAATTTTTATTAGTGCAAATTAATTTTATAAAATATTTGGTTTCATTTTGAACTTTCATATATGCATATATTTTTGTCTTATTCATGCCTTTAACTCTCCTTTTACTGACCTCCCCCCATCTCACTGCATTTCTCTTGTCTAACACTCTCTCTTCTACGAATTCTATGGCATTTGTTTTAGATTCTGTATGTTAGGGAGAACATGTGATATTTGTCTTCTGAGTCTGGCTTGTTTTGCTCAATATAATCTCCAGTTCCACACATTTTCCTGAAGATGACATTTTTTGTTTTTTTTAATGCTCTTTTATGCTAAATTGTCTATGTATATCACATTTTCTTTATTCATTCATCTGCTGATAGGCACCAATCTACAGATTGAATCTATATCATTGTGAATTGTGTAGTGATAAATAGGGGTATGCTGATATCGCTGTGTAAAGTCACACTGTGCAGCCTTTAATTCCTTCAGATTTATGTGAGAAGTAGCATAGCTGCGTCAAATAGTAGCTGTATTTTCAGATTTTTGAGAGAACTGATTTCCATAGTGGTTATACTATTTCACACTCCCACCAAGAGTCAGCTGTTTGGAATGGTTTCCTTTTCCCTGAATCAGCAACACTTACTGTTTTCTGTAGTGTGTGCACATATATGTTGTGTGTGTGTGTTTATATTCATATAGTAATGTATAGTTTTACTTATCTCCCATTTGTGTGTCTCAGACCTCTCATTTTGGAAAGTGTTTCTTCTGCCTGAAGTATTCATTTTAGAATTGTCATTAGTGAGGATCTTCTGGTGATTAAATGTGTGTAAGTTTTTGTTTGAAATTGTCTATACAGTATTTCACTGTTCTTGAAAGATAGTTATATCTGCATAAAATTTCAAGTTGGCAGTTTGGTTTTTTTTCTTTTTTTCTCAGTACATTAGGCATTTTATTGTGCTTTTCCAGATTTCTTTATTGTGATTGCGATGTCAGCCATCAATTAAGCTGTCATTCACTGGAACATGATCTGTATTTTCTCTATAATGGTTTTCGGAAGCTAGTTGCCTTTGATGTTCTGAAATCTTACTCTTAGGGATGTAGTTACTAATTTGTTTAAAAAATTCATCTTACTTTTGATTTATTGCACTTCTTGGATTTTTGTTTGGTTTTGAAACAGGATGTTGATATAGTTAGGTTGGCCTTTACCTTAGTATGTAGCTTCAAACTCATGGTGATCCTCTTGCCTCAGCTTCCTGAGTGCTGGCATTACAGGCAAGTGTCACCGTGCTGGCTCACAGTTCTTGGATTTGAGGATGTGTCTTTCTGGAATTTCTCTATTGTTATAATATGCTTTGAATATTGTATTTTCTTAATTAGTTTTTAAAAATTGAGTTAGATTCATTTTATGAGTTTTAAACTTGTCTTCCATGCCTCTTAACCCTTCTACATACTTTGCATTGTTTTGTATTTTTGTGGTAGACACATAACAGTACAGTAAGGGTCCTACTTAAAAATGAGTTCCATTCCAGGAGAATGTAAGTTGGATTTGTTCACAAATCTGACAAAGTGAGTCTTACATGCCTTTGACACAAGTATAAAGTGTAAAGCATAAACCAAATGTGAGATTCATCTGTGAAAATTCACAACTCAAATGTTTGTAAGTTAGGAACTTAATCTATTGAGGACTAAACCCAGGGTCTTACCACTGAAGTACATCTCCAACCCTTTTAAATGTTTGTATCTTGAGACATGTTCCTTTCTTATTAGTGCATGCCTGTAGTACATAATGATTACATTTGTTGTAAAGAATTGGGATGTGAACATATATTATGGACATAATATATGTGTACATACATTGTGTACACATCTCAGTTCTTTCTTGTCCCTTCCTCTCCACCCTCTTTTTTTAAAAAATATTTTTGTCAGCATCAGATTCATTATTTATAAGTCAAGTTAACTGATAAGGGCAGAATAACAGCCTAACTAATGGCTCAAAAGCCATAAAAAGCACATAAGACAATGATACTAAATCAAGATACACTTTTAGATCATTGTCCATGCTGTATCACAATAACACTTTGTTTCTTGTGCTTTTTTCTCATTTTATTTTGTACTTTATTTATATATTGGGTATGTCTGACTTAAATTTAAGAAATGTTCTTTTAAATCACTAGGTTGTGCAGGCCGGCTTGAATTTGTGATCCTCCTGCCTTCACCTCCCAGAGTGTTGGGATTACAGATGTGTGCCACCATGTTAAGTTTTTGTGCCATATTTTCATTACTTTCCAGATTATTAAATTTCTCTACATATATGATTTATCTAGTGTTTAGCATTACATTTCTCATCTCAGTTATTAAGTATTTTGTTTTCTTTTCTTTTTTTTTCACGACCGGGGATTGAACTCAGGCCCTTGCGCTTGCCAGGGAAGCGCTTATTACACTGAACCATCTCCCCCCAAGTATTTTGTTTTCTAAATATTTGATTTTTCATTTTAAAACAGCTGAGATCCTTCTAGTCTCTTGTATCCTCATTTTAAAAAGCTCTTCTGTTTTAAGATATCCTGTTTGATAATTCCAGTACCTAAAGTCTTTGTATTGTCTCTTTTGGCTTTCAAAACATTCTTTATGATTTTGATTATCAACTGTTAATTTTAATTAAAATCCTATATGTGAGAATTTCTTGAGTCCGGTTCAAAGTGGAATTCCTCCAGAAAGGATTTGTGTTAGCTCTGTCAGGCTCCTTTTAGAGTCTAGGCAAGACTTTATTGCTTGCTTTCCTTACTTTCTGCATGTTCTTACCCCACTCTCTTCTATCCAAGGTTTTATTTTGTTGTTTTTGTATTGTTCTTTATGCTTATCTGTAGTATTAAATCATCAGAACTTTAAACATCTTTTAAGTTTTAAATCTTCTAATATTCTAGCTATTATTTTGACTGTAAGAGTTATTCAAGACATCTAACTCTCCATGCTGATTGAAATATCTGGGCTCTTTGAGTACAATGGTTTCTTTTTCTTTTTTTTTTCAAAGTTTTATTGATAAACATAGCAATGAGACAGTTTCAAATCAAATTGAAAGTACAGTTTCAACAAATAATACACTGCATATATTCTTCTTAGTGGTTAATTGCTGTACAAGGTGCAGACTTGTGATCCTACTTACAAACACCATTAGAACAAATCATTCTATTCATTAAGAGAATGCAACTATATAT
>NW_004524723.1:1863461-1889079 GCF_000260255.1 Octodon degus | reverse complement strand
ACGCCGGATTCACCTCCTCAAATTTAAAAAAAAATTAAATATTAACTGCTACTTTGAATAAACCAATAGAGATCATTAATACAGTTATCTTTGCTCTCTCTCTCTCTCTCTCTCTCTCTCTCTCTCTCTCTCTCTCTCTCTCTCTCTCTCACACAATTTCCCCCTTTCTTTTTTCCTTTCTGTCCTTCCAATGTTTTTTCTTTTGAGCAGTTTCTTTACCTTTCACAATATCTGTTGTACTTTTTGGATTTTGTTTACACTTTCAGTTTCTTACAGTAGAGAGATAATATGTTTATACATGTGGGTCTGATTTATTTCACTCATGAGTATGATCTCTAGTTGCATCCATTTACCAATAAAAGCCTTGAGTTTATCTTTTGTTATAGCTGGGTAATATTCCCTTGTATAAAAGTACCACATCTTTTTTATCCGTTCCTCAGGTCATGGACATTTGGGTTGTTTCCAAGAGTTAGCTATGATAGATTGTGCTGCTATAAATGTAGGTGCCCATATATTGCTGTGCTATGATGTTTTCGGTTCTTCTGGAAAAATACTCATAAGGGGAATAGCTAGGTTGAATGGGAGTTCTAAATCTAGTTTTTTGAGGAATCTCCACATTGATTTTCTTAGTGGTTATACTAGTCTACATGCCTACCAACAATGGAAAAGGGTTCCTTTTTTCCCTACAACCTTGCCAGCATTTGTTGTCAGTTGATTTCTTTTTTTTAATGTATTTGATACAAGGTCTCACTACGCAGCTCAGACTCATAGTTATCCTCTTGTTTTCAGCCTCCCAGGGCTTGGATTACAGGTGTGCACCACCATGCCTGGTCCCAGTGGCTGGCTCAGTGTGCCAGGGTGCAGGGGTGGCATGGCATGTGGTGCTTTGGCTTGAACCCCAGTCCCTGTGTTTGCCTAAGCAGGCTCTTAGTCTGCTGAGCTATCTCACCGGCCCATGGTTTGTTTGTTTCTTTCTTTCTTTCTTTCTTTCTTTCTTTCTTTCTTTCTTTCTTTCTTTCTTTGGTATCTTTTTTAGGGAGGGATCTACAGGATGTTCAGGGTCTCAGTACTAGATCAGACTTGTAGTGATCCGCCTGTTTATAGCCTCCCAAGAGCTGGGATTACAGGCACACACCACCACACTCAGTCTTAATTGCCTTCTCAGTGTGTTGGTGGGGGGCACAGCAGGCCTGGGGATTGAACCCTCAGCCCCTACACCTGCTTGCAGGCTTTTTAATCTGCTGAGCTATTTGGCCAGCCCCCTTGGTTGATTTCTTGATGATAGCCGTTCTTTATGGGATGGGATGGAATCACAGTGTTGTTTTAATTTGCATTCCTTGAATGACCAATAATGTTGAACATATATATATATATATATATATATATATATATATATATATATTTGCCATTTGTATTTCTTCATCTGAGAAATGTGTATTCATCTCAGATGACCATTTTTGGATTGGATTTTTGAATTTTAGGGGTCTCATTTTTAAAACTCTTTATATGTTCTAGATCAAAGTCCTTTGTCTGAGGGACGGTTGACTAAATTTTTTTCCCTCAATTTGTGGGTTTTCTTTTTACTCTGTTGATGATTTTTCTTTTCTTTTCCTTTTGCGGAACTGGGGATTGAACTCAGGCCCTTGAACTTGCCAGTCTTTTCTTTCCCTTTTTTCTCTTTTTTTCAGTGCCAGCATTTGAACTCAGGACCTTGCATTTGCCAGGCAGGCACGTATGCCACTGAGCTATCTCCCTGACCCTGCTGGTGATTTTTTTGATGTGCATAAACTTTTTAATAAGATGAGATCCCAATTGTTGATTCTTTGAGGTATTTCCCATGCAGTTTGATTTTGTTCATGAATTCTCTACCTATCCCTGTCTTCAAGATTTCTTCCTACTTTCTCCTCCAGTAGACTTAGTGTTTCTATTTTATTATTTAAATCTTTGTTCCATTTTTACTGTAGTTTAGTGCATAGTAATAGTCATGGATTTAATTTTAGTTTTTGACATGTGCAATGCCAGTTTTTCTAGCACTTTTTATTATTCTTATTTTTTTGCTGAGTCAGAGGTTCCTCTTGTTCCCTTTAAGAGAAGAAACCACCCAAGAACTGTAGAGCCCAGCATCATTTTTTTCATTTGTGTATTTGGTACAGTGTCTCACTATGCAGATTAGCCTCATGATGATCATCCTGTTTTCAGCTTTCCCAGTGCTGGGATTACAGTCTCACGCCACCATGCCTAGACTTGGTTGCTGGCTCAGTGCGCTCTGGAGTTGGGGCTGGTGCAGCATGCAGGACCGAGTCAGCACCATTTACTAAAGATGCTCTTTTTTTTTTTCCCCAGTGAACATGTTTGGTCCTTTTGTCAAAGTTAAGGTGGCTGAGTGTAGTTGCATCCACATCTTCTAATCTGTTCTGTTGATCCTCATGTCTGTTTTTTGTGAGTACCATGTTGATTTTATTACAGTAGCTTTGTAGTATAATTTCAAGTCAGGGATTGTGATGGCCCCTGCCTTCCCTTTGTGTTGAATCTTTTTAAAATAATTTTTAATACTTTTGGAACAGGTGCTTTTCAGCATGTTGACTTCTTTGATAAAAATCAAGTTATGAACAAATTAAAAATAAAGTTTGACCAAATTCAAAACAATTTAAAATCCTCTTAAGGGTGAGTTAGGAAACAAACAGGAAAAAAGAAAGAAAGAACGAAGGAATGAATGAACCAAACCTCTGGCTAGGGAGATAGCTCAGTGGTCTAAGTGCCTACCTGGCAAGTGCATGGATGAGTACTGCATGCCATGCCAGCCCTGGAACTCTGGGTGCACTGTGTTGGCCACCAAAATTGGGGGTGGTGGCACACACCTGTAATCCCAGGCTGGGGAGGCTGAGACAGGAGGATCACTATGAGTCCAAGCTGCATAGTGAGACCCTGTACCAAATAAATAAATAAGTAAATAAATAAATAAATATTTTTTAAAAAATAAAACCTTTGTCATTACCAAAAAGAGTATATAAAAAGAATAAAAATTCCATGCTCCATGGATAATCCACATAGTTCTTGTCTGGTTAATAAGCAAAAAGCAAGTACTAAAGACATTTCTTACTGATGGAGATTCACATTCATTTCTCCTTCGCTGGATGACTAAATACAGTGACGGTAGAGATGTTAAGCTGACATTTACTTAACCTGCACAGGGTGAATTCTCCACTAGTGGCTCTGCTGTTTTGTCTCTGCCATCTTGTGCTGAGAGTTTTCTGGGTGTTGGTTAGCAATTGAAGATGTGAATTATAGACATTGAGGTGGCAACTTATCTTGAGTCTCCTTTCCTTGATTTCCCTTTTCTCTTTCATTGCCATCTGGAGAAGGCAGAAAGGAGAAATTCCTTGAGTTAGGGGCCTGAAAGCCAGATGGAAAAAGAGAAGCTGTTTCTCCAAAAACTGCACAGAGTGCCCAGTTCTGACATCTAGATCACAATCCAGAAAGACTGGAGTGTGTACATCATTCTGGGGTGCCAAAAGTATATGCTGTGGAAACAAGAACACCACCTCAAATTAAATCATGTCTGGAGGCACATGTGCTGGGAATGTCCTAAACTGACTGAAAGTAACTCCAACTCAATAATAATTAATTATAATCTCATTTAATTTGTGATTTTTTTTTTTTGTATTTTAGGAAAGGGTCTACAGGGTGTTCAGGGTCTCACTACTAGATCAGACTTGTAATGATCTGCCTGTTTACAGTCTCCCAAGAGCTGGGATTACAGGCGCTTGCCACTATGCCCGGTCTCAAGTGCCATCTCAGCGTGCCCCAGGGGGTGGGGCTAGCACCGCAGGCCTGGGGATTGAACCCCAGGCCCCTGTGCCGGCTTGCAGTTGCTTTAATCTGCTGAACTATTTGGCTGGCCCCCTAATTTGTGGTTGTTTATTGTGGTTTTTATACCTCTGTTCCATGGGTTTTGGGTACCATAATAATTCCTCAAAGACCCATATGGGGCAAAAACTCCTCTCTTCAACAAAAGAGACTTATGCCTGATTGGAGTGACTGCCGTGCCGGGTCAGAGAACTGCTGTCTCCCTGTAAGAACCACATACAGTCTCTGACGCCTGTCTTCTTCAGGACCATTAGCTCTTTTTCAGTGGCCTGTGCACATCCTGAGTGTACTCTTGCTAATATGTCTGATTTTACTTTTACATCTCTTCTATATGTCCTGCTCAGTTCTTTGTGTTGGATGCCAAAATCCAGGACAGTCACATCCTCTGACAACACATTCTATCCAGGCTGTCTCTGTGGAATCATGGTCTGTCACCCAACACATGTTCTGACTTGCTGGTCCACCTAGTTCTCCTGCACCCCAGCCACCAGCACCCTCCCTCCTGTCTCCCTCACAGAAGGGACGGACACTGTGGTGGCAACCTTTGCCTGTGCCTGCTCTGGGCTGGCATCGGTAGGGCTGGCCTTGAGGAATACTGTCTTAACCCTCTTTGTTTTCACCACTGGCTCATAATTTTGGTAATTCTGCCTGTGATTCCTTCCATGCATATAGCATCTATAAGGCTAAGGTCTGTAATAGCTAATGGTACTGACTGCCTTGAAATAGATCCACCAAGGCCTATAACATTCTCCACATCTACTGTCTTTTCCCCTTCAACAATATCAACTCCAGTCTTTCCATCACCTACATTTGGAAGGTACACCCTGGGGTTATTCTTGCTTTATGGCAATTTGGTATACAAATACATCTTCCTTGGTGTCATTCTTGTTGAAAACTTACCCATTTCTTACACTGAACCATTTTGTTATTCTCATAACCTTTTTTGTGAATGTTTATTTATTCATTGCGATAATTGGGGCTTGAACTCATGAGCTACACTGAGCTACATGCCCAGTCCTTTTATTTATTTTAAATTTTGAGGCAGTGTATTGCTAAGTCATGGCTGGGTTGAGCTAGTTGACTAGGCTGGGTTTGAACTTATGATCCTCCTACCTCAGCTGCCACTAATGTAAGGCCACTGGCCTAGGGCCGTCTGCCAGTGCCAGTGGTGCCCTGGTGCAGGCTTGTGGTCTCCGCCTGGCCACTCATTGTTTTGGTGATTGTGATGGGGCCGGCTGTGGCAGCTATGGCTCCTCCAGGGGTGAGAGGATAACTAGGGCAGGGATGGGTTGTCAGGATTCTCTGGGGCCAATTATCTGCTTCCACTATTGATTGAACTTGTACTCTCGTCTTGCAACCCTCTTTTCTCTACTTCTGCAATCATTTTATAGACAGCTATGTTAGGTAGAGATATTATAGGCAGTCATAGGGCTGGACTCTTGAATGAGTCAGGGAAAAGGCGACGTTACAACTAGGGCCAGAGGTACATCTGCTGGAGGCCAGGCCTCAAGATAATGATAGAATTACCAGTCCTACATGCCTTTCCTGAGGGATAAGAGGTGACACCTGGTTTAACAGTCTAGTTAATCGGTCGCCTTGGTGGGTGGGACCAGGACCCTCAGACTCTTATGTTCCTGAAAAGTTCTTTGTCCTTTTCATGTGCATTTGCTATGTGACTCGCTTCTCCATTGGATCAACATTATCTAAACATCTATACTTATAATCTTATTGGTTGATCATAGCTATAACCCATGTTGTACCCATGTGGTTGTGCTCTATAAAACTTCCCCTGAAACATGGGATCCTCTGCAACCAATTTGGGTCCCCTCCTGCCTCTCAGGAACTGTATCTCTCCCCCTCAGTAAATATTTCATAATCTTAATCTCTATTGTTCCTTAGAATTCATTCTTCAGTTTTGGGGAACACAAACTTGGCTTATCAGACATCTAGGAGGTCCTGACGTCATTCTTGTACCAGTCACAAAATTGCCTTTTGATAGTATTTATTAAATTATCATGTAGCCATGTAGACCTTGACTTTTAATGTTTTCTCCTAGAGCTATAGTTATAAACTCTCTAAGTTTTTTTTTTTTTTAGGGGTGGGATACAGGGAATTGAACTCAGGACCCTACACTTGCCAGGCAGGTGCTGTGCCACTGAGCTATATCTCTGGCCCCTTCAAGGTGTGTTCATTGTTATGGAATACTGTCTGTGAGAGCCTTTTCTGTAGCAAAGCTCTGTAAATTCCTGAATTTCTCTTTTGTGATAGTGTTATTAGATGTATTTGCCTGCCTTTTCTCTCTATCACCACAGGATTATTAATAAAATCCCAGAGTTTAACAGACTCTTTGTCTTAAGTCTTTTTCTGTGCAGCCTACAATGAGTTCGGCATGATTGTATCTGTCATCCCAAATGGGTGAAGACAGAATGTTTCCTTTGATCCCCTTCTGCATTGTAAATGCTTCATGACTTAAATCAGCATATAGACAGAGAGAATAACTATAGCTGCAATCTGTTTTTTTTTTTGTTGTTGTTGTTGTTGTTTGTTCGTTTTTTTATTTTTTCTGTTTGGTGGTACTAGGGAGTGAAGCCAGAATGCACCGAGTCACACGCCCACTCTTTTAAAATATTTTATTTTGTGGCAATGTCCTGTTAATTTGTCTAAATTTAGAGTTGCAAAATTATGATCCTCTTGCTTCAGCCTCCTGAGTAACTGGACTTACAGCAGTGTACCACCATGCCCAGCAAAATCCAGTCTTTTGCACAGAAATTAAATCTTCAACTGAGGCCATTTTGATTTCTTCAGAGCAGGAGACAGAGTAAAAGCCAGCTGAGGCATGGATGGTGTCCAGAGCCTGGGACCACTTAGCTCACCTTTCTCATTCTCTCTGATTTCAGCTGCTAGCCTGCCAGCAGTGTGAGCCTGTTAGGGGACCGGAGGATAGATTAATGGGATCTGGCCTCACAGGAGGCTGGGGTGTGAACCATGGCTCAGTGCCTACCAGCCCTTCATGGTGGGTCTGTGGCCCTGGAGAATCTGCAGCCCAAATGTACTCTGTGAGGAGGCTCCTGAAGCTCTCCCATCCCACTGCTTGGAAGCAGGCACAGCTCTGAGGCTCTTCCTTTCAATTAACTGTGCATAACAACAAAGAGCCAAAGAGAGTGATTTAAGTAATAATTTATCGTGTTCAGTTCACCATTAACAGCCATCTACTGTTTCTATTGTCCTTTTAAATGAGTTTTTGTTCTGAGGCTCAGCTATTGTGTGTATTCTATAAGCTTTTAGTGAGTACCTCTTCTCCTTCCCTCCTGCTCCCTCATCTCCTCCTCCTTCCTCCTGCCTTCCTTGAGCTGTGAGTGGTGTTCTGGAACAGCTGAGCCATCTTCCACCTAGCATCTTTAGTCCCATTTCAGGGAACTGAATATTAATTTATGAACATGGTGTTGAGAGTCATAGGGTAGAGGATACAGTCCTTGGCCTGGTCCAGCTTGCCTACCTTGGGAGGCTCATCCAGTAGCAAACAGTGAGAAAGACAAGGATACAACATGTATCAGTGTACAGGATGCAGTGTGGGATGGTGGTCAGACCTCTTGGAAGAAGAGGACTTGCACTAGGGCCAAACATGTATGAATCAGGGCAGGGAGTCATGGAGAGGGCAGCCTGGCAAGGGTCTGGCGGGAGTACAGGTGTGGGTTGGAGAATGAGATTTTGCACAACAGCAGGTGAGGTGAGGACAGGGAGGTGATTCAGTGGCTGGTTAGGAAAGCTTTGACCTGCCTGCTTGCTCTTTTTTCTCCTTTTGGCAACCTTGGCCTATGAATCTCTCTCTCTTTTTTTTTTAATGTATTTGGTACAGAGTCTCCCTGCACAGCTTAGATTTGTAGTGATCCTGCTGTTTTCAGCCTCCCCCGCACTGGGATTACAGATGTGTATCACCCTGCCGGGTCTTGGTGGCTCGCTCAGCGCACTCGGGAGCGGGGCCAGTGCAGCATGTGTTCTTGAGAATTGAATGGAGGTCTCTGCTCTTGCCTAAGCAGGCACTTAGTCTTCTGCACTGTCGCACTGGTCCTGAACCTCTTTTTCTTAAGCTGATGGGGGAGCTCAACCTTACAAATGAAAACAGTACCCCCAATCAAGCTTTATATTTTCTGGATCTGTTACACATTTCTCTTCTGCTTGGCTGTGTATGTGTGTGTAAACACAAGTATGTGGATGCATGTACGTGTGTATGAGTGTGTAGGCACATCTGGGCTTTTAGGAGCACTTATCTGATACTGAGATTTCTGGACTTGGGGCTGGACTAGTAATAAAGAAAATGGGAACAGGAATAGGTTTTGAGACACAGATGCTATTAGTCCCTGGGTTTTCCACAGGGTCCCTAGTATCATTTCTGCCTGTCTGTTGAGTCATGTGAGACTTCCTGAGAGTGGAGAATGGGCCAGTGGTTGGGAGGACAGGAAGTTTGGGCCTCTGGAGAGGCTGAAGGAGACTCTCACAGTCCATTCCTGCCCACCAGGGTCCCAGGGCACTGAGAGCACACGGATGTTTCCATGCTCAGAGTGTGCCTGCAGCCCACAAACCCTTCTCAGAAGGCAACAGCACACTTGGTGCTGTGCAGAAGGGAACTCACAGTCTCCCAAGCAGACAAGATGCCAAGAAGTTGGACTCCCCAGAGTACAGGTCACAGGGAATCCAAGAAAGTGGACTGAGGAACAGGCTGCAGAAGGGCAGCTAGGGTCTTGTTCTCTAGGCAGCTGTGAACATGCACACACATACATGCTCGCCACAAGATTCCTGAGTAAAATGTGCCAAAGACCAGACTTTAATAAATAATTAAGATTTCCAAGATTTTTTTTGGCAGAACCAGGGATTGAACTCAGGTCCTTGTGCTTGCCAGGGAAGCACTTAATCCACTGAGCCATCTCCCCGGCCCCCAAAATCTATTTTTAATTTCTAAAATTAAATATAAAATTGGCAATAAATTAGATAAAAGTGTTACCTTTAATTCCAAATTATGGTGGCTCAATGAGCCTGAAATACTTTCCTTTAATAAAATTTCCTTTGGGAGAGCATGTTATTTATTTGAACAAAATGCTTAGGCATCTGGAAATAGTGGCCCATGCCTGCAATCCCAGCATTTGGGGGGCTGAGGTAGGAGAATTGTCATGTGTTAGAGGCCACCCTAGGATATATTGTAGTCTGGACTACATAATGTGACTGTATCACAAGTAAGCAAACAAATAAAGAAGAAATAACTGTATTCAGATAAATTGCTTTAGATGGAGGGTATGCATGCAAAAAGATAGAGAGGACCATCTTTAAAATGGTTCAAAATGTTGAAAGTAGCAAGCTGTGGTGATGCATACCTACAATCCCAGCACTCTGGTAGGCTGAGGTAGGAAGATTGTAAATTTGAGCCTACCTGGGTAATTTAGCAACTTAGTAAGACCTTATCTCAAAATTAAAAGAACAGGAAAGACAACAGAAACAAATCAAAGGGTGGCTAGGGCTAGGGATGTAGCTCAGTGCTATGGCCCCAAGTTCAATCCCCAGTGAGATACACTTATGCACAAATTATTGAAAGTAATGTGTTTCATTCCTAAGAGGAATGTTGTTGGTAAATTGAGGCAAATAGAATTGAGTGGCACTAGGAAAGCTGAAGAGAGAGCCTCTTCATGCTTGGGGTTCTGACTAGAAACTCTGTCTTTGTTCTCCCTCCCAGAAACACTGGAGAGATGCATGCTTTTGTGACCGCAGACTCCTTAGGAGGGCTAAAAGAGAGGCACAGGAGCAAGCACAGGTGACAGCAGAGAGACAGGCAGCTATCATTTGTTCTCTGATGAAAGAAACATTCTTTTAATGGTGTCAGATGACCGCAGAGTCAAGCACCCTTGGCTATAGGGGTTGGGTTGTCTTACAGGGATTTGTAGGAAGTTTTGTGCCTTCAACTTTTGAGAGAGAATTGAACTTCATCAAGATTAAGTCTTAATGTTGAGCAGTTAACCCCAAACTTAGTGAGGAACTAAGGAGGAAGGGGTACCAATGCCCTCAGGGATGACACCCAATCACTGCTTGTGAACTTGAACCTCAGTTGTTAGACATCTTCTCTTCTCACATGCACATTGTACATCATTGCATTCCTTTCCAGAAGCTTTTAAATTTGCTCCAGTAACTCCAGCATTCACTTTTCACTTTGTTAGGGAACCATAGAGAAAGAACACTCAAAGGAACAAGACCTCATCAGTGTAGGCTCTGTGCCACAGTGGCGGGATGGTGGCCTGCTGTCCAGTCAGGCATGCCTCTTCCTGTCACTACAGCTTGACACCTTTGCTCTGTGCATTCTCTAAGGAGGGGCCTTGCAGGTGCATGTTATCAGGGCAGGCCACTGAGTTTTTCTGCAAAGGGTAGCCCTGTGTGCTGTGCCCTTTTACAGATTTGGTGGTGCTGCTGCTTTAAGGCTTTCCTTGGCCCTTCCTCTCCCTGCCTCCTGACTAAGGGCCATTGAGAAGAAGGAAGCCAGGGTAAATTGAGCAAATATTTGAAACCTATTAAGCATAGTAACAAGCTTATTGTGAGGCCTAAGTTAATTATGTCCTTTTTGACTTCCAGCCAGTCCCTTCACTGGGCTTCTATATAGACTTGGCCACCTATCCAGCCTCAGGCTGGCAGCATGCCTGTCTGCCTGCCTGGTTCCTTCCCCTTTCCCTCCCACCACCTCCTCCCTGATCCCTCCTGAAGCAATATATCAGCAGCACATTTCTGTAGCTTGAGTGGTAGGGTTGTGGTGGGTACAGAGTGTAGAGTATACCATGTAGAAACAAATTAGGGTGTGGGTGACCACATATGTAGACACTCTTACTACAACCATTTTCATTTGTTTGTTTTTCAGTTCTTATTTTTATTAGTACATGTCTGCAGTACATAATGATTATACTCTTCATGGGGAGGTGGTACATGTGCATGACACATCTTAATTCTTTTTTTTTTTCTGTGTCCTTCCTCTGCCTTCATCTCTGGGTTCCCAAAAGATGTAGCTCCCCATTTCCTATTATCTATTTTGTATTTTGCACTCTATTTATATTTTTGATTTGTCATATAAAAGAAACCATGTGATATTTAAGCTTGTGTGTCTAATTACTTTCATTTAACCTCAAGGTGTATCTATTTTCTCACAAATCTTACTCAAACTTATCCTTCTTTATGGCAGAGTAGTAGTTAATTGCATATACATAGCACATTTTCTTTACTCATTCATCTGTTGATGGACATATAGGCTGCTTCAGAAATTTACTATTAAATTTGCACTGCTATATACTTGGGTATGCACGCATCACTGTAATATGATGCCTTTGACCCTATTGGGAAGATACTTAGGAGGGGAATAGGGAGCTTGAATGGAATTTCAGGTTTTCGTATTTTGAGGAATCTCATTCTTATTTCCATAGTGGTTGTGCTAGTTTACATCCCCACCAACAATTTACAGTTATTTTGACTTGTACTTTGTCTTTTACAAAAGGCTAGCCCATGATCATTTAAATCATACAAACATTTTGTATATTAGATACTATTAGTGAAATTTTCTGTATGAAGAAACCAAGGCTTAGGAATTTTAAGAGATCACATATCTACCTGCCTAGATAGGATTCAAGGGCAAGTTTTTATTCTAAATTTTTTGTGTTTGTGTGTCGGGGTGGGGGAGTATGGGTGTGGGTGCGTGTTTCCCCTCTACATTCTACTGGCTCCCAAATAACAGTACCTTCATTTAACATGTTAGAGTGTACAAAGGGAAGTTTATATGTCTTGCCTCATTTAATCCTTAAAGCATGATGATATTGTTACTGTTTCCTTTTGGGACTCATTTAGGAATTTATTCTTCCTCATCCATCCACAGGTGGGCAGTGGCAGCTGCCTGACTTCAGAGTCAGGTCCCTGTGCCCAGTAGGGCCACTCAATGGCTGTTACAGGAATTTGGTATTTGGGAATGAAAGAGGTCAGCATGTAAAAATGGTGTTTGAGAATATTTTTCTGCAAGGCCTATGGGAAAAAGAATATCCATGTAACAGTGAGAAAGGAGAACAGAGAGGCCATAGAACAACAACAGAAGTTAGAGACAAGGAGAGGCAGAATCTCTTGAACTCCCTGCAAGTCTCTACTTTGGTTCTATTTCATAGAAGACACCAGTTTCTCTTCCCTTGGATTCTACATGACACTCCTGTGCCCTGCCAGAATATTCTGTTTTATGTTTATATCATCTAGAGTTAAGAGTTCTATTACTTGCAGCCAAACAAATCTTCAGTAATGTACATCAGATGTTTTATATTCAGGCAGATAGTGAGGTTAAGTTCAACTGCCTATGTTGTAGGGTAATATTAATAAGCTTCTCTTATGCATGGTTAACAACCTAAGTTTGCGGACCAAATATTAGAGAAAAAGAGGGTCTCCAAGACAGCCAACATTTGGCCCTAGCCTTTCAAGGTCAGTGAGGACTCAGGACATAGGAGAACCCATACTGTAACATCATGTAACTCAGTTGTGTCCCAAATTTTTCTAATCAAGGTGATTATGGGGCCACAGAGGAAAGTTATCAACAATGTATAGTGTGCCTAAAGAGAGTCACATGGGGAGAAAACATTCTCTCAGGCTTTCACAGAGAACAAATTGGTCAAGCAATGGCCGTGACTCATCCACATGGCTGACACTGACAAAGGATTTACAAAGTGAGGTACAGGGTTTCAGGATAAATCCTGAGGGGATTTCACTGATCTTATCAAATACAAAAGTTATATTACTTGTTATATAAGTCTTGCTTTATCTTGGTCTTAACCATCCAGCAGAAAAGAATAAAAACAAAATATGAAAAGTAAAGCCATATTAATATGCTGAGCTGTAAAAGGCTCAAGTCAACAACTTCTTATTTTTTTCCTTTTTTGGTGGAACTGAGGATTGAACTCAGGCCCTTGTACTTGCCAGGCAAGCGTGTATTCCACTGAGCCATCTCCCTAGCCAAGTCAACAACTTCAGTCATTGCCTGTCTTATAGAAAACCCACTGCTATTATGGACTACTGGACTACATTGGAATATTTTGCTGAATTCAGGCACCTACAATATTTACATGACAATGGAATACCCTTCTCTGGCAAAACTAAACAAAAAATGGGATACAAATGAACGACCATTTTTTATCTGTATGTTCAAAATAGTTAATATAGATACACAGCTCCATTCTCTTGGATCATTTAATAAAGAGATTTGTTCTCATAGTGTTTGTGGACAGGATATCATGTCTGCATCTTGTACAGTGAATAACCACTAAGACAACAATATGCAGTGTATTAATTATTGAAACTGTGCTGGTAATCGGTTTTGAAACTGTCTCATTCCTATTTGTTTCTCAATAAAATGATTTAAAAAATAATGTACATCAGAAAATGGAAGCAAGTGGACTAAATGCTAAGTATAGGTCCAGGGAGTGAACTGTGCAAGTCAAGGTAGAGCAGTTTTCACTGTTGTATTGTAAGAGACCTCATTAGGTAGAGATTAGACATATGAAGCCTTTTTGTGTATATGTAGCCCTTTACCAGGGTCTGTGGAGGGGAAAGAAGAGTATACAGGAATTGTCTTTTAGGAGGTTTCTGAGTGAAGCGGCTGCTTTTGCTGCCCCTGCTGCATTCCTGGAACCTTTTTCTGGTTTCAGCTAGATTTGTGCATAGTCCCTTGCCTACAAGGACCTGCACAGTTTCTCCTGGCTTTTTTTTGTGATTTCTCCAAAGCTACTGGAGCTTTCTTGGTCCATGAGCAAGCATAGCTATAATTTAGAAGTAGAGAAAGGTTAACCCCTGATACTGACAAATCTACTTCCTAGATGACTTAATCAGCTGGTGATAAATTGGATGTTGGCAAGAGGGCTTACAAATGTGGAATCTTGGTAGGGAAGAAGGAGTGTCCTCCAAGCCTCATGGCTAGCTTCCTCAAGAGTGAGTGGTCTAAGTCAACAAGACAGAATCATAAATACCTTCTATAACTGGGCCTCAGAATTATACAGGGCCACTTCTGCAATTTCCTGTTAGTTACACAGGTTCCATATGGACAGGGCTGCACAAAAACAAGACTATCAAGAGATAATCATTGGGACCACTGTGGAAGCTGGTACCAACAGTGCCTTTTCCAGTAGAGAATATAAATAGAAGTTGTAAACCAGAGGATAAGTGTCCCAGCCTTCAGTATTCAAGTACATACTCCATGCTTCCATAAGGGGGTTTTCTAGAGAGGTTGCTCTGTAGTTGTTTTATCAGCAGTCATCTCAAGTGCACAACCTCATTTGTTTCTCCTGTTTCTCAGACTTTCTTCCCATGTTCACTTGTGTGTGCTGTAATCACCTCCCAAATAAACTCATGGACTCAAGTGCTTATCTAATGATTTTTTGGGGAACCAAAGCAAAAATCAATGGTAATATCGAAAATAATTTTGAACTGGTATGATGCCTACAAAGATATAGAATGGACTGTGCAATTGGGATAGTGGTGACTAATTGCCTTAAGGTTTTTCAGGAAGTAGGACTGTTTGGTTGAGAAAATCTTCACAGAAGCAGCAGGGATTGAGAGACTGAGGCAGCAAGCAAAAAGCAAGAAGGGAGCACTAGAGCTTCAGTAGTACTCAATGGACACAGAGTAGTCCCAGGCAAGGCAGAAGATGGAGAAAACAAGAGGTGGCTGAGACAGGAGTGGTCAGTATGTGGGACAGTGTGGTAGATGATCCATCTGGAAAACTGCAGTGACATCCACGTGAGAGGTGCAAGGGCTTGTACTAGGTAAAGTTGGCTAGAGATGAAAAAAGGGAGTGAGGAATGAGACCTTAAATGGAGGACCAGACCTATAGGCTCAGGAGCCAAGCCTGGGCTTCAGGAAGGACAGTGGGAAGACCATTCATTCACAAATGATTATGAGGCACATGTGAAATGGCATGGACAGTTTAAAGCCTGGTGGCATAGCAATGAACAGGACTCTAAAACTGTCCTTAATTAGGATGCTGTCTAGATAGAGCTAAGAATCTGTCAGAACCCTGACAGGAAGTGTTTCCTAGGAAATAAATTCTATACTTCCTTTGAGCTCTGTCTGCAGAATTAGTCGCTGTGAGTGTTCTTCACCTGCTCACTCAGAGTTTTCCCCAGATGCTCTGCTCCCTCTGGGCGTCCATCCCTTCTGCCATGACACACTTCTCCCTCAGTACTCCCCATCACCATCTGTGAGTTAGCTGTGGATGGATCATCATCAGTTAGGCTCCAGCATGGTGACTTTAGAGAACCAGAAGTTTTAGTTGTTATGCATAAGGTAACCCTGGCACTTAGGATGTGCCATGTCTGCCCTATGACTCAGTACAAATTCAAACCCAAACTCATTGGTAGATTTGAAGAGGTACTGCAAGCCATGAAAAGTATCCCTTTAACCTATCCTCATCTTCTTGCCCTTCCCCATTCCATAGCCTCTTCAGTGGAGCCACTTGAGGTCTGCACATTCCCTGAACTCCCAGGCCTGGATGGTCTTTTTATTCTTTTCCTGGAAAGACTAGCCCTACTTTATCTGCCTTGAATTATAACTTACCCTGTAAGCTTCACCTCAAATCTCACCTCTTACTAAAAGCCTCCCCAGAATGCAGTGCTACCAGTTCTATGCTGTGGAGTCCTCTGCTTGTACTGGCTTACAGCGCCTTGATGGTCTCTGGCTTGTTAGATTTTTGTGCTCTTAATTTTTCCTCACAGAGCAGACTACATGGTTCTCAAGGGAAATCTTTTTATGTTTTTCAGGACCTCACTTGGTGTAGTGCAGAAGCTGATGCTCAAGGCTTCCTTTACCAGATGAACGAACGGGAGGCACTGCTGCTGCTCAAGCCTTACCTGGACACTGACCCTGAAGCAAGCCTGCTTTTCAGTTGCTGGATGGAGACTGCCAGATCCTCCATTCCTCCCAATAACTGGAGGAGGCAACATGTGGGGTTGGGTGCAACTGAGACAGGCCTGATGTTGGATGGGTGCTGCATCAGGCTGATAAGTGTTTGCACTTCCCACAGGCCAGAGGAACTTGACAGGAGTCCTAAAGGCAGACCCCAGATTGCTCAGGTAGCCTCTATTTGTCTATTACTCTGTTGTGTGACTCCTTATACTGTAAATCATTTGCATTTACCTTCAAAAGGGAGCTAGTGTTTCCGAAACTTCAGGAAGCCTGAATGTAACTTAATAGTTTAGAAAAATAATATTGCAAAGATTTGATATTAAAAACACAAGAGCTTTTCAGGATAATAGATTTAGAGACCTCCTACCTCTTTAATGTACACATGTGAAAAATGCTTATTAACTCAAAGTATTTCTCTTCTCTTATTCCAAGAGTTATCCTGAAATCAGACAAAGTCTTAAAATTCTGATTCCTGCTTTATAAAAAGCCAGGCTATGTTCACCATGCCTAGCTAATCCTGTGTCTTCTTCATAGAAATGAGGTGGTAGGTTAAAGAATGAAAAAAGCAATCAGGCAATTTACCTCTTAAAAATGAACAGGCAGGGCTGTGGAGATAGCTCAGTGGTCTAAGTGCCTGCCTAGGCAAGCACAAGGACCTAGGTTTGATCCCTAGTACACATGCCATGGCGGCCCTGCCTCTAGTGCTCCGAGCCAGCCACCAAGACTAAGCATAGTGGCACACACCTGTAATCCCACTGCTGGAGAGGCTGAGACAGGAGGATCACTGTAAGTCTGAGCTGTTCAATAAGACCCTGTACCAAATACATAAAATTAAAAAAAAATCAACAGGCACTTCTATCTAGTGTTCAGCAAGTGTTTGTATAGTTATTATCTCAATTGTTCCTTCATGGTAAGATTTGAAAGAATCTGTTGGTGACAGGTTTATTGTGGAATTATGGTGGTTGAAGGCATCTTCTTGGTACTTCTTTGTCTACTACATAAGTGAGTATATGGTATTCCAAGGGCTGGACACCATGGTTGATGGCACAAGGGAGAAAAATGAAGAGCTGCTGACTCTGCATGCTGAGAAATGTCATGTTTCTGGGCCTTGGAGGTCCTTGGGGCAAGATCCCAGCATTCCTGGGTTAGGTGGCCTATGGGTTCCCCTGAATGCAGAAACTGAGCATGGCTGTTCAGATCGAATTTTCTGTATTCCCCCACCCACTTGGATGAGGCCAAAGAAAAACAACAACCTGTTTCTTTATTAATGAAGCTTTCTACAGAGCTAGATTAAGCACTGATTAAAGGCAGATGCTTCCAAAGTATAAATGTAAGTACCCTCTCAGTCACTTCTCTGGTTACAGGGTTTCCTACATGATTCTTTAAAATCACTTTGGCTGTCTTCCCATTTGCCTTCCTCTACCCAGCTTCTGAGCTACTCCTCACAGTTCACTGCCAGGAGCAGGAGCCTAGACTCCAGCAAGAACTCTGCTCTCTGGAGAGCTTGGTGAGGTAGCATTGGGCTGCCACCTGGATCTGCCTCACCCAGAAGGGAGGTAAGTCTTCTGGGCTGGATGCCTCTAGCCTGTTCTGTCCTTTTAAGCATGAGACCTGCCGATGCGGAACCTGTTTGTTTTTTTTTTTTTTCATCAGGGTCTTTGGGAAACTTTTCTCTCAAATCAGAGGCAGAGACCAGGTGTGAGATACATGGTACAGGTCATGGTCCAGCTGGTGGGTCTCTTGAGAGGGCTGGGGACACAGGGCAGGGAGTGGCTGCTGCTTTGACAGGAGCTTGCAGCCCTGGAGTTTGTGTCGGCATTTGGACTTTTTTAGAGATATCCTCAAATTCATCTCCATCTGAGATTATGGTATAAATCCCCCAAATATTTTCTGAATTTCTTGTGAAAAATTATCCAGAAATTGATGTAAATTGTGTCTTTATCGAAGAGTTAGAAAATTAATACTGGAATTGGTTTTGGATTGAAATCAGTTGTGTATAAGTCTGTTCATGTTCATTTATTTTCTGTTTTTCTTATTGGATTTATAAAGGGGGAAACATACATTTTTTTTTGTGTGTGTGACTATGTTAGGAAACATATTTTGTGTGTCACTAAAGCTAAGACTTTGTTCAAGCCCCCACCCAAAGTGGATGAGAAGGCCTTCTGCAGAGCATATTTACTACTAGGCTGTCTGAGCCAGCAGATGGGTGGGGGTTTCATGGTAGGGCCAGTGGAATGAATGGACCTGACATGTGAAGGGCAGTGGCAGTGGCTGGTGCCCTGGGAGGCACATCACACACAATGAAGTTGCCATACATGTAGCTGTCCCCACTGGAGACTGTGTGTTTTTCTCCTATGTTTCAGCTTTAAGGGAGATGAACTGGGCAAGTGGTGGAATTGCATGAGGACTTAAGTTTGAGATTCTCTGCCACTTACACATATGATCTTGGACAAGTCCCTTAATTTATCTAAGCCTTAATGTCTTCTTTTGTAAAATTGTATGATAGAATAATGCCAATAATGTAGATTTCTTGAGAAATTATGCAAAGTAATCCTTTTGAAGCAGTGTTTAGTTTGTAACATCTCCGTGTGAACCGGTGGCACTCCAGGTGATTTTATGGACTGGATCCAGGCTGACATGTTCTAGGTAGGTGATTGTGGGCCTTTTGTGACCTCCCCAGTGACTTTCTTTTGTGGTTAGGTAAAGCATTAGAGTCAGGGCATGCAACTGCCTGGGGAAAAAGCTGGGGAGATATACTAGTTAAAGAAGGTACATACAAGTTTAAAACTCGTGCCATTTAATAAGAGGCCACAATGGACTCACTTTAGTTTTGGATGAACATTTTGAAAGATAATGTTTATCTCATTAAACTGTTTTGAGGGTTAAGTGAGATATTAACACACCCAACGTTTTTACCTAGATCGAGATAGGCAATATTAAATGGCAGTGGTCATTGTTAAAATGTTTGTGATATAGGGTTACCTATAAAGATCAGCATGTACAATTATATAAACCTGACAGTGACAGCAGTGTAAAATGTAAAAAGACTACTGAAAAAAAATACACCAAAATGTTCAAACGTGCATGTATTAGTGATTGTGGTGTGTGGGTAATCATTTCCCAAATTTTACTTAATGGATGGCTCTAATAGCCAGGGGCCTGGCAGGAAGGGGTTGACACATTCACATTTGGCATGTTAGGGATATTTTATTAAGGAGACTTTAAAGGGCATGGATGGATCTTAGTAATAGAAACAAGAGTTTTCACCCTCTTGATTGGGGTATGTCACCTTGCATCAGAAGGGACAAGGGAAGGCAGCAGGTGCTGTGGGGCCAGAGAGACAGCTGTGTATATGGTCACCTCCCAGGATCTGTGGCTTATGGCACCATTAGGAAGAGCAGTAAGAAAGTAATTCCTGACCTCACTCTCCACTATTCTCTGGCTTTGTTGTACCTACTAGCCGTTGGCCAAACCTCACAGAAACCAGCATGCAAGGGACCCCATAGTAGACACACATGAGCATTGAGTAAAGAGAAGATGCCCAGCACAATGAGGTTATGTGACCTGTATAGAATTCATAGTGAAGAACCCCAAGCTCTTGTGATCACCTCTGTGCTGCTTCACTGTTTTCCCATTGTCTAGAATACCTTCCTCTTTCCTCCCTGAGAAATGACTTAGCTCTTCAGAACCATGCCCTTCTCAGGGCCCCCATAGCACACAGTGCTTCCTGTCCTAGGTGCTGCCCAGGTGCAACCGCCTGCCTGTGGCTTCCTCTTCCATCATTTCCTTACTCAGTTCCCAGGGCCGTAAGAGCCTTGAGACCTGTGTTGGTGTATTTATGTTACTTTACATGTCCAGCACCCAGGACAGGAACAAATGAACTCTGAATCTCAGGATCACAAAGTCTGTTCTTAGGAAAGTGAGGTCCTGGTCTTCTCTCTTGGTTAAGTATTGTCTTCAGTCCTGGGCCCTGGGGGCTGTGAGCCTACTGGGCAGAGTTTAGTTCTAGGGGAGCCTTCCATTTAGGCCTGACCACCTCATAGAGGTCATGCAGAGCCTGCTCATGGCTGGCTGGTCTCTGACTTCCCCTGTCAGGTCATAGTTCACATGTTGGCTGCCTGGCTTAGTACTGAAAATTATGATTACTCTGCTTCCCCTTTGATTCAAAAGGTTTTAGAGCCTGGCAGTAAACCTTTCATTTGACTCTTTTCTTTTGAATCAGAAGATGTTTACAGTCCCTGAAGGGCTTTTACAATCCTATGCGTAATTCAGATAGCTCAGTGTGGTAATGTTGGGAAGGAAAAAAATATTAAAAATAGAATATCTTTTTCTTTATACTTAGTTCTACTTTTAACCATTTCAATTTTTTAATTCTTCTGGTCTCTGTAATTCTAAATTTTCTTACAGTGCTATTTAATGATTTTCAAGTTAGAGTAGAAGTTTCTGAATTGTGCTTATGTAAGATGAGTTTAGCTTGCTGATGGTAATCTTTTTGCCCTCTTCTAGTATAAATGAAATGAGCATAAAATAAGATCCCATGGTGTTTGCTTTTAGATTCATGATTCTTCTAGGTTACTTGTGTTTTAAATGTGGTTTTGCACTTGATTATCTATATGCTTTTTAAAAATTCTGCATACTTATGTACTTTTAAGGGTAAACATGTTCATATTTTTTGGTCTATTGACCTTCATAGACTTGTCTTGACTTCCTGCATGTTAAGATGGAGACATTGATGGCTTGAGCATCTCACAACCTTTTCGCCCCAGCTCTAGATAGCAATAAAATACTGTTTATAATGCATTATACTCAGTAATTATCATTAATTCTGCTTAATTTATAGGATGATTATCCAAATAAAATTGAAAGTTAATAGATAACCTTTATAATAGTTTCACAGCTACTACTTTCTAAAACTAAATCTTATATTTGGACTCATAGTAAATGGATAGATTCTGATATTGCTGACATTCTGCTACATGAAAGAGAATGTTGTAAGTTTTAAGGTCAAATAGACTCTTACTTTTTTCCTATTCTGTGGTCTGTCAGATGCTGAAATCATTTAGTTGACTTCATATTTACATTTGGTTCTTTAAGAACTTTTTTGATGGATTTTCTAATTGCCTCTGTATTACATATTTTTTGCATAGAATTTTCTTTATACTTTAAGAATTCTCTGAGTTCTCTGACTTCTAAATGTAACTAAATCAATTTTTTTTTTTTGTATTTTAGGGAAGGGTCTACAGGGTGTTCAGGGTCTCATTACTCGATCATACTTATAGTGATCTGCCTGTTTACAGCCTCCCAAGAGCTGGGATTACAGGTGCACGCCACCACGCCCAGTATCAATTGCCATCTCAGCATGCCCCAGGGAGTGGAGGAGGCACAGCAGGCCTGGGGTTTGAACCCCTGGCCCCTGCGCCTGCCTGCAGGCACTTTAATCTGTTGAGCTATTTGGTCAGCCCTCTGAATCAATTGTTTTCAAAATGATTAAAGTCCCTTCACCCATGGAAATTTTTTATTTTGCTTTTGGGTTAAGTACACTATGTCTTGTATTCCATGCATCCTAATTTTTTAGACTTTCTTTTTCATTGTTTACAAGCAAATACTAAATACAATTTTTTTGAAGTGTGTGTTGTGGCATAGTCCCATAATCCCATCACTCTAGGAAAGTAAAAAGGGATTACAAATTCAAGCCAAGCCAAGATTTGCCCAGGTAAAAAGGACTTTATAAAAAGAATCAACTCAACCTTATTCAGTAAAATATTTTTATTAACTGAAACAACTTGATGACAGAATCAAACTTTATTTAGTAAAAATAATTTTACTGTCTGCTTTACTTTAGTAAAATAATTTAGTGACTTAGTGAGCAGACTATGTCTCAGGATACAGAATAAAAAAGGCCTGAAGGTCAATGCTAAAGCCATGGGATCAATCCCCAACATTACAAAAAAGTTGTTTGCAATTAGTGTTTGAAAACTTTGTCTTCATGCTTCATTATTAGCAGAACTTGCAAAATAAATACATTTAATTTAATTTTCTGACCAAGTTTTTAAACATTATAATCTATTTCTTGTACAGAAAAATTTCAAAATTAAATTCATATTTTATCTTTTAGTACATGTTTTCAGTACAGAATGGTTACATCCGTGTGGAAAGCTGGCACATGTACGTAATACAGCTTAATTCTTTTTTTCATCTTCCTCCCTCCCTTCCCTGAATATTTTATAAATAGGAAAGATTTGACCTACTTCAGAGTTTACTAATTATAATATTGCTACCTTGATTTTTTTCTGTTCATTATCAATTTCGTTAATTTTGTCAGTGCACTGTTTATTGCTACATTTCTATTTTTTTGAAACATGCTTTTGCTAAGGAATGTTTGATTCTTCCACCAAGGTGTCTCAGTTAATAAGAAAATTTTACTGCATGAGTTTGAGTTGATCATTTTATTAAGTCCCCCTTTTTCCTGGATCAGTTGTTTCAGTTTTTAACATTACCTTTAAAGATGTTGTTCTTATCAAATCTTAATGTATGGTAGTACTAGTCCATGGTTATTAGTTTTATTTTTCTCAAGTTGTTAGAATTCAGGGGGCCTGGGGAGATAGCTTAGTAGAATAAGTGCTTGCCTTGCAAGCGCAAGGGCCTGAATTCAATCCCTGGTTCTGCAAAAAAATAAATAAATAAATAAAAATTTCAGAGTTAAAATGGCAGGATCAGAGTTTCTGGTCTCTTCTTTACCAATCATAGTACAGTGGCAGGAGTTCTCCATTGGGACATTTGTGGTAATGTAGCACAGAGTTCAAATTTTGCCATTGAAGTTTTCCCATTTTATAGGACTGACACCCATATCTTGTCAAAAGCTTATATCTCTGTCTTAAGTATTTTTCTTGAGCTCTAGAGCCAAATACAGTGGGGTTTCGTTATATCCTCTTCATTTATATGAATTCAATGATATATTGTTATGAGAGTGGGTATGGTTAGAAAAATTCTTTTTTTTTTTTTTTTTTTTTTTTTTTTGTGGAACTGGGGATTGAACTCATGCCCTTGCGCTTGCCAGGGAAGCACTTATTCCATTGAGCCATCTCCCCAGCCCATGAAAAATTCTTTAAACAGTATGAACAAGTTCATCAGCTAGGCCCATTATTCATGAGTTTGAATCTAAAGGGGACAAGATGCCATGAATCTACAGTACTCTATTTAATTTCAGTTGGCCTAAGGCTCAAGTAATATCTCACTGACCTAAACATCATGTGTTTAAAGACATACATTGTGTTTTTCATGGCCCTTAAATGCAACCCAACTATTTTGTTTGACATTAAGTTGAGAATCACTAATTCTGGCACTGGAAGAAAAGCTGACTGAGCAGTACCTCTCAACTGTTCCTTCTTGGTGTGTTCTGAAGAGTTTTGACTGCAGTTTTTCATTTTGTGCATTTTTTGGAGTCTAATGTATATAAATTATAATTTACCTCTGTGCAGATGCTTCCTGGCTCTTTCTACTTACAGATCTCCCAGGCAGCCTTGACTCTGTTGCAAGCTGAATTTTTTTCCTTAAAGCTTTCTCCTTTCCTAGCACTGTGACTCAGGGAGTTGTACTACTGTTAATCCTGCTGCCCAATCCACGAACCTTGCTAAAGCCCATTTCTCACACCACTCCCTTGTTCTTATGTAACTCATAATAATTCAGTCACCCTCTGTGATTTTCTTTGTTGCCACAGTTTCCAAGCTTATTTCTTGGATCCTAGTAACCCAGTTCCTTTGCCCTTGTGTATTAAACCCTATCAGTTCCCATCATGTAGAGGATTTTTTAAAAAAAACTGGTAGTTTGTTCCTTGTAATAATAAAAACAATGAAAATCCAATCCTCTGGCAATTTCTCATTGATCTTTACAAAGATTAAAAACTTTTTTTTTTCATTTTATCTTTTTTCCATAATTTTATTGAGAAGCAAATAGCAATGAGATAGTTTCAAACCAAATTGGTAGGACAGTTTCAATAATTAACACACTGCAAACATTCTTCCTAGTGGTTAATTGCTGTACAAGATGTGGACTTGATATCCTATGTACAAACACCATTAGAACAAATCCCTCTATTCATTAAGAGAATGTAACTATATATCTATCCTAACCACTTTGAATACACAGATACAAAATGGACATTCATCTGTATCCCCTTTTTTGGTTAAGTTCTGTTATTTGAATATTATAGGTGTGTAAACTCAGCAAAATATTCTAAAAGAGTCCAGTAGTCCATAATAGTATTGGGTCTTCTGCTTGACTGGCAAGGTCAGAAATTGTTGACCTGAGTCCCCTGCAGCTCAACATAACAGCATGGCTTTACTTCTTATATTTTGTTTTTATACTTTTCTGCTGGATGGTTAAGACCAAGGTAAAGCAGGACCTGTGCAACCAGAGTTGTAGCTTTTGGGTCTAAGAAGGTCAGTGAAATCCTCTCAGGATTTATCCTGAGATCCTGTACCTCAGATTGTAGAACCTACAAAGGTTAAACACTTGATCATATTCATTCTCTGTGTTTGTCTTTGTCTCTCTGCCTCTGTCTCTGTCTCTCTCTCTCTGTATCTCTGACTCTGACTCTCTGTCTCTGTCTCTGTCTCTGTCTCTGTCTGTCTGTCTGTCTATCTGTCTCTCTCTCTTTCTCTTTCTCTCTCCTCTCATGAAGTGGCTATAGTTCCTCTGTCATGAACATGTTCTTATGTGGATGCAGGTATGTGTTCCCTGTTGACCACAGCCCATCTGGCCATTACATTCCATGAAATTTTCATTCCTGTTAAATAGAACTGGACTTTGAGCCAGGCACAGTGATGTACACCTGTAACTCCAGCACTCATGAGGCTGAGGCAGAGGATCATCATGAGTTTGAGGCAAGCCTGGGCTACATAGTTCAAAACCACTCTAAATTACATAATGAGATCTTGTCTTAAAAACAAACAAATAAATAAACCAAAAGAAGAGAACTAGTTGCTGGACACCTTGTTCTTTCTCACCAGTGAGACACTGTACACAGCTCCCAGCAATATCCTAGTACACTGTTTTCTTTTTTCCCCCTTTGACTTCTGTTTTCCACATCCAGTATGACTTCATCCAGTATGGCCTCGGGATATTAAAGTGTTGGGACACAATCCTTGATTCCCCAAAACTGACTACACACCTATTCTATGCATGGATACTGGCACACTCTTCTATAATTTCCTCTGCCTGTCTGTCTCCTCTATCCTACCAAGACAGCTTAACTCCAGAACTAGGAAGACAAGGACTGTTGTCACCATCAGTGCCTAACACCATGCCTGGACCATGCAACAGGTACACAGTGGTTGATTAAGAAACTCACGATGTGTCAGGTTCATCATTAATTCCCTGGAGTAATGTGACAATCAGTCCATTTAGTAAAAAGAAAGGAAGAGAATCCAGGCATGGTGGTAGAATCCTAGAACTTGGGAAACAGAGGCAGGAAGATTGCCATGAATTCGAGGCCAGCCTGGAGTACTTAGTGAGTTCAAGGCATCAGAATTACATAATGAGAACCTGTCTCTAAATAAATAAATAAATAAATAAATATTTAAGTGAATCTAGGTATATAACTTAGGACAAGGCAATGGAGGAGTAAGAGTAATCCCCCAGCACCACATGCCAGCAGCCCCGCCCACTGGTGGGCTGAGCTGGCCACACACACACATATAATAAATAAATAAATAAATAAATATTTAAAAAAGGAAGAGGATGCCTGGCATAGGGAATAAGGGCATGCAGCCTGAATACTACTGGTTTTTCTCAGAAGCTACTTTAT
>NW_004524723.1:1853877-1863361 GCF_000260255.1 Octodon degus | reverse complement strand
TTTTTAGGTGGAACCGGGGATTGAACTCAGATCCTTGCGTTTGCCAGTCAAGCGCTTATCCTACTGAGCCATCTCCCTGGCCCTATTTTTAGGAAATTATTTTTGCTTTCTTGCAGTCTCACTTTGTGAGGGTCTGGCTTCCAGAGGTAAGAGAGCTGGTGTAGGATTATAGATGTTAGCATCAACTTTCACCTTTTTGTTTATGGCTCTTTTGCTTTCATTCTAGTACATTTCAAGAACTTTGTTGATCAATGTGAAAAAAGACATGTGCACGAATAGTTTTGCTTTTGCAAAAACTAAATGGCTATAGCCCACCTATTCTTTCCCCTCCTGTTTGCAACGTGCTGGCCACCTGTCTGCTGTGGTAAGCCTCCAGTCACAGTTCAGCCTTACTGTCTTGCTCTATGCTATGCTTAGCCTTAGAGACTTGGCTTCTTCTGCTCACTTGTTTTTGAATTCAGCTTCCTATCTATTCCCAGGCCTCTGGAAATGACACACTGCTTTGGTGCTATCTCTGCCCAGAGTTTTTGCTGTACCCACAGTGGTAGTCGCTTCTGATCCACATTATTGCCAGTCAATACCTATGCCCTCCAACCTCAGCTTCAGCCCTTGTAGCTTCCCAGGACACTATCTATCCAGAGTAACCCTGAGGGAGAAGTGCATTTGTACCTCGTCAGAGAAGTCTAAGAACCTGTGGCTTGTTTCCTTCTGAAGGCTGAAGATGGATGACAGGTGCTACCCAGTGATTTTCCCAGATGAGCGGAATTTTCGCCCCTTCACCGCAGACTCGCTGGCTGCAATAGCAAAGCGGATAGCGATCCAAAAGGAGAAAAAGAAGTCCAAAGACAAGACAGTATCGACACCCTCACCTCGACCTCAGCTTGACCTAAAGGCCTCCAGGAAGTTGCCTAAGCTCTACGGCAACATTCCCCCTGAGCTGGTAGGGAAGCCCCTGGAAGATTTGGACCCATTCTACAGAAATCATAAGGTAATTTTGTGATCACATGGAGATCTTCCAGTCATTCAGTTGTAACTGATCTTACAGGTCTACCAAATACTAATCTTGGGCTTCATAGAGAGTGGGCTGTGCCTTGCCTTTGCTGTTGCTCCATGTTATTGCCTTCATAGTCTTGAGAAGCCCTTTAAGTTCCCATTTTCTCTCCCTGATCCATGTGTTGAGGGAGAAGAGAAGGTCAAGGTACAACAAACAGATTAAAAGGAGAATAGAGAGGGCCGGGTATAGCGGTGCACCACTGTGATCCTATCACTCAGGAGGCTGAGGCAGGAAGATTGCCATGAATTCAAGACCAGCCTGAGCTACAAAGTGAGAAAGCATACCTGGTTTGCATGCCCTTAAAATTGGACATAAAGGGAGCTGAGTGTAGAGAGGAAGGAAGGAATAAACAAGGGGAAAAGAGACAAGGGAGGAAAAATATTCTAGTGTTTCTCCTTATGATCCAGATCTTACGACCTTATGATCCAGAGCTCACAGACTTGTTGGCGCAGTTGTTAGCACTGAGTTGACTGGGAGACGCTTCTTTGTGCCTATGTCCTATAGGGGACCCAGGGTCTAGGAAGTACCTGGCATGCTTCAGACTGTCCTAGAAGGACGGGCTGTTCAAGTCTCTGAGGCTGTTGCATTGTATCTCCCCAGCTGGTCTTCCCTTTTAACCAAAAGACATAATACTTGTTTTGAGCTCCACACACTCATCTGAGGCTGGCACCCTTGGTGAGAGGTGCTTATACCAGTCAGACAGCCAGTAAGACAGGAAGCTGGGGCTCAAACTCATGCTCTTTCTATAATAACAGCATTAACAACCCTATGAGCCATTTAATTTTCCTATGGAGGTCAAGAAAAATAATCCTATCCACATTTTGCTCTAGAGCCAGATGCTCTCAGACCAGTGTATTCCAGCAACTCATTGAAAGAAGGTTGACAATCCATGGTGGCTGCTGTTCTGAGTCAGGAGAGCACTTGCTCCACTACTTTTGTGCATGTTGCCAAGGTCTCTTCTTCCTCTTTGAGAGCATGCTGGGCCACATGCTCAAGTAGGACAACGTTTTACCCTGTGAAGGCTTTTGTAACTGACAGCTTTGGGACCACTTAAGAGGAGAGCCAGATCACAGTTAAATGGAAAAAAAGGGAAGTCTGAGCCCTGATTTTAGAGGCCATGAGAGACAAGTTATTGTCCAGGAGTTGCTCCATTCTGAGAGTTTGGGAACACATTGTGGGTAGACACAAGCACAAGCTTGGTATTCTTCAGTGGGCAATTTGGGTGGGACAGTGATGATTTGGCAGGTCTGTTCTGTACTTGGCATCCCTGAACTACCCACCAGAAGCCAGTAGAGCCCCTAGGAATTGTGTCAGGAGACCAAAAACACACACACATTTCCAAATGCTTTCTGTAAGGGAAGCACTCACCTCTTCCACTAGTTAAGTACTAATTGCCCCAATATATATGAGGGTGGGAAGAAAGGGAGAATAAGTCCAAGACACTTGGTGATTTTTTCCTGAAAGATCTTAAAGATTAGAATATATTGGTTACATTATGTAGAACTGCTGAAGCCTGCAGTGTAACTATATATGGACTCTCCAAATCCCTTTCTATATTAAGAATCCTTATAAAGTTTTTTTATCATGCCAAATAGTAGTTTAAAATAATACATTAATGTGACTCTCTAAACCCAATTTTCAGTACTAGGGTGATAGCTTGGCAGTCTAAGCACCTGCCTGGCAAGTGCAAGGACCTGAATTCAATCTCTTGTACTGCGTGCTCTGCCAGTCCTGGAATCCCAGGCATACTGTGCCAGCCCTGAAACTGGGTGTGGTGACACATCCCTGTAATCCTAGTGCTGGAAAGGCTGAGACAAGAGGATCACTATGTGTCTGAACTGTGTCATGAGACCCTGTATTAAATAAATAAATACAACTCCCCCCCAATTTTCATCTCTTAAAATTCTTTCGAAATCCTCACAAAGGCACATCATGAAGTTCAATATTAAGGGCTTGCTTTTTCCCAGTTATTACTCCATACCCTATTTTCTATGTTTTCATATCTGGTTCTTTCAGAATATCCTAGCAGATAAGTAGCTCACATTCCAGCACTTACCTTGAGACACAGGTCATGGTGGTGGTGGTGGTGGTGATGGTGGTGGTAATAGTGGTGGTAATAGTGATGGGAGCCACTGGGCTCCAGAGTCACAGGTTAGCTTTTTAGAAAGTACCTGAGGCTTCAGAATGACAATTCTGCAACCGGGAATGACAGTTCTCATTATATGCTAAGCTAGGACTGAACCTATGATTCTCTAAATGAACTAATAAATATTTTGCTGTTGCACTTAATTTCTGTTGTGTTTGGTTTTCTGCAGACATTTATGGTGTTGAACAAGAAGAGAACAATCTACCGCTTCAGTGCCAAGCGTGCCTTGTTCATTTTTGGGCCTTTCAATCCCATCAGGAGTTTAGCCATTAGAATCTTGGTCCATTCATATCCTTTTATTAAGTCCTGGTCATGTGAAAAGTGCACAAGCCCTGGGGGTTCACGTGTTTGCTAAACAGGATCCAATTCTCATTCTTTCACCAAGTACTAGCTGAGTGCCACTGTGTGGCAGGCGCTGTGCTGATGCTGGCTGTGAACATAGTGTGGTACCCTGTTGTGAGACCCTTGGCTTCAGGAGATGATGTGTAGGCAGGCAGTTTCTATAGTATGGAGGGGAGGTGGCAGCATGAAGAGAAAGAAAGGCCCTGCTGTGCTTTGGAGACAGTGAGGCTGGTAGGCTGACTTCTTAGAGAAAGGAACATCTAAACGGATACTTGAACAGAGAGGCCTGTGCACCGTTTGAGTGGATGAATGTATTGTGTTGGGCCCACACAGTGTTTAAAACACTTAGGAAACATTTTCTAACACAGACAGTTCATATTTCTAACTTCACTTGAAAATTGAACTTCTGCCAAGGGTAGGTCTGAATTCTTACTTGGCAAGAAGTCAGTATAGTACAGAATCACTCCCTCTTTTGGAGAGGGGAAGCAACCTCTTTTTTGTAACATCTGTATCTCTCTTCTGCTCCAATATCAACTATTTTCACAAATGTGTATGATTTGCCAACCTTTTTGCAGACTGACTTTTAAGGGATAAAGAAGAATTATTAAGCGTTTTTAAGGTGTGAAGGATATTGCAAGAAATGCTAGATATTTTGTACAGGTGAAAAAGACATGGATTAGTAGGCCTAATAAAACATCAAGGAGAAGAGGCTTGGGAGATAGCACAGTAGAGTAAGTGCTTGCCTGGCAAGTACAAGGTCCTGAGTTCAATCCCCAGTTCTAGAAAAAAAAAAAAAAAAAAGAAAAACATCAAGGAGAATGATAATGAATAACTAGCTAGGGTGGGTTGGAGGTTGGGAAGTGGGCCTGGGAGTGGAGGTTCTTACTTAAGTGGTTAGTGGAAAAAGGTTCTCTGAGGACAGAGGCAAGCAGGATGAGACAAGAGTTGTCCAACTTCGATGCAAGGAATCAGATTTTTGTCATATGTATGAGCTAGACATGTAGAAAGGAATGTGGGAAGTTGCCATTCAGCAGGAAGGTATTCTCCAGAAGAGATAGGAATGAGTTGTTTTTAGTCAACTCTCAGAGAATAGGTGCACCTCTGGAAAAGACAACCAGGAGGCCCCATTACAGTAATAGCCTGCACCCACTAGCCAGTGTCATGTGCTGACCTGCAGAGTGTGCCTTAATGCCATGGTCACATTGTTCAGCTTTTTCATCATCTGCACTGTTGTGGTCAACTGTTTGTTCATGGCTATGGCTGGTGCTAAAGAAAGCAAGCCTGACCTTTCTGAGTAAGTATTTTCCTTCATTCACCTATCCTGAGGTCTTCAACAAATATGCCTGAAACAATAAGAATTATAGCTACATTTGAGGAGAAGGGGAGGGAGCAGGAGTGGGAGAAAAAGGAAGAGTAGGATGGACAAGGAGGGAGGGAGAGGGAGAGAGAGTCTCACTTTCACAACATAAATGCTGGCAGAGTTAGTTTTATTTTTGCACATACTTTTTTCCTAAAGTACTTTTTACTTTGAGTATATATACTGAGTGTCAGAGAAACCAGTATCTTTGGGATCCTTAGCAAAGTTTGCCTAACCACATGACGATACTATGATTTTGTTTATTTTTATCAGTACATGCCTGTGGTACATAACAAATACATTCATTTTGGAGAATTGTTATAGTCGTATCACTTCTTAATCCTTTTTACTTGCCCTTCTCTTTGTTTCTTCCCACCTCTCTCTCTCCTGACCTCCATGCCATCTGTCTCTAGATCTGCTGCTCATTTGCAAAAGTTCTATCTCTTACCTATCTTTTATTTTGCTCTTTATTTCTCCTTCGGTTTCTTTCTTATATGAGGAACCATAAAATATTTAATCTTATGTGTTTGACATATTTCACTAAGAATTATGGTTTCAAGGTACATTAATTTTCCTGACAACGACTCAAATTTATCTATATATCATATTTTCTTTATCCATTTATCTGTTGATGGATGGATGGGCCACTTCCAAGATTTAGTTGTTATGAGTTATGCTACTGTAAATATGGGTACACATAAGATGTCTTTAATTCTTTGGGGAAGACACTTAGAAGAGGTATAGCTTAGTTGGTTGAAATTTTTAATTTTAGGTTTTTGAGAACTCTCCATACTTATTTCCATAGTGGTTGTTGTAGCTTGTATTCTCACCAGCAATGTTAGGATTCCTTTTTCTCCATGTCCTTGCCAGCACTTTCAATTGTTAGATTTCTTGATGATAGCTATTCTTTTTGGAGTAAGAGGAAATCTCAGTGTAGCTTTAATTTGTATTTCTTTAATGGCCTGAGATACTGAAATTTTTTTCATGTATTTGTTTGCCATGTATATTTCTTCTGCTGAGAAGTATCTATTCATTTCAATTGCCCATTTTTTGATTGGGCCATTTATTTTGAAAGGGCCTAATATTTTGAGTTCTTTCTATATTCTAGATGTTAGTCTTTTGTCCAAAGAGTAGCTGGCAAAATATTGTCCCTTTCTGTAGATTGTTTCTTCTTCTTGTTGTTTCTTTTGTTTGTCAAAAGCTTTTAAGTTTGATACAATCCCATTTGTTAATTTTTGATGGTATTTCTTGTGCAGTTGGGGTTCTGTTCAGAAAGTCCTCACCTATGTGTATGTCTTTATCTGTTTTATCTTTATTTCATCGAGCTGATTAAGTGGTTTGTCATGAATGCTTTTATCAGATTGAGATAAAATCCTTCTGTACCTATGTTTTCAGGTTTTTTGTCATGCATGGATGTTGGATTGTGTAAAAGGATTTTCTTGCACTGATTGAGATAATCATGTGATTTTTGTCCTTCTGTTTATGTAATGGATTACACTTTCTGATTTGTCTATTTGAAACATCCTTGTATCCCTTTGATAAAGCTAACATGATAATGATTTATGATCTTTTTGATGATATGCTACATCCTGTTTGCCAGTATCTTGATTGTTTTTGTATCTGTGTTCATTAGAGATAATGGCCTATTGTTTTCTGTTTTATTTTTTTAGGTTGGATCCTTGTGTGACTTTGGAATGAAGGTGATGCTAGCTTCCAAGAATGACTTTGGGAATACTCCTTCCTTTTTTATTTTATTAAAGAGTTTGAGGAGTATTAGCAATAGGTCTTTCCTGAAATTCTTATAGAATTTGGTGGTGCATCTATCAAGTCCTGAGCTTTTCTTAGTTGGTATATTTCTAAATTCAATTTCCTTGCCTATTTTTGGATTATTTAGTATTAAATTTTTTTGTTGTTGTTCAGTTATGTATTCATATGTAACTAAGAGAGGCCAGAGAGATAGCTCAGCAGCATATGCACCTGCCCTGCAAGTTTGATTCCTCGTACCAAAACAACCAACCAACCTACCATATGTAACTAGGAAACTTGCCATTTCTTCTGAGTTAGCCAATTTATTGGCATACTGTTTTGTGAAGTAGTTGGTAATAATCTAGATTTTGGCAATGCCCATTTGTGACTTCACTTTTTCCTTTCTCATTGCATTGTTTCTTTTCTTTCTATTTTTGCTAAGATTGGCTAAGGGTTTGTCCATTTTGAATAATCAGTTAAACTCATCGATTCTTTGTAATTTTTGGTCTCAACTTGAATTTCTACTCTGATCTTTATCATTTCTGCTCTTGTACTATCTTTGGTTTGATTCTTCCTCTTTTTATAAGACCTCAAGGTGTATCACTAGGTTAATTATTTGGGCACACTCTGTTTTTTAATGTGGACATTATAGCTATAAACTTTGCAGATTGTTTTGTTGTGTCCCATAAATTCTGATACTTTGTACTGGCATTATCATTTAGTTTTAGGGATTATTATATTTCTTATTTAATTTCTTTGTGACTCATTGATTATTTGTTTTTTGTTAAGGTCCCACTACTCAGTTTTGCAGTTCTGACTTGTAGTGATCCTCCTGTCTCAGCCTCCCTTAGTGCTGGGATTGCAGGTGTGTGACCACGCCCAGTTTGTGACTCACTGATTATTGAAGAGTCAGTGTGTTTGTGCAGTTGCTGTGGTTTCTTTTGCCACTGACTTCTAGTTTCATTGAATTATTATCTGATAATATACATGTGATAATTTTGATTGTTTTACATGTACTTAACCATGCTTTATGGGCTAACATGTGGTCTGTTTTGGAGAAAATTTTATGTCCAGCTAAGATGATTGTGTATTTTGTTGTTGTTAGGTGTAATGCTTTGTGTGCATGTATTAAATCCAATTGTTAAAGTGAATTTGGTTCCCTTCCAGTTGACTACTTCCCTTAACCAATATGTAGTGACCTTTGCCTCTTCTGGTCAGTTTTTGCTTAAGGTCCACTTTATTTGAAATAAACTTGTTTACAAATTCCTGTTGCATGGAATAGTATGTTCTATCCTTTTTAGTCTATGAATTTCTGTTTGTGCTTAGTGTGTTTCTTGTATGAAACAACATTAGGTCTTGTTTCTTGATCCATTGTGCAAATCTGTGCCTTTGACTGGTGAATTGAGACCATTCACATTGATGGTTATAACTGACAGGTATTAACTTATTCTTGTCATTGGCTTATTTTTCTCCTGCCAATTACTTTTCTTTCCCATCTATTTAATTGATCATCATGTGAGATGATTTTTTCTTTGAGGGCTTAAAACAACTTCACTACAGCATCTCCTTGTCTTTAAGACTTGTGTTGAGAAGTATGCTGTAGTATGCATTGGTTTTCCTTTATCAGCCTTTTGTTGCTTTTTCCTCTTAACTTTTAAGATTCTCTTCTTGTCTTGGATTTCTGGTATTTTGGTTATGAGGTGTCTTGGAGTGGCCATTTTGCCTCATTTATCTGTATGTTAAATTGTGTTTCCATTTTTGGAAAGATTCCATTATTTCTAACAACAGCTTTTATTTCCCTTTGTTTTGGCTTAATAAGATTTTTCACAAATTCTAGTTAATCTTAGATTAGTTCTCTTTGCATCACCTAGCAGCTGTTGGGTCCGTTTTTCATTTTCTCTCTTTTTTAAAAATTTAATTTAATTTTATTTTAAACGAGTAAAAACAGAAGCAACAAGTAGAAAAAAAAGACAAGGTGACATACAATAATACATATGTTGCAGATTTTCAGAACAAGAATAGCTAATAATGATTGTTATATTATCTATTTTTTATTATCTCTGTTGCTCAGATTAACAGATATAGTTATGTAAGATCAGAGAAGTAATTGAATATTGACACTTGCTTTTAAGAAATCTTAACTTTTTCCTTGTGTTTTTTGTTTTAATTCATTTTTAAAGAGTATAATAATTGATAAGACATTAGAAATGATACACATTTAGAAGACCAAGATAAGAGGTATTCAACCATGTCATTTTCTCTTTTTATTTTAAAGGTATGTGTCATTAATTGATTACCAACTATAGCGCCCTCTTCTAGCTCTAACGGCCTGTATTCATTGATCACTTCTGCTTCCCATATGTGTTGGTTACTTTTCCTCTTGTTACTGGGACAACATACTTGACACCCAAAATTAAGGAAGCAAAGGTTTATTTAGCTAACAGTTACTGGAGGTTTCAGGCCATACTCAGCTGGCTCAAAGGCAAACTGGCACATGACAGAGGGCAGCGACTTATGGTGGCAGAAAACAGCAAAACAGCAAGAGAAAAAGAGAGGAGCAACAATGGCAGCAGCAGTGAGCGAGCCTTTCTCTCTTCCTTATATTGCATCTAGGCTGTCTGCCGCAGGTTGAGTGTAGCACTCACACCCATAATCACAGCATTGGATCATGAATTAATCACAAACTCTAGAAGCCACTCCACAGCTGCCTGAGGCTTTGTGGGGGAACAACTAGATACAAACCATACCACTATAGTTTTTTTATTTTTTATTTTTTCTTTGAATTTTTTTATTGGTACATTTTATATATACATAGTGATAACATTCATCATAGGGGAAT
>NW_004524723.1:1832377-1851081 GCF_000260255.1 Octodon degus | reverse complement strand
TTACTGTGCAGCTGGGACTCAGTGATCCTTCTGTCTCAGTCTCCCCAGTAATAGAATTACAGTTGTGCACCACCACAGCTAGTTTCAGTGACTGGCTTGGCTTGTTGCCTGGGGTCAGTGTGGCCTGTGGTACTAGGGATCAAACCTATATCCTTGCCCTTGCCAGGCAGGTGTCTAGACTGCTGAGCTATCTCCCCAGCCCCTCTCTAGATTCTTTAGCTTTTTAATTAGTGTCTTCCTTGGGCTCACTGATCATTTGCTTAATTAATTAAGATCATTATCTCTTTAGTTATGTTTTCTTTGAATTTAAGCGCCTTATTGATCTGTTTTGTTACCTTCGCTGTTATTCTATCAGATTTGACTATGTTGCTTTTGATCCTGCTATCCTTCCCTAGTTTCAACTTTGGAAGATTTAGGAGCTTTTGAAGGAATTTTATTTCCTTGTTTTCATTTTTTTTTGGTCAGTGTGTGTGTGTGTGTGTGTGTGTGTGCATGAGGCTTGATTATAGTGCGTAGCTTTGCTACTACAGAGACCTTTTTAATTAATGCCTACTTTTCAGAGATACTCTGTGGGCTCCTGAAGTTTTAATTTCTATGCTGAATCAGCTGGGTGGGTCTTGCCTCTAGCCTACTTTTCAGAGATACTCTGTGGGCATAGCTATCTATTAGCCTTTGCCTCTATTCCAGAATTCAGCCACCTCCATTTATTTGGTAGGGAAGGTTACAGCTTATTTTTCCCAGCATCCAATTCTTTGGGAATGGGCCACAAGATATTGGCATACAGAGAAAACCAGTGGACAGCAACAACTATGTTATTTTGTCTATGGTAGTAAAATGGGTAACAATGGCATAAATACAGAAAGGGTGTTGAAAAACCCTAAGAAACAATAATGTACTTCCTTTTAACATAGAGAAGAGATGTAATATACCTCACAGATCTGGAGAAAACATTCCTAAAATTCATCTGGATGATCCTGGGCAACAAAAGCAAAGGAAGAGACTTCATAATCCCTTTCTCAAAATATATACAAAGCTACTGTGATTAAAATTAGGAAGATAATGGCAAAAACACAGGATCAATAAAACAAATTACTCTATTATTAGATATCTATTTAAAGATGCAGACACAACTACAGCTACACTCAGCCACCTTATCTTTGACAAGGGGCCAAACATGTTCACTGGAAGCAAGATAGTCTCTAATAAATGGTGCTGGAAAAAACCAGCTTTCCACATGCCAAAGGCTGAAATTAAACCCATGTCTATCATATGCACTGAACTACAGTCAAAATGGATCAAGGTTTTAAATATTAAAACAGAAACACTAAATCTACTGGAGGAGAAAATAAAAATCTTGAAGATATAGGGATGGGTAGAGAGTTCATGAACAAAAAACAAACTGCACAAAAAATACTTCAAAGAATCAATGACTGGGATATCATCTTTTTGAAAATTTTCTAGGGGACCGGGGAGATAGCTCAGTTGAATAAGCACTTGCCTGGCAAGTGCAAGGGCCAGACTTCAATCCCTGGTTCCACCAAACAAAAAAAAGAAAAGAAAAGTTTCTTCATTCCAAAAGAAATCACTAACAGAGTAGAATGAAAACCCATGAATTGGGAAAAAAGTATAGCTAAGTGTCCCTCAGGCAAAGGACTTCTATCTAGAACATATAAAATTTTTTAAAACTCAGGCTTCTAGAATTCAAAGATACAATCCAAAAATGAGCATCTGAGATGAATATACACTTTTCAGATGAAAAAAGTACAAATGGCAAATGAATGTATAAAAAAATGTTCAACATCATTGGTCATTTGAGAAATGCAAATTTAACCAACACTGCAATTCCATCTTAGCCCAGAAAGAATGTCTACAATCAAGAATTCAACCAAAAACTGCTGGAGGAGTGGTGGGGAAAAAGGAACCCTTCTCTGTTGTTGATGGGAGTGTAGACTGGTACAACCACTATGGAAATCAGTGCGGAGATTCCTTAAAAAGCTGGGATTGGAAGTCCCATTCAATTTAGCTCTTCCCTTCTTGGGTATTTTTCCTAATGAACTGAAAACATTGTACTATAGTGATATATGTGCACCCAGGTTTATAGCAATGCAGTTTGTCATGACTAAATGTTTTAAAAAACCCAAATGACCAACAGAGATGAATGATTACTCAGCTATAAAAAAAGACTTTTATAGGTAAATGGATACAACTAGAGACCATGCTCATAGTGAATTAAGTGCCTGCTTAGGCAAGAGCAAGGACTGGGGTTTGATTCCCAGCACCACATGGCGTGCCAGCCCTGCCTTTGGGCGTGCTGATCCAGCTACCATGACCAGCATGGTGGTGCATACCTGTAACTCCAATGCTGAGGAGGCTGAAAATAGGAGGATCACTATGAATCTGAGCTGCGTAGTGAGACCTTGTACCAAAAACATAAAAAAAAAAATGTCTGCTACTCATAAGTTTGATCTTTTAACCATACCCTAGAATTGTTGAATATTTTGTATGTTGCTACATTTGTTTACTCTTTTGTCTTGAGGTTGGCCCAAGTGGGGAGTATCTGTCTCTTCCAAAGTTGCAAAGTCACCTTGTCTTCCATATCATCTCCTTGAGGGCCCGGTACTGTCTGACTATCTGTAATACTTTTATCAAATTCAGCTGCCTACAAAAACTCACTTGATACTTTAATAAAAACTGTTTCTTAGTGTCCCATAATCAAGACTGGAGAAAACCAGGGAGAGAAAGCAGAGAGATAAAAATAAATGGCTGCATTTTTTGTGGCCTCAAAACAGATCCTAAGTGTGAGTCTCTGGGCTCCAAGAAGAGCTCAACAGCAATGAAGATCATCTGCTGATGAGGTTCACCTGCTGCTGCTGTTAAAAGCCAGGCCATCATAAGAGGGACTGCCTTAAGAGGCCCACAAGCCATGCCCTGACTGCCAAGGCAGCCACTGGAAGTGAGACTACACTCTTGAGGTAGAGGTCCCAGAGCTCAGACTCAACTTTCCAGGTGGTCTATTAGGACCGAAGGGCCCTGGGCCTGCCTTTCCCCTCTGGTATGACTGTTATCTCTACCTATCATCTTCACAGAGGAGCCCTAAGTAATCATGACTAAAGAAAAACCCAGCCTATTGCTGGAAATTGGCACAATTCTCTTTGTCTTTCTCCAACCCTGACCCTCCCTCCAGTCATCCACCTCCATAGAGACAGACTTCAGAAGACATCTTACTTTAGCTGTAACTGAGATACTGCAATATATATTCGGGTTGCTTACTAATCAAAATGATGCTGAGACTAATTTTTTGCAAATGTAATATATATTGTTGTTCATGTGTAAGACTTAAAAAGGTATTTCATTAGTTAAAACAGATCCCCAAGGATGGATAAAATCCTGTCAGTATTAAAAAAAAAAAGAAGTTCTAAAGACAGTGGCTACAATGTTCAGTATCTCTGGGTCTATAGATAGGGCCAGGCCTTGTATTTGTGACATAAAACTGTGTTAAAAGAAAAAATTCCTCGGCAGTGCCTCTTACTTAAAATGGAGGCCATATCTAAAACACTGAATGGGACATTGGTTTAATCTAACTAAATGCTATGTATTTCATGATAAATGTATAAGTTCACCTGGTTGATTTCTGAACTAAAGCTAGAGGGACATATAACAAATTATTAGATTCCATAAATAAAGGGGTCTAAAAGCCATTGGGTTATAATTGCTATTCCTTTAAAAAGCTTTCTAACTTACCTGTTAGCTCAAATGCTCATGCTTTGATTATACATGTTCTAATCCCTCAAGAAATTTGTTCTTTCTTAGAAGAAAACAAAACCCAGGTGATCATACTGGTAAAGCCTATAGCAAATATTCTAGATTACATTTAGATTCCTTTCACTGGAATCCACTAGATTTTGTCTATAGAGACATAGTAAAGGCCTTAATTAACCACCTCATACAGCCCAGGTGAGCTGAGCCTTCTTGGGGTTTCCTGCCTCATTAGAAGGGACGCTGTCTTCATGTTCCTTGGGCAGGGCTGATTGCCTTCAGAGATGCTTTCTCTATCAATCTAATCCTATGTCAGGAAATTCACTACAGGGGAAGTTGCCCTCTCATTCCTTGAGCAGGGCTGCCTGTAGGAGGCCTTAAAACCAAAATGTTGCATCTTGTTCAGTGGGTCCCAGATATCTCACACAAGCTGCAGAAGTTAGAAAGGTTTGCAGGAATGAATTTACCTGAGTTGAGGTGTTTCATAGAAGGATGCAGAATGGAATTATAGACAGAAAATGATAATAATGATACTAGTAGCCTACAGGAATGAAAGTCAATCAGGAAACAGGGAAAAAGTTACTGTTTCCCCAGATCCAGACAGAGAGAAGGGACATTTAAAGCAAAAAAATGTCCAAAGCTGTTAGAGAAGGAAAAAACAAAGTGCTCCTGATGGAGTCAGAGAAAGTTTCAGATTGAGGTGATCATGGGTCTTCCCTTCTCAGCCTCAGGGAATCCATGTTAACTGCCAATATAAGGAGAAATCTTGTTAAACTAGATGCTCATGCAGATATGTCAGTAGTTACCCAGCCAGTGGCCCCACTTGCCAACTGGAGAGTACTTGGTGTTTTCCCTAGGTCCTGTAATTCATGTACCCCCAGTAATAAGAAGAGTTGGCCAGTTTATCTGAGAGAATACCCAATCGCCATTGAAGATAAAAAAAGGAATTAAACCCCATATTTAAGAGATCTCTGCTAATGGACCTATAAAAAGTTCTAACTAGTCTTCTTATAATTATGAACTTTAAAACGTTATGACATTCTAGATCATTCTAATGTCTCAATAGCTGTTCAAAATATTAGATATCAAATCAGTGGTATGTAAGATGCTGAGGTCCTCTGGACCCTATCTTTATCATTTTTTAAAAAGTTTTATTTATGTGTGTGTGTGTGTGTGTGGCCAGCTCAGCCCACCAGGGGGCGGGGCTGGCTGGCATGTGGTACTGGGGGATTGAACCGCGGTCCCTGTACTTTGCTAAGCTTGTTCTAAGTAGGTGCTTTAGACCACTGAGCCATCTCACCAGCCCCTATCTTTATTGTTTTTATGGGAAGTTATTACTGTCTACCTGATACAAATCTTTGACTATATTCATAATTATCCTTTAGATGTGATTATTTGACCCATGTGTGTTTAATTGTTTGGCTTTTTCTCCTCCAGACTCAAAGCTATATGCCCACTCAAGATAAAAATGCCTAGTGTCTATTGAGGGCCTTTAGATAGAACCTCTGGAGAGTATCTCTGACTGCCGGTCAACAACTATGACCCCTTTCAGCCTGACCAGAGCGGTCATTGCCCAAGATTCCCTCATGGCAGTTCAGGTTACTTCTTCAGAGGGGGGAATGTTGTAGGTGGCTGAATTAGATAAAAAATATTATAGGTAGTCAGACAGGACCAGGCCCTCACGGAGACAATATGGAAGACAAGGTGACTTTGCAACTTGGAAGAGACAGACACTCACTATAGGCCAGGCTTCAAGACAAAAGAGAAAACAAATACAGCTACATACTTCCCTAGGGATGAGCATCAGGAATTGATATTCTAAATAAGTATCAGACACCTTAAAAGAGCCCAAATGAATCACTAACCCAACCTTCAACAGGAAGAGACCTTGTCTTGTTTTTAATGCCTGCTTGCTATGTGACTCGCTTCCCCATTTGATACTGGATTTAATCCATTTAACCTGATCAATGGTGCTTGTAATCTCATTGATTGACCATAGTTTTGTCTCACCTCATGCCCACCTAAGCGAGTTTCCATGACTTCTCTACCACCTTAGACCTGCCTCACTGCATGGTGTTCCTCTATAAAAGTCCCTAGAAGAGACAGCTTCCTGGGGATCACCCACTCAGGGTCACTCTTCTGTCCCTCTCTTGGTCAGGAGCTTTCTTTCCCCCAATAAATATATTCTGCTCTTTAAAAAAACTAAAAAGAAAATGAGTAAGATGTAGTTAATTAGGGTATGTGTTCATTTCCTACAAGCAGTAGGAAAAATGTGATATTAAAAATTGGATTAAGCTGGTCTTTGTGGCTTGTGCTATAATCCCTGCGCTCTGAAAGACTGAGGCAAGAGGGTTGCAAGTTTGAACCCAGCCTGGGAAACATAGCAAATGAGTGAGACCCTGCCTCAAAATAAAAAATAAAAATGGTCTAGAGCTGTAACTCACAGTAAACGCTCTTTGTTCAATCTTCAGTAACATATACACATGTGTGCACACATATAAATGCACACATACCCTAATTAAAGAATAAAAATAAATTAGGTAAAAGTAATAAGAAAAGCCAACCAATTAACATGAAAAAAAAGAAGAAAGAAAGGCCAAAAAGAAGCAAAAAAGAAAAATAAGTACAAAAAATCCTCCATGTCAAAGTGTTTGTATGGGTAAAGTTTATTTCTAGGACCTACAAGTATTAGAACCTACCAGGTACATGGAGCAATAGGGAGTTGTAATAGGGTCCTGTTGTACTTCAGCACCCACTTCACAGGCTGTTTGTGTGAATGCTGAGTCCTTGTTCCCCTTTTCTGCTTTGGAGAGTCGGTTAATGCTATGTTGTCTGCCTCAGATTTATTTACCCCAGAAACTTCTAGCTTTTGTTTGGATCCTTCTGTATGCTCCAAGCCACTGCTTTGTCCAACTAGCTCTAGAAAAAAGATACTAGTACTCCCACTTGCTCTAGATCCTCTGCTTCCAGCCGTGTACCTAGGTATGTGGCAAATGTGCAAGCAGAGGTGCATGCCTTGGGGGTAGGAAAGCAAACCAAACCCTGAGTACTGTGCTGGATGGGAGCAGCGAGGGAAACCAAGCGATCTGTGGTGCCAGATTCTGCTGCTTTCAGACCCAGCTCCCTGAGACCGCACAGGACGATCTGACTGCTCACCACAGATGGCAGTGCTGCTGACCACCTGCCTTCCAGAGCCTGAGATCCCTGCTACTCAAACTGCTTGGGAGAAATCTGATAGCTTTCCTTGTCTCTACCACTATCTCTTGTGTTTGCTTCCTACCTAGTCACTGGCAGAGTGCCCTTAGCAATCCTGTAGTAGTGTTTTAATGTGACTTTCATCCCTGAGGTGGCTCAGCTTCAAACGGTAGTTTTCTCATTGCAGAGTGGCTGTTTTCAGAGCTGTCTTGATGCAGGAAGTATAAACTGCTTCCTGCATGTGACTCCTCATGTACTTTTCACAGCTGTCTTCAAAGCACTTTTAAAATTATATTTCATAAAAATATATTTAGTACAGGGTCTTAATACACAGATTGAACTTGTAGAGATCCTCCTGTTTTCAGCTTCCCAAGTGCTGGGATTACAGGTGTGTGCCATTATGTCCAGTCTCAGGGTGCCCCAGGGGGTGGGGCCAGCACTACATGCCAGGGATTGAACCCTTGTCCCTGCATCTGCCTAAGTAGGCACTTTAATCCACTGAGCTATCTGGCATGCCCTTAAAATTACATTTGTAATAGGCAGCATTCATGCAATTTTGTATCTAGATTTTAATTGGTTTTCTTTGTGTTTAAGTAAGTTTCATAGGAATTAATTTTGTTGGTTATGTATTTTTATCAGGTAAATAAACTAATTTACTTAACTTCTTTAGTATTTTAAAGGAGTTTAAAATAAGGCTCTTTTAAAGCTATCATTTTTCTCCAGGATAGAATCTTAGAGTTTCCTAGATCAAAAGTACACTTTAATGCTTTTAAATATATAGACAAATTTTTTTTCAAAAAGTCTATATGAATTTATTCTATCATTTATATTGTTAGTCATAAATCATATATTCTTTCTAGAAGTCAATTTTTCTTGTCCCATTGATATAGTTAAAATAGCTATATTTCTTTAATTTACTCAAATGGGTAAGACTTGATGTTTTAGGTTGTGAATTCTGTATTTCCATCTTTGCTATATACCATGCTTTCTTCTTTAGCTTGAGTGAATTTTTTAAAACTAAAAATTAACTATTTGCCTTTTTCATTAGCCTTTTAGGCATACGAGCTAATTTTTAAGTTAGAAATCTTTAAAAATATTTTTATTGAGAAACAAATAGCAATGAGACAGTTTTACAACTGATTAGTAGTACATTTTCAATAATTAATGCATTGCATAATGTTGTCTTAGTGGTTATTCATTGTACAATATGCAGACCTGATATCCTGTCTCAAACACTATTAGTACAAACCTCTCTATTCATTGAATTAAGAGAATGGAGCTGTATATCTATCCTAACTATTTTGAGTATACAGATACAAAAGGGTCATTCATTTGTATCTCCCTTTTTTGGTTAGTTTTGTCAGAGAAGGACATTCCATTGTCATTTAAATACCATAGGTGCATGAATTCAGCAAAATATCCAAATATAGTCCAATAGTCCATAATAGTAGTGGGTCTTCCCTAAGACTGTCAATGTCCAAAGTTGTTGACTTGAGCCTTTTACAGCTCAGCATATTAATATGACTTTACTTTTTATACTTCATTTTCATACTTTTCTGTTGGATGGTTAAGACCAAGATAAAGCAAGACCTATGTAACAAGAAATGTAACTTTTGTATCTGATAAGATCAGTCAAATCCCCTCCAGATTTAACCTGAAACCCTATACCTCAGTTTGTAGATCATTTGTCAGTGTAGAAATTGTTTTTTTAAATGTCTTGTACCAGTTCTTCCAGTTTAACATATTTACTGCTTTAATCCTTCAAGAATGTATTGAATAATACATTGAATAAATAAGAGACCCTGTACTTCTTCCATACATTTAACTACATGCTAGACACCACTGCAGTCAATACTGAGGACATTTCAGTCATCTCATGAAATCTCTTCATGTGTCTTCAGTCAGTCATCTGCTTCCTACTCCCAGCATCAAGCAAACACTGACCTCCTTTCTGCTGTTCTAGATTAGTTTCACCTTTTCTAGAATTTCATACACAAAGAATCAGATTGTACTTATTATCCCAGACTTTTCGGTCTGATTTCTTTCTCTTGGCATGGTCTCTTTAGATGCATCTATGTTAGTGTGTATATCAGTTTTCTCCCTGCTCTTTTTGTTACTTAGTTGTATTCCAATTGTATGGATATACCACAACTTACTTCTTCTCTCTATTAATGGGAATTTGAGTTGTAGTTTGGGGCTAATGTTGAAGTTGCCTTGAACATTTCTGTATAAAAAATCATTTTATTGATAATATGTTTGCATTTCTCTTGTATAACTAACTAGATATGGAATTGTTGCATCCTGTAATACATATGTATATAAATTTGGAAGAAACTGCCAACTTTGCCAAAGTGACTGCACCATTTTATATTTCTATCAGAAATATATGAAACTTTAAATGTATTTTTAAATCTTTTTGTCAGTTTATTTTTATTTAACTTTCTCTACTGTTTCTACTGTTTTTAGCCCCCCCCCAGTCCTAAATCCTATATACAATACCCATCAGCCATTGAGCTACACTCTATACCTTTTTTCAGACCCAATGTTTTTCTTTGTCATTTGATCTCTTCACCATCTCCTCCCTGTTATCCCCTCCTGCATAGCATTGCGATAGTTCTAGAGTGGTGATGCTAACTACCTCTTCCTGTCCCTGGCTCTGTTGGCAGAAACCATTCTCAAGAATATGGTCCTGAAGCTCAGCACTGAAATGCTTTATTTGCAAATATTTTCTTTATGGCTTTATTCATGGGCCTGTTTCTTGGAGATTCAAAATACCAGAATTTAAGGAGCTTGCCTTTCTGAACTCTTGTTGAAGACCATAGTGTTAAATAGTACACTGAAATATATAGTAAAGTATCAAGGCCAGATGAGACAGGTGAGACCTTTACCTTTCTCATCACTTACCATGTTCCTTCTTGTTCCAAATGGTTTGTCTTATAGATGTATTTTCACCGCAATTTATATTTTGGAAGCTCTGATCAAAATACTTGCAAGAGGCTTTATCCTGGATGAATTTTCTTTCCTTCGAGATCCATGGAACTGGCTCGATACCATTGTCATTGGATCAGCGTAAGAATGTTAAAGATTTTTATTGGAGAGACCTGGGGTGGGAAAGAAGTACATCTGCTTCCATCAGTCCCCTTGGGTCTGCATGTGTGGCTGAGAAGACCTAACAATGTCTAAAGCTCTAAGTGTCTTGCTACTTGGCCCTGAAGCACACTGTGTGGCCATTGGCCAGAGGCCTCCAGGCACAAATCCAGCACTCATTGCCTCATTTCATCAGTCATTCACTCATCAACACTGGTGTCTGTGCTCTGTGCAGTATACAGGGGTTGAAGGAAAAGAAAGCAAATAAGAGCTGTCAACCTCATGAAGCCCACAGTGCAGAGGGGAAGAATGGCAGTGACCAGTGCAGCATGGTATAGGGAGTGCAGGATAAAGGCTATGCATGGATGAGGCTGTCAGAGTCTGTGGGAAGAACAAAGGACTTAAAAATACTTTCAACTACTTTGAACAGACAAAGAGTTTACCCCTGTATGTTATAGTTTTGGCTTTTGTGTTTGTACTTATGTCTTCTTTGAGTCAATTGTGTAAAGGGTGCAGTGGAGGTTAATGTTTTTCCTGAAGGACAAGACACTGATTTAGCATCTAAATGATGAAATGGAGTAAAAAGTAATGGCCTACTGCCAGCACAATAATAATGAACTTATAATGTGTGTGTGTGCCAGGAATTACGTTAGTACTTTGCAATGCAGTGTTCTATTTGTTGTTTATTTTTGTTTTAAATAAATAATTAATTAATTAGATACCACGGTCTCGCTACACAGCCTGGACTTGTAATGATCCTCTCTTCTCAGCCTCCCCAGCTCTGGGTTTACAGCTTTGTACCACCACACCAGTTTTGGGGCTAGCACGGCATGCCCAGGCTTCCAGGGCCAGCACAGCATGTGATGCTGGGATCAAACTCAGGTCCTTGTGCTTGTCAGGCAGGTGCTTAGACTGCTGAGCTATTTCCCCAGGCCCTGTTCTCCTATTTAATATTCATAAAAGTCCTTGCATGTCCTCCCTACTAATTTTAGCATTTTATGTTTGAGTTTCAACATTTCCATGGTCTTATTAATTGAAAGATGCTGTGAGTGTGTGGGTTTAGAGTCAGATCACCTGGGTTCATGTCAATCTTAGATGGGAGAACTTAGCAAAGTGTACTGGGTTTGGAACTTGGCAACCAGTGAATTGATATTTGTGTGGGTTTCCATTATTTATGGATATAGCCACAGCTGCATGGACAACTTCAAGCACTTTCACTTGTGTCCATATATAAGTTTGTGGTCCATAGCAATGAATGTGATATTGCCAGGTTCTGAGAGCAAGGTGGGGCTGCACACTTTGCCTTGGGAGACACAGGCACCAGGGTGTGCTTGCTCAGATTTTGTGGAAATGGAGAGTAAGTGCATCTGCAGGACTAAGTCAAGCCTTTCTCTGTGTTCCATCTTGTAGGATTGCAGATTTTATTCCAGATGCCAAATTCAGCATGTTGTCTCTGCGTACCTTCAGAATATTCAGAGCTCTAAAAGCAATTTCAGTAGTTTCTGGTAAGCCAATCTAACTTTTAACACTGACTGTCAGGTGGAGAGGATATTGTTTTATACTTAGAACTTTTCAAAATGACATTATGTAAAACAAAAGCCAAAATAGTCTCTATTTTACCCATTTATTTGATTGTTCAACCGATAACCATTGAGCACCTTATACACCCAGTCACTGTGGTGTTTAGGATTTATCTGTGGGACACAAAGACCACTTACTCCTAGAGTATTTGCTGTAAGGTCAGGGAATGGGGTGAGAGACATGAACAAGGGAGTAGATTTAAAGAGTAACAGTGTAGCATACTAGAACCTGCTATGTGCCATGGAAAATACAGAGAACAGACTACATGAAGGTTATTGGAAGTTATAGCAGATAAGGGAAGTAGGTTGTGGTTTCAGGTAGAGTGGTCAGGATCAGTGTAACTGAGGTGAGAAGTAAGCAAAGATTTGAAGGTGATGACACATGAACAGGCATATGGGAAGGAATGTTCTAATGATGGGAAGCAGTGCAGAGACTGAGAGGCAGTAAGGTTGTGGATGGGGCTAGGGGAGTGAGAAGGCCAGGAGGGAGCAAATCACAGGATTGAGGGGAGGCTGTAGGCATGGAGAGCAAAGCTTCCCTCTGGAGAAATGGAAGAATACAATATGAGGAAGCTACAGAGCAGGACAACCTGGAGAAAGACATGGTGGTCACTGTGGAAGTGCTCTTCTGATCTGCCTCAGGGAGCGTGATGAATGGATGGCTCCTGCCGGAACCCTCTGGAGTCACCCTCTGTGTGTACACTCATGCCCAAGTCCTACCTGCCCCATGTGGCCTGGGTGCTAGTGCTGGTCTGTTCCTGGAGGATCTGAGACTCCTCTAATGGGGAACTTTGGTTCAGGGCTGCCTGGTAACCTGGCTGAGGCTCTCACAGCTCCATAGGTTCTTCCTATCCCATCTTGCTTTGCTCTCTTCTCCCTTTTCTTAGATTCCAGAACTGCATTGAAAACTGAAGTCCTTTCCTGACAACTCTTGCTCCCCATCAGCTGTCACAGTTATTTTCATCAACAAATCTTTTGTACATCTGATTCCAGAACAGCTTCTCAGAACCCAAAGAGGCACAGAAGTTCATAATTCAAGCAACAGATGGTGGTGCTGTAGGTCAGGTGATGGTCAGAAAGTTGGCAGAAAATAGAGCCTATAAATTTGAACGTAGAAACAATAATTGACCAATGATATTTGTGGTGTGGGTAAAAGAGAAGAGCCAAGGATGATACCAAGATTTGCAGCCTGAGTGCCTAGACAGATGGAGTTGTCATTGACTGGAACAGGGAAGGCTATGAGAGAAGCAGTTCAATGAGTCAGATTAGGAGCTGGCTTTGAACATGTGTGTAGGATGACACTGAGACATCCAGATGGAAGTATCAATGAGTTGAGATTTCCAGGGCAGTCTGAGCTAGAGATAGGTGTCTTGGGTCTATAGATGATGTGGAAGCCATGAAATCAAATGAGATCAGCAAGGGAATGAGTATAGACTAAGAACTGAGCTCCAAGGCACTGCTACACTTAAGGGGAGGGGTGGAGGAACGAGCTAAAGAGATGAGTAGGAGCCACAAGTGAAGTGGGAAGGAAACCATAGATGTCCTCTGGAATCCAAGTGAGGTTGACAGTTTACCCCTGGGAATCAGGATGAAGCCAAGGATAGGTTGAGAATATGAATTCCAGTTTGTTAAAACCTGTTGTTTTGGCATAACCTCTTCTCTTTGCCCTTTCCTCTCTTTGATTTGAAAGATTCCCACTTTATTTAAAAATCTCCTGTCTCTGGAATCCTTTCTCTTTCCCACTTTCTCTTTCTTCCAGTAGCTTTGGCAAACTATAAATGCTGTGGGAACTATTTGGTTCTTTTGATTACATAGACTATCTCATACCTCCCAATACCTGAATTCTAAGCAGTTTGGATTCTCTAGAAACTAGAGCAGTGGGTTATTTTTTTGACTCCGGGAAAGCAACTATATACTGATGAAGAAACTGGCAGCCAGAGGACATTCGTATGGGAATTGTCTCTCCTTCCTAGCAGATTCATTTTGTGCCCATGAACTCAGTGAGATACTTACTTTTTGGAAGTAAAGGTAGAGGTACAGCCTTCTGTGAGACTCTGAAAATCAGTCCAAAATCTCAAGTGTCTTTTATCTAAATATGCATTGAGAAGACTCAAACTTCTTGTTACAAATTAAAACCTGGCTTGGCTAAGGCTGGCTGCACCTGGGATTGAAGTGAGGCCACAGTGTAACCTCAAGTCCCCTCTCCCCACCTGGGATCACTCTCCAAGAACTTTGACCACTGTCGTGTTGGTCTCGCTGGATACTGCTTTATGCTCTCACTTCCCTTGCCTTTGGTTCTCCCATTCATGATCCACACTAATCAATTGAAATTGCATCACTTGGAGTCATTCTGATTGTGGATGATGGGATCTTTTGACACAGAGATGGTAGCAATATTGCAAGCACACATAGTCCTGCACAGGCAAAGCTTTATTGGAGGAAGTTTTGGGATACCTCACGTACTTTGATTAGTAGAGAGGGACTAAATATATTAACTACAGGCCTGTGTCATTCTCTGACACTGCTGTGGCCCTCAGCCATGGGATACCTTCAAAACTGTCATTACATTATGTGCATGTTCACCTGACATGGTTCTGCTCAGTCTCCTCACTTGCTCCTCAGAGTGGCCTTGAGCAGTACAGGCAAGGGTGAAGGTGTAGGCAGAGGGTTTGTTTGCACTGATGACACACAGCTTCTAAGGCCAAGCTGGTTCACAGTTCCACCTGCCATGTGACAATCTGTACAATCTCCTTGTCCTGGCCATATCTGGGCTGGGCCCCATGGGGCTACTCCTCCCCACACCTGTCCTCCTCCTCAGGTCTGAAGGTCATCGTGGGGGCCTTACTGCGCTCAGTGAAGAAACTTGTCGACGTGATGATCCTCACCCTCTTTTGCCTCTGCATCTTCGCCCTGGTAGGTCAGCAGCTTTTCCAAGAAATTCTGAGCCAGAAATGTGTCAAGGATGGTTGTAACAGTAGCCATGAGACAAATGGTAAATATTCCATTCTTGGTTTGTGCATGTTAACTTTGTGTATGTGTGTGAATGTGTGTGTGTGTGTGTGTGTGTGTGTGTGTGTATGAGAGAGAGTCTTTTTCCTTTTTTTTTCTTTTTTTGAAGAATACAAAATAGTAATTAAAAAATTGCATTAGAAATGATACAAAATTTCACTAAACAAAGTAATAGGAATTCAACAATGGTTGTTGTATTGCATGATGTTATCTTCAAATTAGTTGTTTAGGTTACCAGATATAAAGGTGCAAAGTTGGTTTAAAAACAAAGCAACAATAAAAAAGTTATAAGAAATTAAAAAGGAAAAATATTTTTTAGCATTAACTGTTGCTTACAAAAGACCAACAGAAATCGCAGTACAGTTATCCAGATTATCCTGCATAATGATAACTTTCATTTATCACCTCACATTTCACCTGCATAGTTGGGTCTGAGAACAAGGGAAAGCTTTATCTATTCCGAGGTTTCATGTGAGCAGTGCCTTTCCCATCTTTCGGTTTCTCTGGCGGAGAAAAAGCCTGAAACCACATCTATGTGAGCAGTGTCTGCTCCCAGCCTCTGCCACTCAGATCTCAGCCTACTTCTTCATCATGTTTCTCAAAGTATTCAGTGCTCAATTTTGCCAAAGTTAGCTACCAACTTCCACAGTCCCCTTCTCAAGCATTTTCTTCAGTGGCAGCACTTCTGTCCCCCTCTCTACACTGTGGCCTTCCCCGCACCTTTTCATGTGTCTTCATGTGACCATTATACTCTCTCCATATATGTCATGTGCAGCCCCCACAGGGTGCTCTCTGCTTATGTGCATTATACCCCAAGCGGTGAAATGGTGATGGTGATGTCATTACGTCCTCCTCTCATTTCTTCTTCCTTCTTCTTTTCCCTCCTTTTCCCCTCCTGAAGGCTTAAGACTCAGTTTCTCTGCAGATACCAATTTTGATCAGTTTACAGGTGTGTTCTACTCATGACTCAATTTCCTTATATTTTTGAGTGAAGAGGAATTTTTTAGGCTACATATAAAACTTATAATATAGTTAATATATAGATGTAACACAACTAACTTTAAAAATATTGTTATTGCAACATTAAAAGAAACAAAGACCAAAAGTAAGGCAGGCCACAGATTGGATGTGCCTGGTGGAGGATCCAGAACCTATATGTTTTTTTAAAAAATTTTATTTTATTTTATTTATTTTTTTATTGACATCAGTTATTTTTATTTTAAAGAAAGAAAAAAAATAAAAGCAGTGGTACAAAATCTCAAAACAAGATTTTAGGAGAGTAACAATGGTTAGTACATTGTGTATTGTTATTGCCAAAGTAGTTTCTCATATTACAAGATATAGGCCAGAAATAATAAGCAAATAACATAGGTACAAATCTCTTTTTAAGTCAACAGAAAATGGAAATATACTTTTTAAAGTTTCTAATACTAGGAGAAGATATCATACAATGTCTTTTAAATAAATTATAAGTCAAAGATATAGTATAAATCTTAGAACAAAAATTAAGATTAAGCAATATTCAGAAAATTAAATACTAATTAATTAAAAATTAAATGTTCCAAAACAATTGAACTAAGAAAAAGTTTTCATGATAGCAAAGAAGTACTAAGAGTAAAACATAAGATAAATACTGGAATGGCAAATAAATGACCAGCACTTCTAACAGTTTGAGGATAGGATATCGCACAAAGTTCTAGTGTGTTGTGGACATGCATAATGACCGTGACAGTTACCGGTGGCTAGGCGTCACTTGTGTAAGTGAGCTACAGTTATTTCTTTGAAATCCACCCTGTAGACTCAAGTGGAATCATGACCCATAGGGTGGAAGAAAAGTCCATTTGTAGAGTGTGCTAATGGAAATATTCTGCTGCTAAATACAAAAGAATAACTGAAAGACTACTTCTGTATACCTCTAATTCTCCTCTGTTTTTTTTGCCCTATTTGGCGGGTTCTTTCCATTCTCATTCATGGGCTGTGATCAATTTGCCCCCTCTCTAGAACATCATTTAGTAGTCTGTAGGCTTGGCTTTGTCATCATGAAATTCTTTAGTTGTTCTTTGTCATGGAAATATTTCACTTCTCCATTATATTTGAAAGATAGTTCTGCAGAATAGATCAGTCTGGGTTGGAATTTGTTTTCTTGCAAGACTTGCAGTACTTTGCTCCATGCTCTTCTTGACCTGATGGTTTGTGAAGAAAAATCTGCCATTATTCTGATGGGTTTTCCTTTAAATGTGATCTGTTTCTTTTCTTTAGCAGCTTTTAGTATACTGCAGAACCCATATGTTTTTGAGAATAATCCTGCATATTTGCTATTCTTTTCCTTTAAGTTTAAAAAAATCTGAATTTATGATTCTTTCTTCTCTTAGATTCTTGCTTTGCAAAAACAAATAACTCCAAAGAATACTTAATGTGTGGCAACTGGAATACCCGTGGGTAAGAGGCTTGCACTTTCTTGCTTTTCTCCCAGCCATATACTTTATTTTAGCCCTGTTACCTTGATGAAGAAAACAGTCTTCATGTAATGCCCGGTAGAGCAAGTGATGAGAGTTCTCAAATAGTACTGATTATTTCTGTGTCTCTGCAGGTTTGTTTGTTTCTTTAGACAGGATCTTGCAAAATTGCCCAGGCTGGCTTTGAACTCATGATCTTCCTGCTTCAGCCTCCCGAATAGCTGGGATTATGGTTATAGGCACAGACTACTGTGCCTGGTTTAAGCAACTCTGGATTTGCATTTTTGAATAAAAATGAGTTCCAAGTATGTAGAGCAACTTTCCATTCTATTCATGTTGAATTGGTAGCTGATAAAAAGTCTAGTGAAAATTTAGTGATAGTTCAGCTGTATGGAATGGACATTTAGCTTTCAAAGTTGATAAATGATATTATGCCTGAAAGCCCCACAAGTCTGTAGTTCCCTGTTTAGTGACATTGTCTAGTGAAATTCTCTGAGCAATAATCTCTTTGTTGATCCAAAAACTACCATGGCCTCTAATTGCAAGCAGAGCTAGAAGTAGATTCATACACACTCATGCCCAACAGCTGGTAGCCCTGTGGACCTTGGGTTACCCTTCCTTCTTCAAAGATAACATGCTCTCTGTGGTGCAAAATTCAATTTAATGAAGGTTCATTGAGCATATTTCAACTTAACACAATATACAAGGCAATGTAATGAGGTTGATGATATTCACTCCTCTATATCAAATAGATATCAAGGGCCAACAGTGTGCTAGGCTCTTGAGTTAGGTCCAAGGAAAGCAATTATAAACAAGACATCCCCACCCTCTTGAAATTGATGTCTACTGGGGAAAATACACATAGAATACATTTTATAAGGTGTGGGACATATTGGCTGGGAGATGCACAGCTGCTGAGACTTGTCACAAGATGTGACCCATCTAGAGAATCAAAGAAGGATTCTCTCCCACTACTGAACTTTTGCTGAATTTACTCACCTACAGTATTTAGATGCCAATGGACTACCCATCTCTGACAGGACTAAACAAAAAGGATACAAAGAAAGGACCATTTTGTATCTGTATATACAGAATAGTTAGGATAGATTTACAGCTACTTTTGCTTAATTCAATGAGAAGAAAGATTTGTACTAATAGTTTTTGGACAGGATATCCTGTCTGCATCTTATACTCCACTAAGAAGATAACAATGTACAATATACTAATTATTGAAACTGTCCTATTAATCAGTTTTGAAACTGTCTCATTGCTATTTGTTTCTCAATAAAATTTAAAAAATGCAAGTGTTTGATCCAATCAAGGCTCGTTGAGCTCTCTACAATAATCCTTGAGAGGACTCACTACATCTACCCTGTGTTCAGGTTCATGAGGGCCTGCAGCTGCTGCATACAGCATTGACTTCTTACTATGATATTACTACATGCAAAATCTAAGTTGGAATTTTCTCTTGCCTGAACACAAAAGAAGAGACAGCATGGTTTATGAGCTGGTCTGTATAGTATACTCATCTCTTTAAATCATAGCTCTCAGACAATATATAGGTACAGTTTGAAAAGTCAGAAGTGTACTATGTATAGGTGTGTGTGTGTGTGTGTGTGTG
>NW_004524723.1:1829679-1831710 GCF_000260255.1 Octodon degus | reverse complement strand
CACAAAATGACGAGAAGGAACAAAATGCAACCTCAGAACCCAAGCCCACCCGTAACAAGGACAGAGGACACTAACACAGAACAAATTGGAAATCACACAGCTGAAAGCAATGAATCAAAGGAACTATTCACTCTTGTTTCAAGGAAGTGAAGGTCTGGGAAGAGATGCAGACTGAATTCATTGTGTGCTCTTATTTACTCTTTTTCACTGTGTCATTACACTTAGTTTTTTAAATGAAATATTTGTTCATAGGAATTTATTATATTAGAAGAGTCAACTAGTGTCCACAACAAGAAGAAGTCTGGGAGGTTTGGCAGCCCCTTGTTGGAGAGCCACTTTGAGCACTGCCTTTCACCAGGGTTTCCTGATAGAGCCCAAGGCATCTGCTAATATTATGATGGGTGGGGTGGGGTGGGGTACAGAAAGGATAGCTGGGCTTTGGGCAATGTAATTCTTTTCTGTTCCTTTGTTTCCAACATCTAGGTGTCCTCAAAATTATACTTGCAAACCCACTGGTGTTAATCCTGACTTTAATTACACAAGTTTTGATAACTTTGGCTGGTCTTTTCTTGCCATGTTCCGGCTTATGACTCAAGACTCCTGGGAGAAGCTTTATCAACAGGTCATCTATTTATAGTCTTTTTTCTCTTTATTGTTATCCTTCCTCTTATTTATTAAGAACCTACCCCCGGCCTGCAGCTTTTTTTAAACTTAAATTTAATTTATTTTTATTGAGAAATAAATATGAAGGAGACAGTTTCACAGCTGATTAATAGGACAGTTTTGATAATCAATACACTGTACATTGTTATCTTCTTAATGGTTATCCACAGTACAAGAAGCAGACAGGATATTCTGTCCAAAAACTGTTAGTACACCTCTTTCTTCTCATTGAATTAAGCGAAAGTAGCTGTAAATTTATCCTAACTATTTTGTATGTATAAATACAAAATGATCTTTCCTTTGTGTCCTTTTTTTGTCCTGTCAGAAGTGAATATTCTATTGGCTTCTAAATACTATAGGTGTTTGAATTCAACTAAACAATCTAACACTGTCTAGCAGTCTATAATATTAGTGGGTTTTCCTCAGAGGTTATTGACTTGAGCCTTTTACAGCTCATCATCTTAATATGGATTTACTTTATATACCTCATTTTTATACTTTTCTGCTGGATGGTTAAGACCAAAATATAGCAAGACCTATATGACAAGAAATGTAACTTTTGTATCTGATAAGGTCAGCCAAGTACTCTCAGGATATATCCTGTACCCATGTACCGCCCTTTGTACATCCTTTTGTCAGTGTCTGACATGAGGATGAGTCGCGGCCATTGCTTTACCAATTTGCTCTCTATGAAAGCTTGAAAAAATGGTTTTTCTCTCCATGTGACTCTCCCCAGGCTCACTTTACATCATCGAATATATTCCTCTGTTTTTCCATAATCTTCTTGATCAGAAAATTTGGAGTACAACTGAGTTACATGTTGTTACAGTACAGGTTCCCTTATGTCCCAAGTCTTCACTGATCTTGAAAGGCTAGGGCCAAAATGTTGGCTGATCTTGCATCCCTTCCTTTTCTCCAGTTTTGATCTGCTAACTTAGGTTGTTAACCCTCCAGAAGAGAAGCTAATTATTAGCTTCATACTGCACATAACCTGCAGTATGTGCAATTCAGTTTACTCTATCTGTCTAAATATCAAATATTTTGGCATATCATGGAACAGGTATTTTCCATCAGATATTGATATGTTGAACTTTAAGTCCTTACAGAATATGAAGGAAGAATAATTATATAAAAGTAGAAATAATCATTTACATATTTTTATAAAGAAATTTAGAAACCTAATCATATACGGAATTGTAAGTCCTTATATTAGGGAGATAATACGATATTTACAGATGTGGGTCTGGTTTTTTTCACTAATAAGTATATCTTCAAGGGGCATCCACTTAAATATGAAGGTTTCAAGTTTATCATTCTTTATAGCTGAGTAGTACTCCATTATATAAAAGTACCACATCTTTTTCAACC
>NW_004524723.1:1809135-1828424 GCF_000260255.1 Octodon degus | reverse complement strand
GTTCACAGATATCAGTATATATAGTTAGTCAGGGTGAGAATCTTTCCAATTAACTCCTAGATTAAAGAATCTTCTGAATATTCTCCGGATCATTTGTGCTGCAGCTTTTGTTATTAATTCTTTGTTGTTTTTTTAAAAAAATTATTTTTTATTTATTTTTAAAAATTCTTTGTTTTTAACAATTGTAGTATTAAATTCTGCTTTAGAAATCTGTTAGAAGTTCCAAAAAAATTATAGAAGTGATATTTGGAAAAAGACTATAGGAAAGCATTTCTACAAATACTACCCCTCTGAAGTTCTACTTCCTTATTTTAAAATTATAAACAGTATTGAAAATGTCAAGTCTCCCACATGTACTTATAGATGGCTTCTGCCCACTGCAAGTTGGCATCTGGGCTCTTGGGTGGATGGGGAGCTGCCCAACTGCTAAGCCCAGTGCTCAACAAGGGCCAACTATCAGTCATGGTATTGTCTTACTTGATGTGATAGTCACTGCTCTGTGGAGGGGGCCTCTAATGTAAGAGTGTGCTGTTATTTGCAGACCTTGCAAACTGCTGGGCCCTACGCAGTTTTCTTTTTTGTGGTGGTCATCTTCTTGGGCTCCTTCTACCTGATTAACTTAACCCTGGCCGTCGTCACCATGGCTTATGAAGAGCAGAACAGAAATGTAGCTGCAGAGACAGAGGCCAAGGAGAAGATGTTTCAGGAAGCCCAGAAGCTGATAAATGAGGAGAAGGAGGTAGGCATGTGTGGAGTTGGGAGGTGTGTTCTGTATAGAGGGTAAGACAGGTTCTGAAGACAGTGTGACTTGATGCTGAAAATTGCTTCATGGAGGCTGGTCTCAGCACTTTCTGTACTTATGCTTTTCTGAAATTTTAAGTTGTTGTCAGACTGACTGTTGCTATCTCTCTCAGAGTTGTCCAGGGAACATTAATCTTGGTGCTCTTTGCCTTCCTGAATGCTGCATCTTCTAAACATGTCCTAAATTAGTACTAGAAGATTTGATTTATGTATATGTAAATCCAGGCTCTGCTCCAGCTTTTTTGGTGGAAATTTGGAAATAATTTTGTTTAGGGCCTTTGCTTGGAAATGAGAGAGGGTTTAGAACAAGAGGTACATTATTTCTCCCTTCTCGTAGTTTCTTCTATTTATTGAGTTCCAAGCCTGTAGCAGGTGTAGGGCTAAGGCTTAGTGATACAGGGGTATGACTGAACCCTACCTTCGGCAGTGGAAATCTCTGCAAAGCAGGACCTGTTTCCCTAGAGGAATAATGACAGAGCCATTTTGTTCTAATTATATGATAAGCAAATTAAGTGACATGATGTTTCTGTGAGAGATGAGGGTGTGCTCACAAGGTTTTTTTTTTTTCAGCTGTGGTGTTTTATGGAAAAGTATAATCTGTTCATTAATTGCTTTTCTTTTTCACTTTCTTAGGCTTTGGTTGCCATGGGAATTGACAGAAGTTCACTTAATTCCCTACAAGCATCATCTTTTTCCCCAAAGAAGAGAAAGTTCTTTGGTAAAAATAAAAGAAAATCTTTTTTTTTAAGAAAATCTAAGAAAGACCAAGCTCCAGGATCAGATTCTGATGAAGACTCCACAAAACATGTAAGTATCATCCAAGGGATTAATGGTACCATAATGTTGCCTTGGAGACAAGTCTATTGATAATCTATCTGAGAGGATTCATTTACTCATTTTCCATTCATCCATTTGCATGTACTTTCATATATTGATATGTCTGTTCAGTTATCCATTTTCATAAATATCTATTTAAACTGTGTACATTGCTTACTATCTGCTGGAGAAACACGCTTCCTACACCACTGAGTTTACAACTAATGATGAAGACCCACAAATAAGGAGGCAGCGTGATAGTCATTGTGGGAAACCAGAGGCGGAGCAGTAGGTCAGTGTTATGTCCCTCTAAAGCAAACCCAGAGACCTTAGGGCAAAGTAGAACATTTGGAAAGTTATCTCAGGAAGTACTGAAGTGATATGAGAGGAAAGGGACCAAAGAAGGTTCCTTAACAAGCCAGTTACCAGTGATTGTAGTTGAGGTTTAATCCCCTAGAATGCAGATTTTAGAGCAAATGTGTACCAACTTTGTTCGTTTGTTTGTAAATAGCTCTCACCATGTAGTCTAGGCTGGCCTCAAAGTAGTCCAGGCAGACCTGAAAAGCACAGAGATCTTTCCTGCCTCAGCCTTCTGAGTGCTGAGATTACAGGTGTGCACTACCAGGCCTAGCTTTATATATAAATTTTGACCAGCTGTTGGTTACAGATTGCTGGAGACAGGGAAGCCATAATTTTCCTACATTATTAACTTGTAGCGCAACAGGGCAGAGGGGCTCAGATCATCAGAGAAAGCTCTTGTGTATGGGTAAAGGACATATAGGAGAAAAACTAACAAGGTCTGTTTCAGGCAGTCAACCCAGCCTTGGTGGGTTACTGGAATAAGAGTAGTAGGTCAGACAAGAGCTCCCAGAAGAACAGACCATATCTTAGCTGGATGGGCAAATTTAATAGGCAAAAGAAAGAGTAGAGCATTACTAGTGAAGAGAAGAGTGCATACAAAGTGGTAAGATATAAAGCACCACAATAGACCTTGAAAAACAAGCACAGGAGTTCACCCTTTACCTGGAAGTTGAGGACAGAGTTAAGAAGCATTGAAAGATTTTAAGCAAGAGAATGACATGACCCATGTACACTAGAGGCAATCAGTGAAGAGGTTGCCACAGTTACCCGAGTAATGCTGACAGTAGCTTATACTGAGATGAGGGCAGTGAAGATGAAGAGATATAAACAGATCACATGATCCACATGAGATAAAATTTGGCAGTTGAGTTACGTAGAGGGTAGACCTGAGGCCTAGCTTACAATTTAGGCAGATGACTTGATAGAGGGTAATTTACTGAGACAGGAAAAGGATGTATCCTAGGGGTGGAAAAGATGGCATGTTCAGTTTTGGATGTGAGTTCTAAAGTGCCTGTATGACATTGCAGTGGGGATATTTAAGTGGACAATGACATAGGAACAAGGCTATGAGGACGTTCATTTTTATTTTATTTTGCATGGCTGGGGATCAAACTCTGGACCTTGTACTTGCTAGGCAGGTGCTTATGCCACTGAGCTATTTCCCCAGCTCTTATGAGGATGTTCAGTAGACAGAGTTATTCTTATTAAGGTAGAGGATGTTAAGACATGTTTTAATAATGAAGATACAAGTCAGAAGAAAGGAAAATGTTGGGACACAAGCCAAGGAAGATAGCTGGCTCTGAAGTTCAGGTTGGTTAGAGCCCTGGGAAAATAGCCATGCTGAATACTTAGTTTCCAGAGTATCTGATAGTTTATATTCTTTAATTTGCAGTGATTTAGAACTGTAGAAAAGGTCAGCAAGCCTTTGCAGGTATAGTCTGACAGAGTACTTGAGATTTAGTATACAGATTTTGTAATATTTAGTTTGACTGTTCTTTTTATTTGGAAATCTGTACAGGCAGCTTTTCAACATACTTTCCTATATAGGAATCCAGCTTCATAAACTCATCCCTCTACATCTGTCCTTTGCAAATATTGTTTCCAAATTAGATTTCTTTTCATTTTATACCATGAGCCATTGCTCACTAGTTTTTGTAAAATTTCATTGGCAATGAGTAAAGCACAGGAAAAACAAAATTTTTCTAGATAGAACTCTAGAGATATCCATCTATAGAAAATGGCCAAACCACACTTCCCTGGTCTACTAAACATGAAGAAAACTGAATGTATGGTGTGCTATGAATAGGTAAACTGAGTTGACCTATATAAAACATCGAACACCATTATTCCATAGCACTGAGGCAAAGCAGTTCAGAAAGTCCACCACCCCTTCTCTTGCAGCCACCTCTCATAGAACAAACCAAGCGATTGTCTCAGAATCTTCCAATAGACGTCTTTGATGAGCACGGAGACCCCTTACAAAGGCAGAGGGCACTGAGTGCTGTTAGCATCATCACCATCACCATGCAGGGTAAGTTCCCCTCCCAGTCCAAGGGAAAGTGTAACATGTAGTAATGTTCTCCCATTCCCTGCCTTAGTGATCCAGACAACCTCCACAAAGAGGTCTTATAGGAATCATTCCTTTTTCCAGTCCTTAGCAGTGACTTCCTGTGCCTCTTCAAAGTTTGTAAGCAAAGTGACCTAGAGGAAGTGGATCCTCCCTGAGCTAAATGCCACTCTGAGCAGGCCCTTGCATAAGGATGGAAACTGGCTAGATGTGGGATAGGACTTCAGACTGAAAGCATGAGAGAGCACCATAAGCAGGTGAGGCAGTCACAGGCGGTCTGAGTGGCAGTGAGAGTCAACCAGAGAAGACTAGATTTTTCTAGGAAGTTGCAGTTGTTATTGAAGTTAAGAGTCCGAAATTCAGCATGGGCAACAAATGACCAGTCCATCTGGATCCTGATTAACACCAGGTAATATTGAGGGTTGGTGTTCAAGTCCCTCCCTGTTCTTCAGTTCAGATGGGCCCGTTAGCATTTTTTGAGCCTATTGCATCACCTTATTTGGCTTGCCTAAGTCCCTGAAATGGTGCCAAGGGAATTGGGATGCAGCTGCCTAATGGCTTGAACTCAAGTAACTGGTACACTTGCCTGACTATCTTCCCATCCTCCAAGTACTGGTAGCACCCCATTTCTCTGTTAGGTCATCATCATAGTCTTTCTTCAGATGACATGTCTTATGCGTGTCCCTTTCTCTCTTGGGTTCACAGTTCTCAAAGTGCAAAGATGATGTACTTAACTATAACAGCTGCTAGCTGTATGTGAGAAACTGTCCCAGCCACACTGAGATTGGGAGGAAAACCCTTCACTTTATGCAAGTCAGTCTGACTGATCATTGATCATAAGAGACATGGGGGGAAGAAGAGAGAAGAAGAAAGGTACTCAGCCAAAGAGGAGCCAGGCCAATTTGTAGCTAATTCCTCAACTTCTGCTTCTCCTCCTTCTCCAGAACAAGAAAAGCTGCAGAAGCCTTGTCTCCCATGTGGGGAAAATTTGGCATCCAAATACCTTGTGTGGAACTGTAGCCCCAAGTGGTTGTACATTAAGAAGGTCCTGAGGATTGTGATGACTGACCCCTTTACTGAGTTGGCTGTCACCATCTGCATTATAATCAACACTATCTTTTTGGCTATGGAGCATCATAAAATGAGTGAAGAATTTGGGAAGATGTTGAAAACAGGGAACTTGGTAAGTTTTGTAAAATATAAAACATATTCCAAAATTTGAATTACAAGTCTTTTAAAGTCAAACATTTTGTAAATAACCTAAACTAGGCCTTTTGTCTTTGTAAGTAGAATATAGGGAAAAGGTGACATTTAGGGTTTTATTTTAACCTGCTCATCTCAGTAGTCTTCCACAGGCCCTATGTTGGCTCTCTAGTACATTATAGCATCTCTGTAGTCACCCATTGGTAAACTACAATAAGTAGAAATCTTAAACATACAATTGTTTAGGGTGATCAGGAAAGTGTTAATGCTATCCAAAGACCCATGGTCCCCAGTGATATGGATAGTATCATCTGTCAGAAAACAGTTTGACTACCATTACCAGGTGTTCTCCTGGGAGGTGAGCTGGGCCTGGCAGATGTGGCAGGCTCACATTCCTGGGTGTGTGGAACATTCAGGTTGAGGGAGGACTGAACTTTCAGATTTGGCTTTTTAGTAAGTTTCTCAATGGGTAGACCTTGTTTCTTTCTTTCTTTTTTAATTCAGAAGGTTCAACAGTTTATTTTTTATTTAAAATATTTTATTTTTCTTATTCTAGAATTCTTTTTAAATGAAATTAACTCATGCTACAATGCTGTATATGGTTAGATTTCTAAACTTCTGTGTAAAAATATGTAATTGTTTATCCCTATTTTAAAAAATATATATTTTTAATTTTTTTCTTCATATTCTGTAGGGACTTAAAGTTTAACATATCAATACTTGATGGAAAATACCTGTTCCATGTTATGCCTAAGATGTTTGATATTCAGACAGATAGTGAGGTTAAGCTCAACTGCCTTGGTTGTAGGGTAATAACAATGAGCTTCTGTTCTGGAGGGTTAACAACCTAAGTTTGCAGACCAAAAATTAGAGAAAAAGGAGGGCTGCCAGGACAGCCAACATTTTGACCCTACCCTTTCAAGGTCAGTGAAGACTCAGGACATAGAAGAACCTCTACTATAATATCATGTAACTCAGTTGTGCCCCAAATTTTCTGATCAAGAAGATTATGAGGCCACAGAGCGACATGATCGATGATGTAGAGTGTGCCTAATGAGAGTCACGTGGAGAGAAAACATTCTCTTAGGCTTTCACAGAGAGCAAATTGGTCAAGCAATGGCTGTGACTCATCCACATGGCTGACACTGACAAAGGATCTACAAACTGTGGTACAGGGTTTCAGGATAAATCCTGAGGGGATTTGACTGACCTTGTCAGATACAGAAGCTACATTTCTTGTTATATAGGTCTTGCTTTATCTTGGTCTTAACCATCCAGCAGGAAAGTATAAAAACGAAGTATAAAAAGTAAAGCCATATTAATATGGTGAGCTGTGAGAGGCTCAAGTCAACAACTTCTGACATTTCCAGTCTTAGGGAAAACCCACTACTATTGTGGACTAGTGGACTATATTGGAATATTTTGCTGAATTCAGGCACCTACAATATTTAAATGACAATGGAATACCCATCTCTGACAAAACTAAACAAAAAAAGGGGATACAAATGATGGACCATTTTGTATCTGCATATTCAAAATAGGTAGGATAGATATACAGCTGCATTCTCTTAATTCAATGAATAGAAATATCTGTACTAATAGTGTTTGTGGATAGGATATCATGTCTGCATCTTGTACAATGAATAACCACTAAGATAACAATATGCAATGTATTAATTATTGAAACTGGCTTAATTGGATTTGAAACTGTCTCATTGCTATTTGTTTCTCAATAAAATTATTGAAGAAAAAGAAATTAACAGTGGTTATTATATTGCATATTGTTATCTTCAAAGTAGTTGCTCAGATTACCACATATCGGCATACAAAACTGATCAGACAATATAAGCACTGTTCCTTTGGATGAATTAATAGAAATTAGTAGTATAGTCATCTTAGCTCTCATATATATAGTTACTCCCCTGCCTTCCTTCTTTTCTCCTTTCTCCCATCCCAGTTCTCTCCTTTAGAGCAGTTTCTTTCCCTTTCACAATACCTATTGTACCTTTTGGATCTTATTTACACTTCTAGCTTCTTACGCTAGGGAGACAATGTAATGTTTACACATATGAGTCTGATTTATTTTACTTATAACTCTACCAAAACATGTGGGATGCAAGGAAAGCAGTCCTCACAGGGAAATTTATAGTGGTGAATTCTCACATCAGGAGAAGAGAATGAGTACAAATAGACAACTTAATGCTACACTTCAAGTTCTAGAAAAAGAAGAGCAAGTCAAGACCAAAAAAGAGAGGAAATTATATGGACCTTGTTTCTGTTAAACTGAGAGAACTAAGTTAGGGAAGCAGATAAAAGGAAGGCATACTGAAGTGCTGTCACAAAAGAGGGTGTTTCTAGCACAGGAACATGAGGGTATATTGTACCAATAGCGCAAGTGCTTTTCATTTCTTTGTAGCCTCTATAATTCTCTGGGAATATTCTTAAATTTTTACTCACATGAAAGATACCTACCTTTACTCATTTTTTTTCTTTTTGTCCTACTGTAGGTTTTTACTGGCATTTTTACAGCAGAAATGTGCCTTAAAATCATTGCACTTGACCCCTACCACTATTTTCAGCATGGCTGGAACATTTTCGACAGCATTGTTGCTGTTGTGAGTCTTACAGAAGCCATTGTTGGAAATGATACAAAAAGCGAAAAAAAGACATTCCTGCATTCCTTCAGAGTGGTAAGGCTTTCTTATTTCACTGCCCAACTCAGATGTCCAATTGGAAAGAGTCATGAATGAGTTCCATGATTATCTTGGACTAAATCTTAATTCATCTTAACTACAGAACAAAATTGGTACTCCTTTTCCTTCTACTTGTCTTCAGTGGCCTCAAGAGTCCCAGAAAGTCTTCTCACAGATGAACCCCTCACACCATACCCCTGCTAAGATGGACCATAGGCAACTAAGTGCAGACCATATCTCCCTGGTGATCACATTTCAGTTACATCTAATCCAGGAACAGGGACTGTCAACTTGAGGGAGAACCTGATGAGACTGCCACATATCACAGAGGATCACTCTCAGTACCTCTTCTCATTTCTAGGTAGAGCAAATGGCTCTTGTTGTTAGTGTTTTCATATACAAACATTCATTTTCTAGGGACTTAGGAATCTAACTGCAGGAAAGGAAAAGCCTAAGCTACAGAAGCTTAAAGAAAGGGAGGGAGACAAGGGAGGAAACAAGATAAACTACATTTCAGAGGACAAGGGATTGAAGAAAGGTGGGAGAGGGGGAATAAGTCTTGAATAGACTTACTAAAGTCCAGGTTCTGATGCTTTTTATCTTTTGCTACTGGCTCACCAAGAGATAGTGTGACAGGGCTGGGTTTTTTCTTGTTGTTTTGATAAAACATTCTGTGGAGTCTCTTCATCTGCTCCTTTATCTTAGGATCAGGTTCCTGGTCTTTACTTTCTCATTTAAGCCAATTCATGGACTTTCAATATTCCTGAGGAATTTTGTTATGAGTCTGGTATGGAAGGAGCCTAAGTTTATCCCAAGTGATGCTGACATGGATCACCTTGGGTAACTTTGGCTGGGTCCTAGAAGTTGCAGAGTTCTTAAAAGTATACGCTTTTGTTATGATTTCTTTGTCTAATTTTTATGTATCTTTTATTGTTTCTCTCATATCTTGAATGATATGTCAATTCTTTATGTTATTTCTTGACGAACTGGGGTTCTGTTCAGTAAGCTTGCCCATGCTGATGTCTTTACATATACCTATTTTCTCTTCTAGAAGATTCAGAGTTTTTGTTTTTATGTTCAAGTCTTTGATCTGTTTTGATTTTATTTTACTACAAGGTAAGAGATATAGGTCTAGATTCATTTTTATGCATGTAGATAACCAGTATTATCTGCAACATTTATGATAGATGTTATATTTCTCTATCATGTTTTTGGTCCTTTTGTCAAAGAGCAAATGTTTCAGTGTGCATGGAGTTGTTTCTGCATCCTCAATTCTATTCTGTTAGTCAGTAGGTTTTTTTTTGTGTGCCAGTATCATGCTGTTTTTATTATTGTAGCTTTATAGGATAACTTAAAAACCAAGGATTGTAATTGTAATGCTTGCTGCTTTGCTTTTTTTGCTTGGGATTGTTTTGACTTCTCTGAGTCTCTCTGGTTTCATATAAATTTTAAGAGATTTTGGTACTTTTCTTGAAGAATGCTAACAGTATTTTTATTGGAATTCTATCAAATGCATATATTATCTTTGGTAATACAGGCATTTTGACAATGGTAGCAAGTAAATTTAACATGGGAACCATGTTTTGGAGGGAACATTCAAACTCTGAACTCTGGGCTCCTCCCAAAGTCACACTCTTCTCAGATACAAAATAGATCTTATCCCTCAATAGTTCCAAAGGTTTTCTCTTTCTTATCTTTTATTCCTTTTAAATTTTTTGTCTCTTACTTATAAAATTCTGCATATTTATGGGGTACTTTATGACATTTTGATGCATAATACATTATGTGATTTTCAAGTCAGGGCATATTTATCTCCTCACATACTTGGTTTTTTTTTCTATTTCCATTTTTTTCTTTTTAAAAAATTTTTATTTATTTATTTATTTTTTGTAACAGGTATTTTCCATCAGATATTGATATGTTGAACTTTAAGTCCTTACAGAATATGAAGGAAGAATAATTATATAAAAGTAGAAATAAGCATTTACATATTTTTACAAAGAAATTTAGAAACGTAGTCATACGGAATTGTAAGTCCTTATATTAGGGAGATAATACAATATTTACAGATGTGGGTCTGGTTTATTTCACTAATAAGTATATCTTCAAGGGGCATCCACTTAAATATGAAGGCTTCAAGTTTATCATTCTTTATAGCTGAGTAGTACTCCATTATATAAAAGTACCACATCTTTTTCAACCATTCCACATGTGATGGAAATTTTGGTTGTTTCCAAGTTCTGGCTATTACAAATTGTGCTGCTATAAACATAGGCCCACATATATCACTATGATATGATGCTTTCAGTTCCTCCTGGAAAATTTCCAGTAGGGGGATAGCAGGCTTGAATGGAATTTCCAGTCCTAGTTTTCTAAGGAGTCTCCACACTGATTTCCATAATGGTTGCACCAGTCTACACTCCCACCAACAGTGGAGAAGGGTTCCCCTTTCCCCACAGCCTCTCCAACATTTGTTGTTGGTTGATTTCTTTATGTTAGCCAATCTTTCTGGGGTGAGATGATATCTCAGCATTGTTTTAATTTGTATTTCATGGATGGCTAGTGATGTGGAGCATTTTTTCATATATTTATTCTCTTCTTTAATTTCTTCCTCTGAGAAGTGTGTGTTCATCTCGGATGCCCACTTCTGGATTGGGTCTTTAAATTTAGGGGCCCTAATGTTCTTTAGTTCTTTATATATTCTAGAGAGCAGACCTTTGTCTGAGTGCTCACATATTTGTTTTTTATGGAGAAATCACTCAAACTTCCTTTTTTATCTCTTTTGGAATATATGGTGGATTATAGTTTTCTATGGCCATCCTACTGTGCAATCAAACAGTAGAAATTATTGCTCTTAGAACTTACTATCCACTACTGAATTTTTCTTGACTACTTCCAATTATACCCTCCCCTCTTCTCTCATTGGCCTAGTGCCTACCATTCTACTCCCAACTTCTATAAGATCAATTTTTAAAAATTTTACATGAGTGAGATCATATAACATTTGTCTTTCTGTACCTGGCTTATTTCTCTTATAGTGACCTAAAGTTCCTTCCATGATGTTGCACATGTTTGTGTGTATGATGTGCCTGCACAAACACATGCACTATCATCACATTTTCTTTACCTGTCAGTTAATATGCACTTCTGTTTTGCCATATTTCCATCTTTTGGCTTTTGTGTATAGTGCTGTAATAACTGTGACTGCAGAGATCACTTCAATGTACTGATTTCATTTCCATTTGTAATACAGGAGTGAAATTGCTGGATCATCTGGTAGTTCTATTTTTAATATTGTGGGAACCTCCATGCTGTTTTCTAAAACTGTACTAATTTACATTCCCATAAGCACTGTGCAAGAGGTCTCTTTTTTCTACACATTCACCAGCAGCTCTTTTTTCTTTTCCTTTGTTTTTAAAGAGAATACAAAATAGTAATAAAAAAGAAAAATTTAGAAATGATACAGAATTTCACTAAATAAAATAGTATGAATTCAACAGTGTTTATTGTATTGCATAGTGTTGTCTTCAACTTAGTTTTTAAGATTACCAGATGTATGTATACAAAATTGGAAAAAGAAGAAAATTTAAAAGAAATTGAAAGAAAAACGAAACAAAATAAAAACTTAAAACAGAAAAATTAAGTGTTAACTGCTTCTTTCCAAAGACCAGCAGAAGTCCACAGTATAATTATCTAAATCATCCTGTTTATGTACATTGATAAATCTCATATACTCTCTCTCTCCTCTTCTTTTCCTTCGTTTTGAACAGGTTCATTCCCTTTTCACATTATCTATTGTACACTTCAGATTTTATTTACTCTTTCAGGGCTGGTGAGATGGCTCAGTGGTCTAAAGCACCTACTTAGAACAAGCTTAGCAAAGCACAGGGACCGTGGTTCAATCCCCAGCACCACATGCCAGCCAGCCCTGCCCCCAGGTGGGCTGAGCTGGCCACACACACAAAAAAAATAAATAAAATATTTACTCTTTCAGGGTCTTATACTAAGGAGACAATATGATGTTTTCACATGTGGGTCAGATTTATTTCACTTAAAAGTATGGTCTCTAGAGGGCTGGCCAAATAGCTCAGTGGATTAAAGCACCTGTTTAGGGCTGCCAGCCTTGCCTGCAGGATGTGCTGAGATGGAGATTGAGACTGGGCATGGTGGCACATGCCTGTAGTCCCAGTGCATGAGAGGTTGTAAACAAGAGGATCACTATGAGTCCGATGTACACAGTGGGACCCTGTAGACCCTGCAGACCCTATACTAAATACATTTTAAAAAAGCATATGGTCTCTAATTGCATCCATATACTGATAAATACATCAAATTTATCCTTTTTATAACTGAATAATATTCCATTGTGTAAAAAGAACACATCTTATATATGACAAATTATGCTGTTATAAACATGGGTGCACATATATGTGTGGTGTGATGTTTTCAGTTCTTGAGGAAAAATACCCATCAGGGCAATTGCTAGATTGAATGGTACCTCCAATTTTAGCTTTTTGAGGAGTCTCCACACTGATTTCCATAGTGGTTATACCAGTTTGCACTCCCAATAACAGTAGAAGAAGGTTCCTTTTTCCCCACAATACCTCCAGCATTTGTTATTGGTTGACTTCTAGATCACAGCTATTCTTTCTGAGGTGAGATGGAATTTCGGTGTTGTTTTACTTTGCATTTCTCAGATGACCAATGATGTTGAACATTTTTTCATATATCCAATTGCCATTTGTATCTCTTCATCTGAAAAATATATATTTATCTCAGATGCCCATGTTTGGATTGGATCTTTGAATTCTGGGGGCCTGATTTTAAAAAAGTCTTTATATGTTGTAGATAGAAGTCCTTTGTATGAGGGATACTTGGCTATATTTTTTTCCTAACTCATGGGTTTTCTTTTTACTCTGTTAGTAAATCTGACTTCTTTTGGCATGCAGAAACTTTTCAAAAAGATGATATCCCCATTGTTAATTCTTTGAAATATTTCTTGTGCAGTTTGGCTTTTGTTCATGAACTCTTTCCCTATCACTGTGTCTTTAAGATTTCTACCTACATTTTACTCTGGTAGATTTAGTGTTTCTATTTTAATGTTTAAATCTTTGATCCATTTTGACTGTAGTGTAGAGCATGGTGATAGATGTGGGTCTAATTTTAGCCTTTGGCATGTGGAAAGCCAGTTTTTCCAGCACCGTTTATTTAAGAGGGCTATGTTTCTTCCAGTGAATATATTTGACCCCTTTGTCAAAGATAAGGTAGATAGGGCTGGGGATATAGCTCAGTAGAATAAGTACTTGCCTGGCAAGCACAAGGTCCTGAGTTAAATCCCTGGTACTGAAAAAAAAAAAAAGATAGATGAGTGTATTTGTAGTTGTGTCTATATTTTCTACACTGTCCATTAATCCTTAGGTTTGTTTATATACCAGTACCATGCTGATTTTATCACAGTAGCTTTGTAGTATAATTTTAAGTCAGGGATTGTGATGCCTCCTGCCTTACATTTGTTGTCTAGGATTGCTTTTGATACTGGGTCTCTTTTGTTTCTCAATAAATTTAGGAATGTTTTCTCTAGGTCTGTGAGGTATAGTAATAGTATTTTAATTGGGATTGTATTGCATCAGTATGACAATTTTGGGAGTATGGCCATTTTCATAATGTTGGTTCTTCCTATCCAGGAGCAAAGAATATCTTTTGACTTTCTGAAATCTTCTTTGATCTCTTTTCTCAGAGTATTATAATTTTCACTGTCTAAGTCCTTTACTTCCTTTCTGAGATTGATTTCTATTTCCGTTTTTTTGGATGTTATTGTGAAAGGCATGGTTTCACTAATTTCTCTTTTGATGTGTTCATTGTTTGTGTATATAAATGCTGTGTTTTTTTTATGTACTTGGTACAGGATCTCACTGCACAGCTTGGATTCATAGTGATCCTCCTACTTTCAGCCTCCCCAGTGCTGGGATTATAGGCATGCGCCACCACACCTGGTCTAATGCTCTTGATTTTTGAGTGTTGACTTTGTATCCTGTTAGGCTACTACTGAATTTGGTTATTAAATCTACAATTCTCTTTGTGGAGTTTCTGGGGTCTTCTGGGTAGAGTATCTCATCATCTGCAAATAATGATAATTTCACTTTTTCCATTCCAATCATTATTCCTTTTATTTCTCTCTCTTGTCTAATTGTTCCAGCTAATGCTTCCAGAGCTATATTGAATAGGAGTGGTGACAGTGCACATCCTTGTCTTGTTCCTGATTTTATTTATTTATTTAATATATTAGGGAAGGGTCTACAGGATGTTCAGGGTCTCACTACTAGATCAGACTCCTAGTGATCTGCCTGTTTACAGCCTCCCAAGAGCTGGGATTACAGGCATGCACCACCACACCCAGCCTCAGTTACTGTCTCAGCGCACCCCAGGAATGGGGCCTGGCACAGCAGGCCTGGAGATTGAGCCCCTGGCCCCTTTTAATCTGCTAAGCTATTTGGCCAGGCCTTGTTCCTGATTTTAAAGTGAAGATTTTCAGTTTTTGTCAATTTAGTAGCAAGCATGATGCTGGCTGTTTGTTTCTTACAGATAGCTTTTATCAAGTTGAAATATAGACCAGCTATTCCAATTTTCTGTAGAGTTTGTATCATGAGTGAGTGTTGAACTTTGTCAAAAGCTTTTTCTTCATCTATTGAGACGATCATGTAGTTTTTATCTTTAGCTTTGTTGATATGGTGTGTTACATTTATGGATTTATGTGTAGTGAATTCCTGCATTCCTGGGATGAATCCCATTTGATAGTGATGTAAAATCTTCTTGATGATTTGCTCCATTCTGTTTGCTAGTATTTTATTGAGGATTTTTGCATTTATTTCATTAGAGAGATTGGCCTGTAGTTCTCTTTTTAATTGGGTCTTTCTCTGGTTTTGGTATCAGAATAATGCTTGCCTCCAGGAATGAGTTTGGAAAGTGATTTCCTTTCAGTTTGATTGAAGAATTGGTGTTAAATCTTCTCTAAATTTCTTGTACAATTCAGCTGTGAATTCATCAGGGATTGAGATTTTCTTTGTTGGTAGGTTTTAGATTACATTTTGAATTTCATTTCCTATTATTAGGTTTTTGAGAGTTTTTATACCTTCATCACTCAGTGATTGCAAAGCATATGTATCTAGGAAACTGTTCATTTCCTATGTTTTCCATTCTGTGAGAGTAATGATTTTGGAAGTAGGTATTAATGATCTTCTGAATTTCTCTAGGGTCTATAGTAATTTCACCCTTTTCATTTCTTATTGCATGAATTTTAGTTTTTTCTTTCTTTTTTTGATAAGAATGGCTAGGGGTTTATCAGTTTTACTTATTTTTTCAAACAGCTGACTTTTTGATTCTTTGTATTGTTTTCTTCATCTCTATTGCATTATTTTCTCCTCTAATCTTTTTAATTTCTTGCTTTCTTTGGGCTTTGGGCTTAATTTGCTCTTCTTTTCTAGGAGCTTGAGGTGCAGCATAAGATCATTTATTTGAGCTTGTTCTGTTTTCCTAATGTTCAAATTTAGCTCTATAACTTTCCTTAAGACAGCTTTCATTGTATCTCACAGGTTATGGTAAGTTGTATCTGCATCTTCATTCAGTTGTAAATATTGTTTAATTTCTTCTTCAATTTCATCTTGACACACTGGTTGTTCAAGGGGTCGTTATTTAATTTCCATGTGTTCATGGTATTTTTGCTGTTTCTTTTATCAGTCATTTCCAGTGTCACTGCATTATGGTCAGATAGTATGCATCGGATAATTTCAACTCCTTTGAGTTTACTTAAACATGCTCTATGTGCTAGCATATGGCCTGTTTTGGAGAACAACCCATATACAGCTGAGAAGAATGTGCATTCTAACATTCCTGGGTCTACAGTCAATAAAGATCTACTAAATCCATTTCTTCACAAGTTCAGTTTAGTTCTATTATTTCTTTGCTGATTTTTTGTCTTGTTTACCCATCTCTTTGTGACAGTGGTATGTTGAAGTCCCTTATTACAGTTGCATTGTTGCTCATTTAATTTTTTATGTTTGTTAAAATTTGACTTATGTAGTTGGGTGCTCCTACATTGGGTGCATATATATTTATAATTGCTATCTCTTCCTCTTGCACTTTTCCCCCAACAAATATGTAGTTACTTTCTTTATCTCTTTTAATCATTCTTGGTTTGAAGTTGATATTCTCAGCAACCAAAATAGCAACCCCTACTTTTTCCTGGGTTCCATATCACATGGAGTTTTTTTTCTCGTCCTTTGACTTTCAGTCTGTGTATTTCCTTTTGAGTTAAATGTGTTTCTTGGATACAGAATATTGTTGGACTTTGTGTTTTCATCCATTCTACCAGTTTGTTTCTTTTTGCTGGTGAATTGAGGCCAATTACATTGATGGTTATAACTGATATGTATTGGTTTATCTTTGTCATATTATTTTTCTGCTATAGCTTCCATTCTTTTTTCTTCTTTTTAATTAGTTGCTCTGTTTGGTGGGTCCTTTCTTTTGTTGTTCTTGAAGTTTTTTTGTCTCTTTCTAAAAAAATCTTTCAGTACTCTCTGTAGAGTTAGTTTGGTGGTCAGAGTTTCTCCAGTTGTTCTTTGTCATAGAAGAATCTTATCTCACCATTTACTTTGATAGATAGTTTTTCAAAGTACTTCAACCTGGGTTTAAATTTATTTTCTTTAAGGAACTGAATTACTTCACTCCCAACTCCTCTTGATTTGATGGTTTGTGTTGAGAAATCTGCCATGATTCTGTTGGGCTTTCTGTTATAGGTGATCTGTTTCTTCTCTCTAATAGCTATTAATAGTCTGTCCTTTTGCTTTATGTGTCTAGGTGGAGATTTATTTGATTATGGCCACATGGAGTTCTATATGCCTCACTGTTCTGTATGTCATATTCTTTTCTTATGCTTGGGAAGTTTTCTGCTACTACTTCTACAAATAGTCTTTGTATGTCATTTATGTTGACTCTTGCTATTTCATTTACACCTATTAGTCTTACATTGTTTTCCTTTACATCATCTTATAGCTGCTGAATTGTTATTTCTTAGTTCCTGGTTAGTTTTAAGAGATCTTTCCTTTTATGTTCATTAGCTGCACTGCTGTCTTCAAGGTCTGAAAGTCTATCTTCAGTTTCATTCAAGCAGTTTTGCCAGCTATCAATGGAATTGTTAATTTCCTGGATATCTGTTTGAATCTGTTTCATGCATTCTAATTGTTTCCTGTATTCTTCATTCAATGTTTCTTTCATTTTTCTATTCTTTATTTGTTTTAATCTGTCTTCTTTAGATGTGCTATAATTCTTTCATGATTATTATAATTTCTTTCTTTTTACCTGACAGATTAATTCATCTATCACCTGATGGACTTCTTTACTTCAATTACTACCATTTCAAAAGTTTCAGGTGTGTGACTTTCAAATTCTTCTATGACCTTGTCTCTTGGACTTGTTTTGGATGGGCTGGAGGACTGAGATTGCCTTTTGTTTCTTTTTTTTTCTTTTGGCATTTTTGAAATTTGATCACCTGGACTCAGCAGTGGTGAGAGAGTGGTAGGATGCAGGTCAGTAAGGTTCCCACTACAGTAAGGGAGGGGGGCAGGATATGATTCACCAAGGTTCCTGCTACTGACTGGGGAAGCCAGCTGTAGCTCAGCCAAGTTTCTGTGCAGGTGGTGGGTATGAGCTAGACTTACCAGGACCTCATAGCTGCCTGGCTACATTCTCAGAGGGTGAGACTGGGTACCAAAACGTCTGCTGTGCCTGTGACCCATGGGACAGAACTCACCAGGCCCCTGTAGCTGCCTGATGTCTGCTCAAGTTCTCAATGGTGGACAAGGCCTTTTTTTTGTTTTGTTTTGTTTTCTTTATAATAGCCATTTTAACTGGACTGAGAAGGTATCTGGTTTTTTAAAATTGCATTTTGATTTGCATTTCTTTGATGATTAATGGTATTGAATATTTTTTCCTACTCCTGTTGGCCATTTGAATGCCTTCTTTCCAGAAATGTCGATTTATATCTATTTTCCATTTTAAAATCAGATCATTCATTTTTACTTTTTGCTGTACAGTATTTTAGCTCCTTATCTATTTAATTAGTAGTCTCTTATCCATAGTGTATTTTGCAAATATTTTCTCCTCTTTTGTAGGTTGACTTTTTGTTTGTTTCTTTTTATTATTATTCATTTTAATGAGAAAAAAGATAGCAGTTAAACAGGTTCACAACAGGTTAGTAGGGCAGTTATAATAATTAATACATTGCATATTGTTGTTTTAAATAAAATATCATGTCTCATCTTGTCCTTTGTAGGTTGACTCTTCACTCTTGTTTGTTCCCTTTGCTGTGTAGAAATTCTCATTTTGATGTAATTTCATTTGTCTATTTTTGAGTTTGGTTTTTGTGTGTGTGTGTGATTTAGGAGTCTTGTTAGAACAAATCCTTGCCCATTTCAATGTTCAAATCTGCTTCCTAGATGTTTCCTTCTAGTATTTTCAGTTTTAGGTTTTATGTTTATGTCTTCTGCCCAGTGTGTATTGATTTTTGCATATGATGAGTGACATGAGTCTAGTTTCATTCTTCTACATATTGATATCCAATTTTCCGCAGCAGCAGTGATTGAAGAAATTGTCTTTTCCTCATTGTGTGCTCTTGGCAGCTTTGTTGAAGGTCAATTGGTTGTAAATGTCTGAATTTACTTCTAATATCTCTATTCCATTATGCTGGTGTATGTGTCTGTTTTTATGTCAACACCATGCTATTTTGGTAACTATAGTTTTGTGATATATTTTGAAGTATGGATTTTTTTCTTTTTGTTCAGAATTACTTTGGTTGTGGCTAGTTGGGGTCTTTTATATTTTTTTATAGTTCTGTAAAGAATATCACTGGTATTTTGCTGTGGATTGTATTGAATCTCTAGGTCATTTTGTATAGCATAGACATTTTAACAATATTAATTCTTCCAATCAAAAATCAGTTTGTGTATGTATGTGTGTATTGTGTCTTCTTCAATCTCTTTCATTAGTATTTTGTACTTTAGATTGTATAAGCCTTCAACTTATGTTAAATTTACGTACAGGTATGTATATATTATGTATTTGTTGCTTGTTTATTTACTGTAGCAATTGGATGGGATTGCCTACTTGATTTCTTTTTCAGGTAATTTATTGTAGATGTATAAAGACACTGATAACTTTTGTATGTTTATTTTGTATCCCGTAACTTTTTATTAGTTGCAATAGTTTTTTTTTCACCTGACATCAACTTTTTATTATTATTATTTTTTTTTTACTTTTTAAAGTTTCTAATACTAGGAGAAGATATCATACAATGT
>NW_004524723.1:1801776-1807844 GCF_000260255.1 Octodon degus | reverse complement strand
GAAATTATTTCTGATCTGATTTCTTCTATACCTTTCTGCAGTTGATTCTTTACTGTCAGCGCTATTATTTCTGAGATATCTGGCGTGTGATTTCCAGTTTCCTCAGTGCTATTGTCTTCTGCAGTTGTACTGGGTGGACTCGGGGCCTGAGACTGCATTTTGTTCCTTCTCTTTGTCATTTTGTATACTGCTGTTTTCTGACCTTTGGTGAAGAGCTTGTATACAGTTATTACCTTAGCACCAGGTCCAGATCTATGAAGTTCAGATTCCTCCAGGTGGGTGTTGCTTGGATCTGGCTGCTGTGCTCCCCTTCTTTCTGCTGCAGCCGTTAGAGTTGAACCCTTTGTGTGTCTCTGGCAAGATGTTCTGCTCCTGAATCAGCTGAGTGGGTCTTGCCTCTAGCCTCTTTGCAGGGAGTTCTGCTGAAGGGTTCCTCCCTGGGCCTGCACTCTGGGTCTGTTCAGGATCCTGCGGCCTGGGTCATCTCACTCACTCTCTGGGCCTTCACTCTGGGTCTGTTCAGGATCCTGCCAGGCCCTGTGTCGTCTCACTCACTCGCCGGGCCTGCGCTCTGGGTCTGTTCAGGATCCTGCGGCCCCAGGTCATCTTACTCACTCACTGGGCCTGCACTGTGGGTCTGTTCCAGTTGTAATAGTTTTTAAGTAGAGTATTTTGGGCATGGATATATACATATCTTCAAACAGCAAAAGTTTTACTGTTTAGTAAAACTAAAGTTTTCCTTTCTAGATTTTATGTTCTTTATTTTTCATTTAATTTCTCGGGCTAGGACTTCTAGTACTATATTGAATAAAAGTGATAAGGATAGCCATTTTTTGTTTTGTTTTATATTGTTACCAGGGTCTGGAGTGTTGTGGACTTCTTTTAGAGATTCTTTACAGGGTTGTGTTTTATTTGTCCTAAACAAAGATTGGACAAGTGAAAAGAGTAGTGAGGTTTTACATTCATTAAAGATGGAACAATATACTCTACATAGTGAGTACAGGCCAGTTAAAGTAGGAAAAGAAGTATATTCTGTAGAGTGAGAGTATAGCACTGAGGAAGAGAGAGCAGTGTTTGGAGGATAATAGTGGTTGTCTTTTCTTAATAATAATTCTTTTTTTTTTTTGTTTTTTGTATTTTTAGAGAAGGGTCTACAGGGTTTTCCAGATCTCATTACTACATCAAACTTGTAGTGATCCACCTGTTTACAGCCTCCCAAAAGCTGGGATTATAGGCGCATGCCACCATACCCAGCCTCAACTGCTGTCTCAGTGTGCCTGGGTCCTTGGCCCCTGTGCCTGCTTGCATGTTAATAATTCTATGGGCAGTATTTACCAGCATCTAACAAACTTTTATAATCAAAAAGCAAGAAAAAATATTACTATAGAGTATATCTTTACCTGCTGGACCATATAATATGAAACTTGTTTGTTATTTATTCAAACAAGGGGGTTCAAAAGCCATTTATAATTTAGATTATGTCTAATTCAGGATAGTGAAACCCTAACTATCATTGATGTTCATCATTAATGTTTTCACCATTATGTGTATTGGATAGATATTTTATTGAAATTATGCCACCCAAGACTGGGCGTGGTGGCATGCACCTGTAATCCCAGTGCTTGGGATGCTGAAAACACAATTACTATGAGTTCGATCTATGTAGTAAGACCCTGTAGACCCTGTAGACCCTGTACTAAATACACTGAAAAAGGCTGAAATTATGTCACCCATAAGGAAAAAAGAAAAGGCCAACACAACAGTGCAAAGAGTACTGTTCAAGGAAAGACAGTATTGCAAAAAGAACTCAAAAAGAGACTCAATGCTACTGTTCAGATTGCAATGTTATGCTGTCTATTAATGTTGTGCTCTGTTAATACTGCCAATATAATTATTATAATCATTGATCACTGTTGATATTTTTCAAGTTTCATTTCTTGTTCCAAATTCTATCATTTCTGTATTATGAATAATTGACCCTACTCAGACTCAGATAAGACTCAGCGATCCTTCTGTTTTCAGCCTCACAAGCAGTGGGATTACAGGCATGTGCCACCACACCCAGTCTCAGTCGACCATCTCAGCACACCCTGGGGGTGGGGCTGGCACAGCACATGGGGGATCGAACTCCATCCCTGTTTCTGCCTAAGCAGGTGCTTTAATCTGCTGAGCTATCTGGCTGACCCTCAATTTTTTTTCTTTTGCAGATCTTTTGGAACTTCTTTTCTATTCAGCCTCAGGGTCCTAAACTGTTGGTATTAAAAAAAAATCACTGTGTTCTAGAGAAGTATAAAAATTATACCTAATGTACTTATGATAAGACTATTTATAGATTTTAGCACAAAATTATAAGCCATTTGTCAAAAATAAACATAAATTAGTAAAAGAAAATTAAAAATTGCTGGCCTGTAGCTTTCTTTTTTGTTGTGTCCTTGTCTGGTTTTGATATCAGGGGATGATGGTCATGTAGAGTATGTTTGAAGGAATGGCCCCTCAGCCAGATGCAGCACAGATGCAGAACTTCTCAGCAGAACACTACACAGATAACGAAGATCCGAACAACAAAACCAAATCTAACAGCACATTAAAAGATTATTCTCCACAATAAAGTGGGACTCACCCCAGAGATACAAGAATGGTTGAATATATACAACTCAATACATGTGATATACCACATTAATAGAATAAAAAACAGATGAGGCTCTGAGTACAAAAAAAAAAAAATGAGGCTGAAGTAGGCAGATACTCAGGCAGGAAACAAAAAAGCTGGTATATTTTTTTAAAGAGTGAGAAAACTGAGCAAAGTGTTCAGGAGAACAAGAATGCAGGGGCAAAAAGGCATACTAAACTGAGGATAACACACATGCAACCTGAATAGTCCATTCCACAGCTAAGGATTTTCTCAAATGTCCAGAGTCTTACCTGTATTACTTATAAGTGGGACAGTTCACTGAAGGAAAGTCTCACTGGCTTTGAGTCTAAAACTCAAACGAGTTATCTCCTTCTAAAAATACAGTGAGGGGCCGAGGAGATGGCTCAGTGGAATAAGCGCTTCCCTAGCAAGTGCAAAGGTCTGAGTTCAGTCCCCGGTTCCGCAAAAAAAAAAAAAAAAGATAAAAATATAGTGAAATACAAAATGACAGAATTTGAGGAAATTCCCAAGGGGAGCTAGAGAACCTAAACTCACTGTACCTATAGAATTCAAATTTGCAAGTTTGTTGATTTCTATCACAGAAAAAGAAGTTGCAATATGTATTGGTAAAAGACATAAAAGAATTTGTTAGGCAGAAAGATACAAATATACACTCAAAGAAATAGTGTTAACCAGAGGGGTGGGAGATGCATTATTTTCTTGAACTAGAAACTGGCTTTTCTCTTGGGATAGCTTTGCTCATTCTCAGATGTCCTCAGATAATCTGTGTTCCTGGTTTCTCCATCTTTCTGGTTTACTACTTTACCGTTGACTTAATGCCCACAGCTTTGCACACACTCCCTCTCAGTGGGCGCACTGCCTGGCCTCCTAGCCTTCTGAAGCCTAGTCGGAAACCTTGACATCCCAACTCCTGCGTTCTGCACGCACCTAAAGCCAGTGTCACATGGATGATGCCAAATCTGCTGCCAGCTGGAGCAGTAGCCAGGCTTCTTTTTCTCTTGGGTGTGAAAGTTGAGTGACTTGATTGCTGAGCACTATGAATCCAATCCTAAAAAACAAATTATTTATGTTTTTTCTTGATGATAAAATATTTATTTTCAAATTAATTTATAAATAATTAATAAACTCATCATGTTACCACAAGATACATAACATTTTATAGGTTAGCATAGTGCCTTTGGGCTGGGGATATAGCTCATTGGCACAGCCACCACCTGGCAAGTACAAAGTCCTGAGAGGAACAAATTCTTTAGGCTGTACCATTCTAGGGCATGATGCTCTGGGGCTCCTTTCTCACAGGGAAGTCTTTCACCTTTGCAATTTTTAGGATTCAAAGGATGGAGTCCTGCTGGTTCTTATGATGTTCTTGAGATGCCATCTTTTCTGTTTTCCTCTTCCTTCTGTGTTACCAACTTCTCTTCTGCTCCTTCTTTACTACCAGAGCTTTCCTTATGGCCAATCAGAAGTGTTTTAAATTATTCTTCTGGGCTCTTTGTTCATAGATCTAGCTAAAAGCCCCCAACAGTAAACATGTTGCCACCTCAATATCTTGAATTTTTTTCTTCAATACAAAGTAGTCTCCTGCCCTTAATCTCAGTTTCAGGCAAAGTCTCTGGACATAACCAAAGTGCAGACCAATTTTCTGCCAAAGCATAACACACATGGTCTGGAGTCAAGTGAAGTTATTAGTCCTTCTGCCTAACAGAAACATCCTGAACCTTATCTTTACTGGCTGCATTTCTGTTTGCATTCTGGTCTTCTGAACTCTGATGAGACTCTCCCATCAAGTTCAGTTTACAGTGTTCTAGTGCTGCTTCTTCATCCAACACCTCCAAAACCTTCCTAAACTCTCCTTAACCCAGTTCCAAATGCTTCTGAACCACATGGCAACATGGTGTTGTAACAATGACCCCAGTTCTCTGGTACCAAAATCTGTCTTAGTTACTTTTCTCATTGCTGACACCCATAAGTTAATGGAGGAAAAGTTTACAGTTGATAAGATATTTCAGTACATAATCAGCTGGCTCTAATGCAGGGTTGCATGGCAGAGGGACATTACAGAGGAGAAATAATTCATGGCATGACAGGTAAAAGGCACTGGGAAGCAAGTAGCAGCAGAGGAAGCAAGCCTTCTCTCTTTCCCTTTATATTCTATCCATGCTGGCTGTAAGCCTGTTGATTGGTGTCACTCACACACTGGGTAATACTTCCATTATCCATCTCCTTAATCCTAGTATCACGGTCTTAATCCACATTCATACACCCTAATCAATCCACCTTTGAAACTCTCCTCTTATGAGTATATCAGATGCTGTCACACTAACAGTGACCTTTTCTCATTAAAAAAAAAGTACCTTTTTTTGAAATGGGCAAGATTTCTAAACCTGTAGAATAAGACTCTGGATACAATTACATAAGTGTATATTTTATACTTTTGTACTTAACATGTATTAGAAGGCTGCACTGCTCAAAGTCAGGCATTAGTTTGCTCTACTAATGTTTTACTGATGTAGTAATTGAAGTTATGTGTGCTTCATCACTATTTAGGGTTATAAAGGAATTTTCAGGCACTGCCAATGTGTGAAAATAGAACCACAGTTTCTTGCTGGGATGCAGCAGTGCACCTCTGAGTAGATAATAGTAACCCTCTTCAAGTGTAAATTTGTCTGGTATGCAATATTTCCATCCCCAAATGGTTGATTCTTAACAGGATTGCTCTTTGATATGAAGCTATGAATCTACATAGAAAGTTAATATAGTAAATGGGGCTGGTGAGATAGCTCAGTGGTCTAAAATACCTGCTTAGGCTAGCATTGGGACTGCGGTTTGATTCCCGGCACCACATGCTGTGCCAGCCCTGCCCCCAAAGCAGGCTGAGCCAGCACCTGCAAAAATAAAAAATAAAAAAAGAAAGTTAATATAGTAAATAACTCATGAACATAGTTGCTGTGCTTTCTCTAAAGTTATTATTTCCTAGGTCTTCCGCAAGGCTCCATGGACAAAATTTCTCTTTGGAAAAAATACACTTCTCTATAGTAGTAGCTACTCACCTTGGTTCTCCTGAGTACAAAATGTCATATTATGCTCTCATTATTGTTGTAAAGTTTAATTCAGACTAGAAGCTTGGAGTGTATAATGTAGGAGATAGAAAACTTTTTGTGAAGGAGCCAGAAAAGATATTTTGTGTCTTCTAGACCCTATAGGACCTATTAAAAAAAACATTATATTTTGCCATCATTTCACAGGAGTAGCCATCAACATTTGAATGAGCATGACTATATTCCAATAAAACTTTATGTATTTTTTCAACATTTTGGCTCTAGCCTTTCAAGGTCAGTGAAGACTCAGGACATAGGAGAACCTATACTGTAACATCATGTAACTCAGTTGTGTCCCAAATTTTCTTTTTTTCTTT
>NW_004524723.1:1795626-1799596 GCF_000260255.1 Octodon degus | reverse complement strand
GGGTCTTTCCAGGATCCCGCGGCCTGGGTCGTCTCACTCACTCGCCGGGCCTGCGCTCCGGGTCTGTTCAGGACCCCGCGGCCTGGGTCGTCTCACTCCTCTCAAATTTTCTGATCAAGGAGATTATGAGGCCTCAGAGCAATGTGATCGATGATGTAGAGTGCGCCCAAGGAGAGTCACATGGAGAGAAAACATTCTCTCAGGTTTTCACAGAGAGCAAATTGGTCAAGCAATGGCCATGACTCATCCACATGGTTCCACATGGTTGACACTGACAAAGGATCTACAAACTGTGGTACAGGGTAACAGGATAAATCCTGAGTGGACTTGACTGTCCTTATCAGATATATATCTTGTTATATAGGTCTTGCTTTATTTTGGTCTTAACCATCCAGCAGAAAAGTATAAAAACGAGGTATAAAAAATCAAGCCACATTAATGTGCTGAGCTGTGAGAGGCTCAAGTCAACAACTTCTGACATTGCCAGTCCTACAGATAACCCACTACTATTATGGACTGCTGGACTATATTGGATTATTTCCTGAATTCATGCATCTACAATATTTAAATGGCAATGGAATACCCGTCTTTAACAAAACTAAACAAAAGGGATACAAATGAAGGACCATTTTGTATCCGTATATACAAAATAGGATAGATGTACAGCTACTTTCTCTTAATTCAATGAGAAAAATGATTTGTACTAATAGTATTTGGGCAGGATATCATGTCTGCATCTTATACTATGAATAACCACTAAGAAGATAACAATATGCAACATATTAATTATTGAAACTGTCCTATTAATCAGTTTTGAAACTGTCTCATTACTGTTTCTCAATAAAACTAATAAAAAATAAAAATGTATTTAGCAATAAAACTTTATTAATTCTTCAATTGCAAACTTCATGATTTCTATGTGTCATGAAATGTCTTTCTTTTGATTAATTTTCATTATTTAAAAATGTAAAAGGATTTTCATAATACACAAAACCAGACAATGGGCTGAATTTGGCCTGTGGCCCTGAGTTTGTGGGTGTCTAGTATATGACATAGAAGGATAAAACACTTATTTTGGGTAATTGACACATACTCTCAATCACCATCCTGAACACTTTTCTCGTTAAAAATTACAACAAAATATTTTCATGTTTAAATTAAAAAGTAGACACAAGTGAATATTAGATTGAGACATATGGTGACTATGTTCAGGATGGATTGGATCTTGAGAAGAGTTTTAAGTGCTGTGGCTTAGGATTATATAATTTGTTTTATAGATGAGCAGGTAGAGTTTGTTCTTAATGGGCTTCTTTTTCATGTTTGTTTTGTCTTTTTTTTCAGCTGAGGATCTTCAAATTAGCCAAGTCTTGGCCAACCTTAAACACATTAATTAAGATAATTGGCCACTCTGTTGGAGCCCTTGGAAACCTGACTGTGGTCCTAGGCGTTGTGCTCTTCATTTTCTCAGTAGTTGGCATGCAGCTTTTCGGCAATAAATTCTGTTCCAGAAGAAGTCAAAACTCCTGTAACGCAAGTCATAACCTCTGTCTTCGGCGCTGGCACATGGGGGATGTCTACCATTCCTTCCTGGTGGTATTCCGCATCCTCTGTGGGGAATGGATTGAAAACATGTGGGAATGTATGCAAGAAGTTAATATACCACTCTGTGTTATTGTCTTCGTGTTGATCATGGTGATAGGAAAACTTGTGGTGAGTTTCTTAAATTTTTTAAAAGAAAAAGTATATGTTCTCAAAGGCATTGGCTTCTTTTGCAATACCTTGCTAATGAAAGTTTTTATTCTCAATACAATATCAAATAAGCTTTTAAAATCTTTTGAATTTGGTTTAAAGAAAGTATGATAAGTAGGAAACAAAACCCCTTGACACATAGGGCTCATATTGACTGATGCCCAATATCTAGTCTATCCTAGATGATTATTCTAAGATAATCACCTTCTCTTTGCCTGCAATTGACAGAGGTAAAAGTTTGGACTTGGCTCGGTAACATCTAAAGAGATGACCACTGGGAAAACATAGGAAAGATTTCCTATTATTAAAAAATATGTATGAGAAAAATGACTCAATACATTTTCTGAACTTTTTAAATGACTGTGACTCCTGGAAGAACTGTAGACATGTTCAGTGCTGAGACAAACCATCCTAACACAAAGCCCTTATTGAGGAAGGAAGAGTGAAAGGATGGGATAAATACCTGTACTGTAAAGTCATGTAACTCAGTAGTGTCCCAAACTTTCTGATCAAGGAGATTATGGGGCCAAAGAGGAAAGTGATCGATGATGTAGAGTGTGCCTAAGGAGAGTCACATGGAGAGAAAACATTCTCTCAGGCTTTCACAGAGAGCACATTGGTCAAGTAATGGCCGTGACTCATCCACATGGCTGACACTGGCAAAAGATCTACAATCTGAGGTACAGGATCTCAGGATAAATCCTGAGGGGATTTCACTGACCTTATCAGACCCAAAAGCTACAACTCTGGTTGCATAGGTCCTGCTTTACCTTGGTCTTAACCATCCAGAAGAAAAGTATAAAAACTAAATATAAGAAGTAAAGCCATGCTGTTATGTTGAGCTATAGGGGACTCAGGTCAACAATTTCTGACATTGCCAGTGAAGCGGAAGACCCAATACTATTATGGGATACTGGACTCTTTTAGAATATTTTGCTGAGTTTACACACCTATAATATTCAAATAACGGAATTTAACAAAAAAAAGGGTATACAGATGAACGTCCATTTTGTATCTGTGTATTCAAAGTGGTTAGGATAGATATATAGTTATATTCTCTTAATGAATAGAGGGATTTATTCTAATAGTGTTTGTAAATAGGATATCATGTCCGCATCTTGTACAGCAATTAACCACTAGGAAGAATGTATGCAATGTGTGAATTATTGAAACTGTCCTACCAATTTGATTTGAAACTGTCTCATTGCTATTTGTTTATCAATAAAATTATGGGGAAAAATTATAATGCCATAAAAAATAATCTCTCCTTGAAATAATGAGGATAGGAAGAGTAGAGAAAGCTGATGGGAGAGCTAGTGAGAAATTCTGAAATGGGCACAAAATCAAATAATAGGCATCGGGAACACTTGCTTATCTAATACTTGCTCTCTGTGACAACTCAGTTACTTGTAGAAATCCAATAATCAAATAATTTTTTGCACAGTAGCTATGTCCCATGGTATGGAATTTGTTTTTCTACTGATTTTGTCACAACCATTTTTGCATTTATGAATAAATTCATTTTATAATTTCAAAAAAATACATGTTTTTGTCATGATGGGTCTCTATTTTCAAGTTCCTTTTTATGCTACTTCATCTTATGGTATGACAGACTTGGGTCTGTTCGTGGTAGCCAGAAACATAGGTACTTATGGAGAAGCTGTGTAGGTGTACACTGGTGAAGGTCTGAACAGATTATGCCTAAAGACCCTTTAGTATAAGATCTTCAGAATTAAGTCTGTTGGGCAAATGTAATAAATATTCACATGAAATGTCATTATCCTCTGTACCTCATAAATGATATTTCTATAATAAGGGATAGAAATTCAGAAGGTCAGGACATCACCAGTGTAAGTGGAAAGACAACATTGAGAAAGGATTGAGGGATGCAAATAGCTAGGAAGCAAGGGAGACTAAGACAAATAGAGGAGAATGTGAGCAAAGACCTAGGGGTGGGGATTCTTGTGGTGACTGAGACTAGGCCCACTTGTACTTACTTAGCATTTCTCAGAAGCTGTCTCTTTTTGAGCTGAAACCAGAAACAAAGGAATTTGAGGTCAAGGTAGTAAACTCTAGGGTGTATAAGAAGGGAAGAGGGCTAGGGGCTGGGGAGATGGCTCGCTCAGTGGAATAAGTGCTTCCCTGGAAGCTCAAGGGCCTGAGTTCAAACCCTGGTTCCACAACCAAAAGAAGAAGAAGAAGAAGAAGAAGAAGAAGAAGA
>NW_004524723.1:1768109-1795523 GCF_000260255.1 Octodon degus | reverse complement strand
ATATATCTTACAAGATAGCTAAGGTAGTTATACTAGTGGTTTGTCTTAGTTCATTGAAAAGAAGGGTTTGAGCTAATATTGTTTGGGCAGTTTTTCATGCCCATATCTTGTACTCTGACTAATTACTTGGGAGATAACAGCATGCAATGTACTAACTATTGTTCCTCTCCTATTATCTTGTTTTAATTTTTTTCTCTTTCTCTTTAAAGTAAAAAATGAAGGGTCAGACAGATAGCTCAATAGACTAAAGCACGAGCAGGTGCAGGGACTGGGATTCATTCCCTGGCGTGCCATGCCAGCCCTGCTTCTGGGGTGTTGTGAGACGTGATTGAGACTGCGTGTGGTGATGCATGCCTGTAATCCCAGCACTTGGGAGACTAAAAACAGGAGGATCACTACAAGTCCAATCTGTTTAGTGAGACCCTGTAGACCTTGCACTAAATACTAAATGAATAAATAAGCTACTGTGATTATGTTGGTCACTTTTCTCATCACTGAGACACAACACTTGCCACAGGAAATGTAAGGAGGAGAGGTTTTATTAGCTCACAGCCTTTAGAGATTTTAGTCCAAGGTCGGTGGGCCCCAAGGCTGCTCACTTCATGATGACTTGGAAGGAATAAGAGAGGGAGACAGACAGACAGACCAAGATTTACTCTTCCAGGTCATAGCCCTGGTGACTTGCCTCTCCTTCTAGACCCTAGCTCCTAACAGTAAGTCACTTATAAAGCCCCCAAATCCTATCATCTTCCAAAAGCTCCACCTATGTGCACATAAGACTCTTAGGGGACATCTAGATATAACATATAACTGGGATAATCTGAATTAAAAGTGATATATGTTTAATAGATATTGTGAAATGGGAAAAAATGATCAAATGGAAGGGAACAAGGGAGAAAGGGGGAAAGAAAGGAAGGGGAAAGGGGGAAGAAAAACTGGGTAATAGAAGGGAAAAATGGATATAAAGCTTTTGTAAATAAAAGGGGAAGGAGGTTAAAGGGACTCAGGAATTTGTACATGTATAGGTGTTCTTTCCTGTGATGAACGTGATCATTGCCTATATCTAAACTGTACCAGTAAAATTAATTTGTTTAAAAAAGCGATATGTGCTTCAAAGTAAAAGCACATACTTGGGTCAAACCCCTTTGCCTCCACCCTGATACCTCACTGAGGTTAGAGCAACTGGACCTGCAAGGACCATATGTATTACATTATCTCTCACATTGTACACACAGCAGAGGTCTGCACAGGGGCCTTGGACATCAGAACCATGTCCTTGTTGGATACCCAGGCTATGTACACTTTGGGCTTTGCCATACAATGAGTACTCCATTCTCTTTTATCTTTGCTGGGCTCCACAGGTACTTGTTTATATTCACATAAACTAGATGTGGCTGTTTGTAACCTTTAAATTCAGGTCTTCTTTTGTCTTACCATCTTTTTTCTTTTTTTTCCATAATTTTATTGAGAAACAAATAGCAATGAGATAGTTTCAAACCAAACTGGTAGGACAGTTTCAATAATGAGCACATTGCATATATTCTTCCTAGTGGTTAATTGCTGTACAAGATGCGGACATGATATCCTATTTACAAACATCATTAGAACAAATCCCTCTATTCATTAAGAGAATACAACTATACATCTATCCTAACCATTTTGAATACACAGATACAAAATGGACATTCATCTGTATCCCCTTTTTTTGTTCTATTATTTGAATATCATAGGTGTGTTAACTCAGCAAAATATTCTAAAAGAGTCCAGTAGTCCATAATAGTATTGGGTCTTCCACTTCACTGGCAATGTCAGAAATTGTTGACCTGGGTCCCCTATAGCTCAACATAACAGCATGGCTTTACTTCTTATATTTCGTATTTATACTTTTCTCCTGGATGGTTAAAAACCAAGGTAAAGCAGGACCTATGCAACAAGAGTTGTAGCTTTTGGGTCTGATAAGGTCAGTGAAATTTATGCTAAGATCCTGTACCTCAGATTATAGATCCTTTGTCAGTGTCAGCCATGTGGATGAGTCACAGCCATTGTTTGGCCAGTGTGCTCTCTTTGAAAGCCTGAGAGAATGTTTTCTCTCCATGCGACTCTCCTTATGCACACTCTACATCATCGATCACTTTCCTCTTTGGCCCCATAATCTCCTTGATCAGAAAATTTGGGACACTTCCGAGTTACATGACGTTATAGTACAAGTTCTCATATGTCCTTAGTCTTAACCTACTTTGGAAGACCAGGGCCAAAATGTTGGCTTTCCTTGTGGCCCTCCTTTTTCTTTAATTTTGGTCTGCAAACTTAGGTTGTTAACCCTCCAGAAGAGAAGCTTATTGTTATTACCATACATCTAGGCTGTTAAGTTTAACCTCACTATCTATCTGAATATCAAACATCTTAGGCATAACGTGGAACAGGTATTTTTCATCAAGTATTGATATGTTGAACTTTAAGTCCCTACAGAATATAATGAAAAAACATTTAAAATTAGAATATATTTTAAAAGTAGGATAACAAATTATATAATTCTTATGTTTACACATAAGTCCAAAAATCTAATCATATACAACCTTGAAGCAAGACAGTCCCACAACATTCCTTTTCCTGTAAATGTTTTTTGTTTTGTTTTGTTTCATTTGGTGGAACTGGGGATTGAACTCAAGCCCTTGCATTTGCCAGGCAAGCGCGTATTCTAGTGAGCCATCTCCCTAGCCATCATCTTTTTTCTTCCTCAGTTGTTTTGTTTTATAGATAAATTTTCTTAGGCGATAACTAGCATAGAATTATCAGTTGACTCGATTTTGAGTACTGGGAAAAAACCGTTGTGAAAACACCCTCCCTGCATTTGCCCTTTGCTATAATTTCCATTCTCCTGTTACCCATCTCATCCATAGGTGCTCAACCTCTTCATTGCTTTACTGCTCAATTCCTTCAGCAACGAGGAGAGAAATGAAACCCTAGGAGAGGTCAAGAAAACCAAAGTCCAGTTAGCACTGGATCGGTTTCGCCGGGCCTTTTCATTTGTGATTCACACTCTTCAGCATTCCTGTTGCAAGCGGTTCAGGAGACAAAAGTTATCCAAGCAAAAAGAGATGACAAGTTGCTCAGCTGCAGATAGCAAAGAAGTTATTCTTCAGGTCACAGCGATGAAAGAGGGATCACAGCCCCAGGACAAGTTTGGTGTACTAGACTCTGCATGGAAGACCTCAGACATGAGGCCTGATGAGATTTGGCTGGCCCCTCTTGCAAAGGAAGAGGATGATTTTGCAGATATTGATAGAAATGATGAATTGTCCATCACACCGCCTAATGCTGAAAGACAGGTATGAATTTTTATACACTGACTTATAGGTCATACAAAGTGAGAGTTCCCACAGGATACTTGTGTCCTTATTCTGAAAGCTGTGTTGACACAATAAGGGAATAAATTGTAGTAGCTACACTTTGACACCCAGATGCACACCCTATAGCAGGTTTCAGACACAGTGCTACTTCAATGACACAGTTGGAATTGTCAGAAGAGTTCAGAGGAAGTGGAGGAAGAAAGTACCTTTTGATGAGTTCCATAAGAAATGTAGTGTTTGGATTGGCTGAAAAGTGAGAAAAGAAGACGTGGAAAGTGATGCAAAAGAGGCAGCGATGGAAACAAAGCCTCTGCAGGGTCATGGATGAGAAGGGGTGGGAGATGAGGATTGTCATGGAGTGTGAGAGGAATGGGGTTCTTAGTGTAACCTCCCATAACTAATACCATAAGCTGGACAGCTTCTAAACAGCTGGCACTCTTTTCTCATAGTGCTGGATGGGAAATCCAGGATCAAGGTACCAGCAGATTTGGGTACGGTGAGGGTCAGTTTCCTGACTTGTAAATGGCCTCTTCTTGTTGAGTCCTCTCCTGGTGACACCTAAGCCCAGGTGCAAATAAATTCCATTGGATCTTTTTTTTTTTTTTCTCAGAACCAGGGATTGAACTCAGGCCTTGCACTTGCCAGGGAAACGCTTATTCCACCAAGCCATCTCCCCAGCCCCTCCATTGGACTTCTTTATTAGGGCACTAATCCTAGAATTATCGCACCCTATCATCTCTCAGAGGCCCCAACTCTTAGTGTCATCACCTTATGAATTAGGATTTGACCATACAAGTTTTGGAGGGACACAAATACTTATACCATAACAGATGCACTGAATAGGGACTTTGTTTTGGAAGCAACAGGAGCTGCTGGCATACCAGTTATAAGTATTTTTCATAATAGTTATAACATTGTGAAACCACACTAGCAACACATGAGAGTTGCCTTTGCTCCATATCCTTGCTAATGTTTGTTGTTAGCCTTGGGTTTGTAGCGGTACCTTATCATGGTGTTATTTCACTAACAATAGTGAGATTGCACATCTTTTTGTATGTCTTTTGTTCACTTATGTACTTCATTGGTGAAATGCCTCTTGCTCATATTTATTGTGAGATTCTCTGTCATTATTGAATTGTACTGTACAATTCTTTTATGTTATATATATGGCATATATTTTCCACCAGTCTGTGGCTTGTCCTTTATTTTCTTAACAATATATGTGTTAATGTTTTCCATTGCTATAGCAAAATATCTGAGATGGGTATAAAGAAAAGAGGTTTGTCTGTATGGTTGTTTAGTTTTTCTGAGACAGGGTTTTGTTATATAGTTCAGGCTGACCTTGAACTCATTGTGTAGCCCAGGCCAGTCTTATAGTTCCAGATATATTCCTGCCTCAGCTTTCCAAGTGTTGAGACCATAGACATGCAACACCATTCCCAGCTGAAAAGAGTTTTCTTTAGTTCAGTTTTGGAGTGTGAGAATTCAGACAGCATTGTGTTGATTCTGGTGAAGGCGCTCTGTCTCTGCTATCACATCAGATCAAATGGCATGATGGTGGGAGCATGTGTGCAAGGGAACGATCACATAGACAGGAAGCCAGAAGGTGGGGAGGGGCTAGGCATAATTTTTGAAAATAATAACCTCTTTCTCTGGTGGGGTCTCACTGGAACTACATGAATCTGTTCCAAGGGCTGTGGGCTTAGTGATTTTAACAATTTCCTATCAGCTCCCCACACATGAACCCTAGGGAGACAGACCTTAGCAGTATCTTTCAATGAGCAGATGTTTCTGGTGAGCTTAATTTATCAAACTTCTTTCTATGGTTCATATATGTCTTAGTTACTCTTTTCTTGTTGCTGGGGCAGAATACCCAGCACCCAAAATAAAGGAATGAAAGGCTTATTTAGCTCAGTCAGTGGAGGTTTCAGTCCATACTCAGCTGGTTACAAGGCAGACTGATGCTTGGCAGAAAGCAACCATTCATGGCAGTGCCAAAAAATAGAACAAAGGGAGTGCCAGCAGCTCTGGCAACTAGCTAGCCTCTCTCTCCTTCCTTTCACCATTTACCTGCCCCAGGATGTGTGCAGCACCCACACCCACAATAATCAATCACCAACTCCAGAAGCTGCTCCATGACTGCATGAAGCTTTGGGGGCACAACTAGACGCAAACCATAACAATATGTTTTATTTTGATTCTAAGAAATTGTTGTTTAACCTAAAGTCACAAATATTTTATCATGTTTTCTTTCAAGTTTTCAAAGGTTTATCTGTTTCAAGTCTGGTCCATTTCAATTTAATTTTTGAATATGAATGAGTTTAGGTGTTTTGTCATATATTCATATATGTATATATTTTGTGCTATTAATTCTGTTTCATTAAACTCTCTTTTTCTCTTTATATTATACCAAAATTCTCTCAATATTTAAACTTATAATGAATTTTGAAAGTGAGTAATGTAACTGTATTAATCACTATCTCCTCTCTGGGACAAAATACTTGATAGCCACAACTGAAAGAGGGAGATGTTTTGTGGCTCACAAGACTTGTGGTTTCAGTCCATGGTCAGCTTGCTTTAAGGCAGAAACTTCTGAGAAAGCTGTGTTGAAGCAAAGCTGCTTCATTTATGGTATCTGGGAAGCAGAGCAGGGAAACAATGCCAGAGAGCAAGGAGCTGGGGACCAGATATAGATATATTGTACCTACATTGCCACCTTCATATGCCCAGAAATGTGCTGCATTCTCCCTCGGGCACCTCAAAGCCAGTTAAGTTGACACAGTCAAACTTAATGGCTACAAATGTTGTAGAGTGGCTGTCATAGTGAAAAATATTCACCTGCAGATGAGACTTACTGGCATGGTTGGGAGGTCCTGGTGACTCATTCCTAGTAAATATAGTAGTAAGGTCTCTGTGAAACTTCTTAAGGTCCTTGGGGATGCACCACTACATAGGAATAACTCTGGTCTTTTAGATAGTGAGACATAGACAGTAATGCTATGTGCAGTGCTAGCAAGGATTCCTGAATGACAAATGTTATGATTTGTATCTAGTTGTACTCCCAAAGCCTCATGCAGTCATCAGGTGGGTTCTGGAGTTTGTGACTGATTCTTGATCCAATGCTGGGATTACAGATGTGAGTGCTACACCCTGGCCCTGGGGGTGGTTAATCTGCATTACAGTGTAAGGAGGGGAATGAGGCTAGCTAGCTTCTGCAGCTGCTGCCCCTCCCTTTGCTCTCTGCTCTTTGCCACCACCATGAAAGGTTGTTCTCTGCCATGTACCAACCTGCCTTGGAGCCAGCTGAGTACAGACTGAAACTTCCAGTGACTGAACTAAGTAAACCTTTCCTTCCTTCATTTTGGGTGTTGGGTATTTTGTCCCAGCAGTGAGAGAAGAGTAACTGAGACAACAAAGCACAATTATCTCTTGGGTTTTATGGCTCAGTGAGCAGCCAAGTGATGACCCCATTCTCCAGTAAGGATAATGTCTCAGCATCTCAGTCTTTAGAGAGTTAGTTGAGTTCTTAGGATATTGGATACTAAAGTTGTTTGGCTTACAGGGCAAGATGTCTCATCTCAGCTACTTTTCCATGTCCCTAGAACATAGGGAGCCATATCATCTTAGCCCAGGGATGTGTGCCTGCTTGGTGTGGCCAAGAAACTCATACCTGGGGTGGGGGTAGTGTGCCACTTCAACTCAGGCCTGGGTGCTATGATTACTCTGTATGGCCAAAATACTATTACCCCAGGAAGTAATAGTATGCACCTTCGTACTAGGTGCATAGCTGAAGTGTGCACCTTCAGCTCTTGTTCTGAGGAGTAGAGTCTAGAGGCCATGAGGAAACTGGGCCTCAGAGTGGCAGAGTTTCCTTCATTTTTTAAAGATAGTTTTCTGGGTACAAAATCATGCATTATAGTTTTTGTTTTGGCACTTTGAATGTCATCCAACTGCTTTCTGTCCCTCATTATTTCTAATGAGAAATCAATGTTAATTTTATGGGGATGTCCTTTTACATGATGAACCATCCTTCTCTTGCTGCTTTCAAGATTTTACTTTTGTTTCTTGGTATTTTTATTATGATATTTCAAGGTGTAGCTCTCTTTGTGTATTTCCTATTTGGAGTTCGTTGAGCTTCTTAAATATTTGGATTATTTTTTTATCAAATTTTGAGAATTTACAGCCATTATTTACTTGAACATTTTTTTCCTGCTGCTTTCTCACCTTGTTTCTTTCTAATTGGTATGTTTAATGATGTCCCATGTTCCTCTGAGGATCTTTTCATTTTTCTTTCTTTTTTTTCTGTTTTCTTTGCATTATATATTTCCCATGACCCATCTTTAGATTCATGAATTCTTCTGCAAGTTCAAATGTATTATTTGTTTGTCTAGTAAATTTTTCACTTCAGTTATTGTACAGTTAAATTCCAGAATTTCTGTGTTTTTAACCATAATTTCTGTGTGTTGATGTCTTTTATTTGATTATGATCCACTGCCACAAGTCTAAGATAACTGTTTTCAAGGCTGTTTTTTAATCTCTGTTGTCTGTGTCATTTTAGTATCACATTCAGATTTTTGGGTCAATTGCTAATTGTTTTGTTATCTTTGAAGAATACTATCAGGAATGAATTGCTGAATAGAATGATCCAATTAAATGAGTAAGAAGTATCATTTAAGGCCACTATTAGAATGTCTTTTTAACCCAGTAGGAACTATTTTTGATGTATCTTTCCATGGTTCCCTGTGGTGAACACGATGACCTAACTTACTGACTTTAATAAAGAAGAACTATCAGCTTCTTATTTGCTGTAGTCACAGTCTGTATTTCTACTATTACTATTAGGTGAGAATTCCAACTGTAACTCAAAGTTGGAGATGAAAAATGCTAGTGACCTGACCTCCTAATAAGATATTGTGTCCCTTGATTTGGAGCTGAGGGTAGTGAAACCTTGCACTCTTGACCATGCCTAGAGTAGAACTTCCATAAAACTGGATTGTGGGAGAGGAAGGAGAAAGCAGGACATAGCTCAAGAGCCATGGACTTCAGTTCTTACTGAATTTTATTTGATTTAATCTACTTTTTGAATGAATGTTTCATCACTTGTTACATGCCCTCAAGAAATCTCCAGAGTTTAAATGATTTTTTTAAAAGTTTTCACTATTATTTCCCAGGTGAAAAGGTGTACAGAGATCCTCATGTTATTATTTAGCAAGGGAAACTCTATATATGTTTATTAAATCATAAGTCTGTTAATTTTAAAGGTATTTATGATTTTTATATTGCTTTCATATTTTCTTAAATATATTCACCTCCTACATTTTAATGTGAGGAGGGCTATTGTTTATATGCTTGTTTCTTCATGTATTTTGGAATGTTAGCTTGAAAGTTTACTTTTAGTGGGAAGGTTAGTCACTTTCTTTGCAGTCAGGTTCTGTGACTGTCTCTAGTAGACTCCTCTATGATGCCCATGTTGGGGCCATGTCTTATATCACTATCCCAGGATTCTTACTTAATAGTGATTGTAGGCATATTGCAGATCCAATCACTCTACCAGCCAGTACTTTTGCCCTGGTCCTATTTTTGGAGCTGTGCTTCCTCCTGCTCTTCAATGTGCAGCTTTGTATAATTGTAATTATAGTCATTTGCACAGCTTTTTTTGTAAATCCTTTTTTTAAAAATGTATTTTGTACAGGGTCTCACTACATACCTTGGACTTGTAGTGATCCTCCTGTTTTCAGCCTCCTCAGTGCTTGGATTACAGGTGTGTGCCACCATGGCCAGACTCTGTTGTAGGCTCAGTGTATCTAGGGGTGGGACTGGCACACCATGTTGTAAATCTTTTTTTTTAATTCTATTTATATATTTATTCATTCGGTATAGGGTCTCATTATGCAGTTCAGACTCATAGTGCTCCTCCTATCTCAGCCTCCCCAGCACTGGGATTATAGGTGTGTGCTCCCTGAAACTTCAGGTTTCAGGACAGCATGGCATGCCCGGGTTCTGGGCGTGGCCTGGCATGCAGTACTGGGAATCCAACTAGGATCCTTCCTCTTGCTAAAATCACTGAGCTATCTTCCCAGCCCTTGGCACAGATTTTTTTTTTTTTTTGACATTCACTCTGAAGTGCAAAAACCTCACTACTAGCCTGAAATTTTAAGCCTCAGATTCAACTCTGGCTTGCTTTGTTAAATAAGGCATTTTTAGGCACCATTACCTGCCACCTTCTTTGTTTATTATTTTATTATTTTATTTTATTTTGAAGAGTGAAACTAAAAGCAAAAACAAATAGAAAAAAATGACAGACCACAGGGTAACATACAACAATACATATGTTACAGATTTTCAAAACAGGTATAGCCAGTTAAAAATAGTTGCTACATTATCTATTTTTTTAAATTTTAGTGAGAAAAAAAGATAAACTAACAATGAAACAATTTCAAGTCATGTTAGTATGACAGTTACAATAATTAATACGTTGCATATTGTTGTCTTCCTAGTAGTTATTCTGAGGACAAGATGGAGACATGATATTTTGTCTAAACAGTATTAGTACAAACCTTTCCTCTCAATGAACTAAGATAAAGTAGCTGTATATCTATCCTAAATATCTTGTATATACATATTTTTTTTCACACACACACAGACAAAAAGCAGTCCTTTATTTATATCCCCCTTTTTTGTTTTGTTTTGTTTTGTTTTGTCAGATGTGAGTGTTCCATTGCTGTTAGAAAAGCTTTATTTGGAGAACTCTTTAAAGGATTTTTTCATACTTGATGCCAGACCAAAGATTGTAGATATTTGGATTCAGCAAAGTAACCCAATATAGCCCAATAGCCCATAATAATACTAGGTTATCAGCACAACTGGCAATTGTCTGAAGTTGTTGACATGAGTCTTTTACAGCTCAGCATATTAATATAGCTTTACTTTCATGTCTCATGGTTATACTTTTCTGCTGGATGGTTAAGACCAAATTAAAGCAAGACCTATATAACTTAAAGTATAACTTTTGCTATTTGACAAGGTCAGTCAGATCCCCTCAGGATTTACTGAGGAACCATGTATAGCACCTTGTGGGTCTTTTGTCTGTGTCAGCCATCTGGATGAGTCACGGCCATTGCTTGACCATTTTGTTCTCTGTGAAAGCCTGAGAGAATTTTTCTCTCTAGGTAACTCTCCTTACGCACACTATACATCATTGATCACTTTCCTCTGTGGCCCCATAATCTCCTTGATCAGAAAATTTGGGACACCGCTGGGTTACAGGATGTTACAGTACAGGTTCTCTTATGTCCTGAATCCCCACTGACCTTGAAGGGCTAGGGTCAAATATTGGCTATCCTTGTAGCCCCTCTATTTCTCTAATTTTTGGTCTGTAAACCTTAGTTGTTAAACATCCAAAAGAGAAGCTTAATGATATTATTGCCCTGTAACAGAGGCAGTTGGGCTTAAAGTTCACTATCTGTCTGTATACCAAACAGCATAGACATAACATGGAACTGCTATTTTCCAACAACCATAGATATTCTAAACTTTATATCCCTACAAAATGTGAAAAAGAAACTATTACACATTTTTACACAGAAATTTAGAGATCAAACCATATACAACATTGTAGCAGGACAGTCCTGTGACATTTTTTTCTTGTCTCTTGTTTTCTTTTTTTACCTTTTTTTTTTTTTTACAAACATTTACTTTACAGAGATTTTACCAATAATCGATATGACATTAGAAGCAGTATGCATATAGAAGACCAAACTGATGGGTATTTCAAGCATGGTTTTAGTACTACACATTGCTATCCTCAGTGCAGTTGCTCAGTTCTCAGATGTCAGCATAGATAGTCAGGGTGGGAATTCTACCAATTATCTGCTATTTTTAAGAACCTGATGGAGATTCTTAGCACTATTGCTATAACCATTTTGTTGATATAAATGTATGGTTCTGCCCCTGCCATATTTCCTAACTTTCCTCCTTGGTCTCTCTTCATTGTATAATCCTTAAGTTCTCACTTTCCATTTAACTATTTCATATATTTCAATTTTTATTTCTCCTTTTGTGTTCCTACCTTAGGAAGACAATATGATATTTATACCTGTGGGTCTGGTTTATTTCTCTTATGAGTGTATCTTCAAGTTGAATCTTCTTATACATGAAGGCTTCAAGTTTATTTTTCTTTATACCTGAGAAATACCCCATTGTATAAAAACACCACATCTTTTTCATCCATTCCTCAAGTAATGGGCATTTTAGTTGTTTCCAAGATTTGGCTATCACAAATTGTGCTGCTATAAACATAGGCACACATACATCACTATGATATGTTTTCAGTTCTTTTGGGAAAATGGGAAAATTCCCAGAGAGGGGATAGCTGGATTGAATGGAATTTCAGTCCTAGTTTGTTCGTTTTCAACATGTATTCTATTTAATTTTATTGTAAAGATTTTAAACATGCTTAATAAGTATTAAAGAGAATACAGTGTATAGCCACAATTTAAAATGGTTAAATTACATAAATCATCATCTTTCCTTGTGACACAGTTGACATTGATCTTTAAAAAGTAAGACATTCTGCTACTTAATTGCAACATCACCTAACATACCGAGCTTAGTTAAGAAACTCTTAATACCTTCATCACCTCCAATTACCCCCCAAAACTTACCTTATTTTTAAAATTTTTAAAATAATTTTTTGCATAAACAAATAGCAATGAGACAGTTTCAAAATTGATTAGTAGGACAGTTTCAATAATTAATACATTGCATATTGTTGTCTTCTTAGTGGTTATTCATAGTACAAGATGCAGACATGATCTCCTGTCCAAATACTATTAGTACCAATCTTTCTTCTCATTGAATTAAGAGAAAGTAGCTATATATCTATCCTATTTTGAATATACAGATACAAATGGTCCTTCCTTTGTATCCCCTTTTTTTGTTTAGTTTTGTCAGAGATGGGTATTCCATTGCCATTTAAATATTGTAGCTGTGTGAATTCAGCAAAATATTCCAATATAGTCCATAATAGTAGGGGGTTATCCATAGGACTGGCAATGTCAGAAATTGTTGAATTGAGCCACTTACAGCTCAGCATATTAATATGGCTTTACTTTTTTATACTTCGTTTTTATACTTTTCTGCTGGATGGTTGAGACCAAGATAAAGCAAGACCTATATAACAAGTAATGTAACTTTTGTATCTGATAAGGTCAGTCAAATCCCCTCAGGATTTATCCTGAAACCGTCTACTGCAGTTTGTAGATCCTTTGTCATTGTCAGCCATGTGGTTGAGTCACGGCCATTGCTTGAGCCTGAGAAAATGTTTTCTCTCCATGTGACTCTCCTTAGGCACATTCTACATCATCGATCACATTGCTCTGTGGCCCCATAATCTTCTTGATCAGAAATTTTGGGACACATCTGAGTTACATGATATTACAGTACAGTTTCTCATATGTCCTGAGTCCTCACTGACCTTGAAAGACTAGGGCTGAAATTTTAGCTGTCTTTGCAGCCCTTCTTTTTCTCTAATTTGTGGTCTCAAACTTAAGTTGTTTACCCTCCAGAAGAGAAGCTTATTATTATTACCCTACAACATAGGCAATTGAGCTTAACCTCACTATCTTTATATAAAACATCTTAGACATAACATGGAACAGGTATTTGCCATCAAGTAATTATATGTTAAACTTTGAGTCCCTACAGAATATGAAGAAAAATAATTTTTTAAGGTTTTTTTTTTCCTCCAAATGCCTGCAGGGCAGGTTTGGCATTCGGCTTGAGTGGTGGTGATCGAACCATAGCAACCTGAGCCTGACTGCTTTGTTGAAGCAGCCACTTAAAGAACTGAGCTAAGTAAGGGGCAGGCCCCCAAAAATAATTTTTTAAATTAAAAAGTTTTTAAAAATATGAATAAACAATTACATATTTTTACACGGAAATTTAGAAATCTAACCATATACAGCATTGTAGCAGGACAGTCCTGTGACTTTTTTGTTTTCTTGTCTCTTGTTCTCATTAATTACCCTTTTTTAAACATTTACTTGAGAGACAGTATGGCAGTAATTGGTATGACATAACAAGCAGTACGTATTTAGAAGACCAGAATGACAGGCATTCCAAGCATGACCCTACTCTTACACATTGCTGTCTTTAGTGCAGTTGCTTAGTTCACAGGTATCAGCATATATAGTTAGTCAGGGTGAGAATCCTACCAATAAACTACTAGTTTCAAAAACCTGCTGAAGATTCTCAGGATCGTGCCGTAACAATCTTGTGCATATAAATGTATGGCTTTGCCCCTGTCGTGTTTCCTAGCTTTTCTCCTTGCCCTATCTTCGTTGTCTAATCCGTAAGTTCTCGCTTTACTTTTAATTGTGTTATACCTTTCTATTTTTATTTCTTCTCCTCAGTTCTTACACTAGGGATACTATACGATATTTACACACGTGGGTCTGTTTTATTTCACTTAGGAGTGTATCTTCAAGTGCCATCCACTTAAATATATAGACTTCAAGTTTATCATTCTTTATAGATGAGTTTTACTCCATCATATAAAAATACCACATCTTTTTCATCCATTCCTCAGGTGATGGGAATCTTGGTTGTTTCCAAGATTTGGCTATCACAAATTGTGCTGCTATATACATAGGTACACATATATCACTATGATACGATGTTTTCAGTTTCTCCAGGAAAATTCCCAGCAGAGGGATAGCTGGCTTGAATGGGATTTCCAGTCCTAGTTTTCTAAGGAGTCTCCACACTGATTTCCATAACAGTTGCACCAGTCTACATTCCCACCAGAAGTGGAGAAGGGCTCCTTTTTCCCCACAGCCTCTCCAACATTTTTTGTTGGTTGATTTCTTTATGATAGCCATTCTTTCTGGGGTGAGATGATATCTCAATGTTGTTTTAATTTGCATTTCATGGATGGCTAGTGATGTGGAGCATTTTTTCATGTATTTATTTGCCTCTACTAGTTCTTCCTCTGAGAAGTATGTGTTCATTTTAGAGGTCCATTTTTGGATTGAGCCTAAAACTTTTGTCTGAGTGCTTATTAGTTAAGATTTTTTCCAAATTTATGGGTTGTCTTTTCACTCTCTTGATAATTTCTTTTGACATGCAAAAACTTCTCAATAAGAGGAGGTCTCAGTTGTTAATTCTTTCAAGTGTTTCCTGTGTGATTTGATTTTTGTTCATAAACTCTTTGCCTACTCCTATGTCTTCAAGAGTTCCTCCTACTTACTCTTCCAGGAGATTTAGTGTTTCTGGGGTTTTTTTGTTTGTTTATTTGGTTTTTTTTTTTTTTTACTGTTCATCTTTATATTGATAAATATTCTGGTAAATATTTCACAGTAATATAGGCTACATTAAGTAGAGCCACTATATGACAAGAAATTTACTCAATTTTTCCTTTTAAATATGTAAACAATTATACATGTATCTACCACCCTAAAAGGCTGAAACATGTAATCATCTAATTCTTTTCTGCATACAAGTAGCGTTTGGTATGTTTAGCCAAAAGCACTGAGTTCATCTGATGTGTTTCTGTTTTAATGTTTAGATCTTTAATCCTTTTTGACTTTAGCTTAGTGCATGGTGATAGACTTGGGTGAAGTTTTAGTTTTTGGCATGTAGAGAGCCAGTTTTTCCAGCACCATTTGTTAAAGAGACTATCTTTCTTCCAGTAAGCATGTTTGGCCCCTTTGTCGAAGATAAGTTGGCTGGATGTGTTTATGGTTGCATTTTTATCTTCTAATCTGCTCCAATGATCCTCAGGTCTATAGTTTTTGCCAATATCATTCTGATTTTATCATAGTAGCTTTGTAGTATAATTTCAAGTTAGGAGTTTTAATGCCTCCTGCTTTGTCTTTGTTGCCCAGGATTGCCTTTCCTAGTCTAGGTCTTTTTTGGTTCCAAATAAATTTTAGGAACAATTTCTCTAGGTCTGTGCAGTATGTTGGTGGTATTTTGATAGAGATTGCATTAAATCTGTATAACAATTTTGGGAGTATGGGCATCTTCACAATGTTAGTTCTTCCTTTCCAGGAGCAGGGGATAACTTCCCATTTTCTGAAATCCTATATGATCTCTTTTTTCAGAGAACTGTTATTTTCATTGAATAGATCTTTGACTTCTTTAGTTAGGTTAATTCCCAGCTATTTTATTTTCTGTGGTACTATTGTAAAAGTTACTGTTTCTCTAATTTCTTTCTCAGTGTGTTATCTGTGTAGAGGAATGCTATTGACTTTTTGGTATTGACTTTGTATCCTGCTATGCTACTGTGTATTAATTCTAGTAACTTCTTGATAGAGTTTTTGGGTCCTCCAAGTAGAGTATCATGTCATCTGAAAATAATGCTAGTTTAACTTCTTTCCCTGTTCTTATTCCTTTTATTTCTCTCTCTTGTCTAATGACTCTAGCTAATGATTCCAGAACTATATTGAATAGGATTGGTGATAGAGGACATCCTTGTCTTGTACCAGATCTGACAGTAAAAGATTTCAGTTTTTCCCCATTTAGAATTATATTAGCATTTGGATTGTAATGGATAGCTTTTATCAGATTGAAGTAGAGGCCATCTATTCCAGTTTTCTGTAGGACTTTGAACATGAATGAGTGTTGGACTTTGTCAAAAGCCTCTTCTGCATCAATTGAAATGACCATGTGGTTTTTTGATTTGGCTCTATTGATATAGTGTATTACATTTATAGATTTGTGTCTGTTGAACTATCCTTGCATCCCTGGGATGAATCCTACCTGTTATGGTGTATAATCTTTTTGATGATTTGCTGTATTCTGTTTGCTATGATTTTATTGAGTATTCTTGCATCTCTGTTCGTGATTGGCCTGTCATTCTCTTTTTTAGTTGCATCTTTCTCTGGTTTTGGGATCAGTATAATATTTGCCTCCAGGAATGATTTTGGGAGAATTGTTTCCTTTTCAATTTCATTGAAGAGTATTGGGGTTATATCTTCTGTAAATTTCTTGTAAAATTCAGCTGTAAATCCATCAGGACTGAGACTTTTCTTTGTCAGTAGGTTGTTTATTACATTTTGAATTTCATTGGCTGTTATTGGTTTATTGAGAGTTCTTATATCTTCTTGATTCAGTTTTGGTAATTTGTACCTTTGTAGAAATCTGTCCATTTCTTCTGTGTATTCAATTCTGTGAGAGTAAAGACAGCCTTCTTTAAATTATTATTAATTTATATTCCCCTCATCTAGTCCATGCATATATTATTCCTTTCTTACGTGTTCAGGTATACATGTATAATTTTGTGTACATATGTATATACTTACACATGTTATTGCTGATGTTCAAAGTAGAAGGATGTTCTTAAATTGTGATCATAAATATTACTTTTATAGAAATCCTCATATAAACATTAGGGTGAAATTTACCCAAGATATAAGTTCACACATCTTTTTACATATCCCTGTAAATCATTGTACCAATTTTCTTATTATTATGAAATAGTTTATCCATTTTCCTGGGAGCCTTATTGTTTCCTGTTTTGCTCAAGAAACTCTGTACTGCAAGGTGTAAAAATTATTTTCCATATTTTATTATTGATATTTTATCTTTTTATGTTTTTGAATTTTTATTTTTATTAGTACGTGTTTGCAGTGCATAATGATCCCATTTCTTGTGGAGAGTTGGCACATGTATGTAACAATTTCAGTTCTATTCTTTCTCTCCTTCCCCTCTTTTCCTTATATCTTCGCTTGTTTCCCTTCCCAGTTTTAAAAGCTCTATCTCTCTATTTCCTATCATCTATCTTTTCGGGTTTTTTTTTCTCTGTTCTTACATTTTGGGTTTCTCATACATGAAAAATCATACAGTGTTTAAGCTTGTGTGTCCTATATATTTCCCTGAACTTTATACTCTCAAGATTCAATCCTTTTCCTATAAGTGGTATATTAATGCCATGTTTGCATTATTTATTCATTTGTCATCAGACATATAAGCCACTTCAAGATTTAGCTATTATTAGTTGTACTGCCATGCATGTGTCACTGAAGTAGAATGTCTTTAACTCTTTTGGGGGCAGATACCTAGAAATGTTTTGGGAATGGATGGATCAAATGGAATTTCTAGTTATAGTTTTTCAATGAATCTGCATGGCTGATTTCCATAGTGATTGTACTTGTTTACGTGCCCACCAACAGTGGAAAAGGGTTCTGTTTTCTCCCATAGCCCCATCAGCATTTGTTATAATTTGATTTCTTGATGATAGCCATACTCTCTGGGATGAGATGAAATCTTAGTGTTGTTTTAATTTGCATTTTTCCAGTGCCCACCTGTCACAGTGCACAACTATGACAATGCAGAAGATGAAAAATTACTTGGGTATGAGACTTGGTTCAAACACTAAGAGGCTCAGAGGGACTGTTTTATTGAGACTTATCAAGAAAGCCTTAGGAAAAACATCCTAAGAAGAGATCTCTAAAGACATTTAATTAGAATTCAAGGGCACGAGAACAAAAGTGCAGAACAAAAACATTTACAACATTTGTACAGGAGAGGAATAGGATGACTTGCAACATGCCACATGTTGACTTAGTTTAAGCCACCTTATTGGGACAGAAGGAATATAATCCCCAGGACAAATTTCCTAAGACAAATGATTTTTAGAGAAATCACTGATTCTGCTCAGCTAATTGCCTCTGCAGACCTCCTCTAGCCTTTAACTATGAATTCCAGGTGTGTTGGAGCTTTTGCTTCAGTGTCCTTTCGTCTTTACATTCATATGTACTCTTGCAGCCAGTCTCCCCAAAGTCAAGAACATTGAGCGTTTCTTCAGGTATGTATTTGCTGCATACACTTCTTCTGAGAGGTACCTCAGGAAAAAACTGAGGTAAAAAAACAAAAAATGTCAAAAAACATTTTTTGATTGTATGTTTTATTGGGAGATCTAATTTTGAGGGGTTCTTTATATATTCTAGATGTTAGTCCTTTCTTTAAGGAAAAGCTCCCTTCAAGAATTTTACCTATTTTATCATTTTGCAGATTGTTTCTATGTCAGCATTTAAATCATTACTTTATTTTGTTTTCAGTTTAATGCATGGTGGAAAATATGGATCTCGATTCAATTTTCTGCATGTGGACAACCAGTTTTCCTAGCATGATTTATTAGATAGGTTATGGTTTCCTCCAGTGTGTGTTTTTGGTCCCTTTGTCAAAAATGAACCAGCAGAATTTTCTTGGGTTTATCTTTACATCCTCTACTCTGTTCCATTGATCCACTTGTCTGTTTTTGTGCCAGTGCTATACTTTTTTCATCATTATAGCCTTGTACTATAACTTGAAATCCAGGATCGTGGTGTCTTCTGATTTGGCCTTTGGTTATCGAGGATTGCTTTTGGTATTCTGGGTCTCTTCTGGTTCCTGATTTTAGAATTTTTTATCTCTCGTTCTATGAAGAAAGCTGCTATTTTTCTGTTTGGAGCTGCATTAAATTTCTATATAAGTTTGGAAGTATGGGCATTAACAATATTGGTTAGACCTTTTGTGGACTTTTTGGGTCTTTGATGTAGAAGATAGTGTCATATGCAAATAATGATAATTTGACTTGTTCATTTTCTACACATATCCCTTTTATTTTGTTCTCTTGCCTGATCACTTTGGCTAATGTTTTAAGTACTATGACAGGACTGGTGATAATGAATATATTGTCTTATTTCTGATAGAGGAGAAGACAAGGAGAAGCTTTCAGTTTTTCCATATTTTGTATGATGTTGGCAGTTGGTTTGTCATAAAATGCCTTTTACCCTGTTACAATAAGGTCCTTTTGTACATTTTTCTTTTCTTTTCTTTCTCTCGGTCTCTCGGTCTCTCTGTCTCTCTTTCTTCTTTTGTACTTAGGACCTTGTACTTGCCAGGGAGGTGCTTATGCCATTGAACTATCTCACTGTCCCTGTACCTATTTTCTTTAGGATTTGTATCATGCATGGATGTTGGATTTTGTCAAAGACTTTTCCTGTATTGATTGAGATGATCATATAACTTTCGTTGTTACTTCTGTTTGTTACTTTGTGTATGTTGAACTGTCCTTGCATCCCTAGGATCAAGCCTACTTGATCATGGTGAATGATCTTTTAGATGACTTGTTGTGTTCTCTTTGTAAATACCCTTTGTGTATTTTTATGCCTATGTTCATTAGAAAGATTGGCTTGTAGTTCTCTTTGTTGTGCAAATCCCTTGTGTAGTTTTAGAATGAGGGTAATGCTAGCTTCCAGGAATATCTTTGGGAATACTCCTTCCTTTTGAATTTTATTAAAAAATTTGAGGAGTATTGGCATTAGGTCTTTTCTGAAGTTCTTGGAGAATTTGGCAGTGAATCCATTAAGTCCTGGGCTTTTCTTAGTTGGTAGAGTTTTTTGTTGTTACTGTTTCAATTTTATTGACTGTTATTTGCTTGTTCAGGGTTTTTAAATCATCCTGGTTTGGGCCAACCAAATAGCTCAGCAGATTAAAATGCCTGCAAGCAGGCACAGGAGCCAGGGGTTTGATCCCCAGGCCGATCCTGCCCCTGCTGTGCTGATCCTGCCCCTGGGGCTGGCTGAGATCAATCCAGCAGAAAAGTATAAAAATGAGGTATTGTTCTTATTTTTGAAGGACCTTGAGCCCCATCATTAATTTACTTATTTGGGCTCACTCTATTTTTGTGGTATGGGCATTCACCGCTATAAACTTTCCTCTTGAGACTGCTTTCACTGTGTCCCATAAATTCTGATATACTGGGATTATAATTTGATTCTATGAACTAAATTCTTCCTTGGTACCTTCTCTGACTCAATAATTGTTCAAGAGAGAATTATTTTATTTCCTTGTGATTGCATAGTTTCTGTGGTTTCTTTTGTCATTGATTTGTAGTTTCATTACACTACAAATCGTTGAATTGGTTTGTAGAGTCTAATAAAACTCGCAAGATAATTTTAGCCTTTTGCATTTACTTAAGCATACTTCATGCCAGACTCTCCTGGCCTTTATGTTTGTGTTAAGGAATCTGCTTAAATTCTAATAAGAATGATGTTTTATTTTGGCCCTAGCCTTTCAAAGTCAGTGAAGACTCAGGACATAGGAGAACCTATACTGTAACATCATGTAACTCAGTTGTGTCCGAAATTTTCTGATCAAGGAGATTATGGGACCACAGAGGAAAGTGATCGATGATATAGAGTGTACCTAAGGAGAGTCACATGGAGAGAAAACATTCTCTCAGGCTTTCACAGAGAGCAAATTGATCAAGCAATGGCCATGACTCATCCACGTGGCTGACAATGGCAGAGGATCTGCAAACTGCAGTACAGGGTTACAGAATAAATCCTGAAGGAACTTGACTGACCTTATCAGATACAAAAGTAACATTACTTGTTATATAGGTCTTGCTTTATCTTGGTCTTAACCATCCAGCAGAAAAGTATAAAAATGAGGTATAAAAATTAAAGCCAAATTAATATGCTAAGCTGTGAAAGACTCAATTCAACAACTTCTGACATTGCCAGTCCTACAGATAACCCCCTACTATTATGGACTACTGGACTATATTGGAATATTTTGCTGAATTCACACAGCTACAATATTTAAATGGCAATGGAATACCCATCCCTAACAAAACTAAACCAAAAAAGGAGGGAGCTGGGGAGATGGCTCAGTGGAATAAGAGCTTCTCTGGCAAGCGCAAGGGCCTTAGTTCAATCCCTGGTTCCACCAAAAAACAAACAAACAAACAAACCAAAAAAAACAAGAACAATAAAAAAAGGGGGAGATATAAAGGAAGGACCATTTTGTATCTGTATATACAAAATAGGGTAGATATACAGCTACTTTCTCTTAATTCAATGAGAAGATAGATTTGTACTAAAGTATTTGGACAGGGTATCATGTCTGCATCTTGTACTATGAATAATCACTAAGAAGATAGCAATATGCCATGTATTAAGTATTGAAACTGTCCTACTAATCGGTTTTAAAACGTCTCATTGCTGTTTCTCAATAAAATTAATATAAACAGTGGGAAAAAAGGATGTTTTATTATAGTTGTGTTTTGCTTTTCTCTAACGGCTTTTATATTTTGCTCTTTAAGTTAGACTTCTGATATTTTGACTCTAACATATAAATTGTGGAGCGATAGTTTTCTGATTGTGACTGTTTGGGGTTCCATATATCTCATTTATCTATATGCTACATTTTCCCCTGTATTTGGAATGTTTTCTATTATTATTTCTGCAAGTTAATGTCATTTGTATTGCATTCTAATTTTTCATTAAATCCAATTAATCTTAGATTGGTCTTCTTTGGATCATCTAGCAGCTAGCAAATCCATTTTTGTTTGTTTTGTTTTCTTATTTTTTTTTTAGGTATTTCTGAATAATTGGTCTCTGACACCAGGTATATCTTCTAGTTTTGATACTCTGTCCTCATGTTATTCACTTCTGCTACCTGAACTTTTATTTATTTATTTACGTATTGTATTTTAGGGAAGCGTCTATAGGTGTTCAAGCCTCAGTTACTAGATCAGACTGTAGTGATCTGCCTGTTTACAGCCTCCTGAAGAGCTGGTATTACAGGCCATGCCACCACGCCCTGTCTCAGTTGCCATCTCAGCGTGCCCCAGGAGTGGATTGAACCCTCAGCTGAACTTTTAATAGAATTTTTAATCTCCTGGATTTCTGTTTGGTTCCTTGTTGTGGACTCTTAACTTTTTACTCAACTGTTTGTTCGTGATTTGCATCATTTTGTTTAACTCATCTAGCTTTTAAAAATATTAAAACTTTTAGCTAGCTTTTTATTAGTATCTTTTGTAACTTTGCTGATTGTTTTGTTAAGTTCATTAACTGTTTATTTATATCTTCTTTAAGTTCAGCAAGCATCTTATTGATCTGCTTCTTTTTTTCCCCAATGTCCTCTGTTACCCTTTCAAATAATTTTGTTATGTGGCTGTTGATTTCCTTTCTCTCAGTGCCACATTTATAAGCTTTCAGGGAGGGTTTTTTTTTTTGTGTGTGTGTGTGTATTTGGTACATGGTCTTACTATGCAGCCCAGACTCATGCCAGTCCTCCTATTTTCAGCCTTCCCAGTGCTGGGATGATAGGTGTGCGCCACCATGCCTGGACTCTGTCTTGGGCTCAACATAGGTGGAGCTGGAATGGCATGGAAGACCTGGGATGGAACCCTAGTCACTGCACTTGCTGAAGCAGATGCTTGGTCTGCTGAGCTATCTCGCTGGCTCAGGGATGGGAGGTTTTTTTTAATCATTCCATTGTCTTTTCATGTTTCTGTTATTTTGTCTTCTTGTGCTAAAGTTTATGGATTGATTATAATGGAAGACTTCATTGTTAATATGGAGCCCTTTCTAGTTAATATCCACTTTACAGTGGTTCATGGTTAATTTGGGGCCTTTGTTCTGTCCCAAGATCCACCCACTTTATTTATGTAAGAGGGGAGGCCTCACTGTATTTGGTCCTCTCCAGTCCAATATTGTTAATAAAACCAAGGCAACCCAGATGTTGGCAATAGCAATTACATCAGGGAGAGTAATCTAAGGAAAACTTGTTATTGACATATCCTGACAGCCAGTAATGTAACACCCTTAGCCATAGATAAAAAGTTCTGTAACTATAGTATATAGTATAGTAACTATAGTATAAACATTAAGACAGGCTAAGTATTGACATATAGTAAATATCTGTTTAATGCAGCAACTGTACCTCCACTAACAACAGAACAATATTAAACAGTAATACTATAGAGTTAATTATCTAAGGATTAATAAAACTTGATCATTATACTAGTAAGGATAAAGCGGGTAGGGAAGTGGAGAATCTAAAAAGTGGACTTGAAAAATCAATCAATGGAAGATGAGGCAAGATAAATGTGATAAAAGATCCTATTGAATAAAAGGAAATTAATAATATTAGATAATAACAGAAAAGAAGAAAAACAACAAAGTGAAAGAAAAATAAGAAAAAATGAATTAAAAGAACACAGAAAAAAGGAAAAAAAAAAAAACCAATTCCCCAAATACCAATGAAAGAAAAAGAAAACAACTGATTCCATCCCCTAAAATTCCTCTCCTTTTTGAATGAGTGGATTTTTTTTCCAGGATTTGCAATCTTAGAATCTACCAAGTCATGATTTTTGATTAGCTTTATACTCAGTGGGTTTATGAGGTTCCTACCTCCCCACTATAGAGACCTCTCCTATGCCCCAGACTGGCAGCTGTCCAAGCTGAGGTGTGTCCTTGCTTCCTTAGCAGATGGGGGAAAGCAATCAGACCACCCTCTGCTGGATGTTAGCAGTAGACCGGGATTCAAGCAGACAGATGTACTTATGCCAGAACTTTTAGATCCTACCACCTCTGAAAGCCACACTTGCCAGGCTTCTTACCACAGAGGCCAGAGCCTATGTCCTTCCCTCTCTGAGCTTAAATTTCTCGTGAAGGCAGCAGCTCCTATTTCTAGCCCAAACCCTGTCTTCAGCAATCTCCTGTGGTTGTCTCTCAATCTGTCACTATGGGAAAGTAATATTGAAAGCCTTGAAGTAGAGTTGTTCTATAGTTTTTCTCTGGCTCAGTCTTAAACAGTTAACCCCTTCGCCACATGGTATCTGATTAAAATTCTTCAGCACTATTGGGTGCTGCATTGAGTTTCCTCTCCAGCTCCCATCTGCCATGGAGTCATTTTTGGAGCAAAACCCTACTGTTTTTGTAGTTTACACTAACCATGGGCTTTTACTGGGGCTAGTACTTTTATCAGGTCTATAATTTCTCCCTGCTGTTGCTGATTTTCTAGGGTTTCCATTCTCTCCACAGTCAGGTCAGTTGGTTGGATGACACCTCTGCTGCCTCAAATAAGAGAAAATGAAACAGGAAAGGTTTAAGGTTGTTGGGTGGCTATGGTCAGAATGTGGAATTCACAGGTGTAGAATGGCTCACTCTGTTTTTACATCAGATTGTCACTTGATTGTTTTCTTTTTACTGTGTTATGGCAATGTATACCAGTACTATTGATTGAATAAATATCTAGTTATTTAGTTGAAGGAACATATTTAAAATATACTAAATCCCCATAAAAGCTTATTCTCTGAATTATTTGGTAAGTTTTGTTCCTATTTTGATTATGTAACTTTGCAGTAAGTTTCAATATCAGTTCTGTCTAATCATTTTTCCAGAATTATTTCATGCTGAGTTTTTCTAGCAGCATTTCTTTAAAAGAAAAAAAGTATCAGAGACAATTTTCATGATAAACAGAGAATGAGGTAGATTTCAGACTTGTTTCATCTCATGTGTGAGATTTCCTAGGAGAATATTAATTTTCTTCTGTACATCTCTGTCAGGGATATGACTTTTATCAGGATACCAAGAAGCCCATGAGCCCAGGAATTCAAAGTGTGGAAATTGATGTGTTCTCTGAAGATGTTTCTTTGGCCACACAAAATCTCCGCAAGGTAATTTTTCTAGGGTATAGTCAGAAGGGATATGTAACTCATATACACACCTTCTCCAGAATAGCCATTATGGAAAAATATCAGAATTAATCTAGAAAAGGTTTCTAGAACTGAGTCTTTTTTTTTAAAACATATTTAGTATAAGGCTTACAGGGTCTCACTACACAGATCGGACTTGTAGTGATCCTTCCTGTTTTTCAGCCTCCCAAGTGCTGGGATTACAAGCACATGCCACCATGCCCAATCTTAGTTGCCTCTCAGCATGCCCCAGGGGATTGAACCCTGGCCCCTGCATCTGCCTAAGCAGGTGCTTTAATCCACTGAGTTACCTGGCTGGCCCTCCAGAATCTTAAGCAGGAGTGTAGGCCATACTTTCTTAGCTTTGCTACTATGACATTTGAGGCAGGACACTGCTTTGGTGGGCTTCTCTATGTAAATTACAGAATTTTTAGCCATATCCTTGCCTTTCTGATGCCAGTAATATCTCCAAATTTTGATGATTAAAGTGTCTGTAGACTTTGGAAAATATCTTATGAGAAAAAATAGTGAGAATTTGCCTAAACCTATTAATCCATGAGCTGACACGGGGGAAAATTATAGTCTCAGTATAGTAACTTTCTTATTGCCTGCTTTCCTTAACTGGGGTGAAGCCAACTATTTGAGTTATGATTTGTAGAGAGGAAAGATTGAGTACTTGTCATCCATTCCTCAGTCTTTGAGAGTAGGTGGATATTTCTTTCCTGAGTTCAAGCAGATCAAAGAACTTAGAAAAGGACCCAAAAGCAGGGTGCCTGCTCAGTAGCTTTCATATCTAGAAGCCTTTGCCTATTTGTTTTTATTTCTAACAAATCAGACAATAAGGAACGAGGTACTACCATGGTGAGACCGGTTATTTGTAATTGAATGTTCTTTCCTTTGTTATGATGTGCAGAAGTCTGATACAACCAGTGTGCTGTCAGAATGTAGCACTATTGACCTGCAGGGTCCTGCTGGAAATTTATGTAAATTGGTTACCTCCCGAAAGCAACCAGAAAGATGTTTACCCAAAGGTGAGTGGCCATATTCTTGCATATAGTTCAACAAGTCTGAATGGGAATTCTCTTTGTAACTTTGTGGCTTTGGTAGATTCCTTCCTTCCAGTTCTGCTAGGGACAAAAGAAATGAAAAGACGCCCAGAGATTTGTGGAATCATTATCAGATCCAGGCAGAAGGGTTTTTAGGAAATCATTCATATAGGTGAACTCTACTAACATGGACAGGAGAAAATTTTTCCTTACAAAACCCATTAATCAACACATCTGTCACTTTTTATAGTCCCTGGTACATCCATTGTTAGAATGTTTTTGAGTTCATAGAACAAAAGAAATACTTGGGTATCATAATTACTATTATCATATAAGGGTTTAGACTGCCTGAGCGCACATTCTAGCTCTTCAACTTACTAGTTATATGACTTGATCAACTTAGTTAACTTTTCTGTGCCTTGTTATAAAACTAAGATAATAATAGTACTTACTGAACAAGATTATTGTATTAAATGAATAGGTACAAGTCCCTTAGAAGAGCATCTAGCATACAATACATATAAGCAACAATAAATGCATCCCTTCCTGATTTTTTGAGTAAATATACTGTCTCGCTCCTGTAAGTCTTTTTTATTTCTTGCATTTATGATGGGTAATTTATTTGGATGTTCCTCTACAATAAATGCCTGAAAATGAAGGCACTGTCTTAGCCTTGTTTATGTAGTGTGAAATAGAATCTGGCCCTCTAGATAGTGGACTTAAATCAATAAGTAATTGACTTAACAAATGAATCAAGACCTCTAAAATTATAATTTTCTCTCTAATTTTAATACTAAACTAGGCCCAGAAGGGATTCCACATTTATATTTCAGGTTATTTGATGGTTCCAAAGTTGGACAGAGGTCAGTTTAAGAAATTCTAATGTCCTAGTCAAAATATGCATAGGATGTTTGCAGGAGAGAAAAGATGAGGTTCTAGAAGAAAGAGTGGGATAAAGTGTCAGAAGAAATAGTGTTATAAAAAGATATACAACCTCGATGTTCTGAAAGATGGAGGGAAAAAAGGGGCAGAATGAATAGAACTCACAGTGGCTTAAGAAGATGATGAGGAGAAGAGTAGGATGTTACATTCACCATGAAGTAGGGGTTGTCAGAATTTGAAGAAGAGGAGACAAAGTCAGAAGGATAATGTTATCTATAAGTTAGAAGCTTGTATATGTTAAGAACAAATGTGTAGCTATTTGTAGACACCTCTGAAATTGCCCCATTCTTTCATGTATAGCATGGGTAGTTCACAAACCTTATTACCATGTTTGTCTTGTTCCCTCCAATTCTTTGGACAGCATCTGTGTGCTTTTACTAAAAAATCTGTTTCATAATAAATAACTGCAAAAACTCAGGGCTGGCCCTAGCCTTCTAAGGTCAATTAAGACTCAGGACATATGAGAACTTGTACTGTTACATCATGTAACTCGGTAGTGTCCTAAATTTTCTAATCAAGGAGATTATGGGGCCAAAGAGGAAAGTGATCGATGATGTAGAGTGTGCCTAAGGAGAGTCACATGGGGAGAAGACACTCTCTC
>NW_004524723.1:1725690-1767709 GCF_000260255.1 Octodon degus | reverse complement strand
AGAGGGATTTGTTCTAATGGTGTTTGTAAATAGGATATCAAGTCCGCATCTTGTACAGCAATTAACCACTAGGAAGAATGTATGCAATTGTGTTAATTATTGAAACTGTCCTACCAATTTGGTTTGAAACTGTCTCATTGCTATTTGTTTCTCAGTAAAATTATGGGAAAAAAAAAACTCAGTGGCATACAATAAATGAATATGTATATGCATGACTTGATTGACCTATGCTGGGTATCTGCTAAGGTTAGATGGCTTTATTCATATGAATGTTATTGTCTCCTGGGAATCAGATTATCTAGCTTGAAAGCAATTGGGAAACTAGTCTTTGCTTTACATCTCTACCACCCTTTCCAAGAACCAGTGGAGTAATCTAAACATTCCTTCCCTATGGAGATGGTACAAGAGGGCAAGTAGAAACATGTGAAGGCTTTCACAGTCTAGGATTAAGACTAGCATGCTGTGACTGTAACTCCACCCTAGTGGTCAAAGCAAGTCACATGGAGAAGCCTAGATTCAAGGAACTGCAAGGAAATTTTACCTCTTTAATTGGAGGAATAGTAGGTCACAAGACAAGAGACATGTATATGGGAAGGAGTGAAGAGTTGGAGCTATTAATTCCATTGACTAACGTACTAATGATAGTACTTATGCTGATTCCTTTCAGGCCTGAGTTCCCTCTTTCCATGCTGCAAAAGAGACAAGAGAAGGTCACCCTGGGTAATTTGGTGGAATCTGCGGAAAACCAGCTACCAAATAGTCAAACACAGTTGGTTTGAGAGCTTTATTATCTTTGTGATTCTGCTGAGCAGTGGGGCACTGGTAAATTATTATGGTCTTGTGGGGACATTGGGTATCAGCCATCTGGGGCTCCTCTGATGGGTCAGTGAATGTGGGGAGACTAGTCAGAAATGGGCTTTTCACTGCAAGTTCCTTTAACAGGTGGAGTTTTGCATAATTTCTATAGTCACACTGCAGCTATGAAATCCCCCTGCCAAAGATGCTTTTACCTATGGAGACTACTTCAGAACAGTACTGTAAAGTGAATCCAGAATCTAGCTCTTGATCCCTGGCCTGTATCCCTCATCTTATAGGATTTCTCTGCTCTTCCATTATGCTTTATGTATTTCTTCCTTTAGATAACAGTATTGTACCCTGCTATCTTAGTTATTTTTCTCTTATTGCTGAGAGAAAATAACCTGATGCCCAAAATTAAGTAGAAGAGGTTTATTGAGTTTGTAGTTTGTAGAGGTTTCAGTTCATAATCATCTGACTCCAAGAGAGGGTGGTATGGCAAAGGGGCAACGGTTCATGTTTGTGGAAGACTGCAAAAGCAAAAAGAGCCAAAAGGGGGAGAGTGAGTCTCTTTCCTTTCCTTATATTGTATGCAGGCTACCTACCCTAGCATGGGTGTAGCATTCATGCCACTTCTGTGTCCACCTTTTGCATGGGGTGAGGATATTTACAAAGTGAGGACCCTGGCTTCCTGCTGAGTTGCTTAAACTTTTAAATTTCTCAAGTTGATGCAATGAATCAATCATTACATCTTAGGGCCTAAAGACTCAACCTAGGGCATGTCCTCTCCACCCTAGGATGTAGAACTGCTGAGTCACTTAGTAAAGCTTCTAGACTTCTCAAATTCACACAGTGTATCAACCATTGTACTCATTTCTTTTGAAGATCATAGTGCAGCTTTCTAAAAGACAAAACATTATGGAAGGGGGCTACAGGAAACAGATGATGATATAATTAGTTGCTACTGTATTTCCTATCACTCATGACCTCTTGAAAGGTAGGAAAGGAGATACTGCTTTACACTGATTTTACACTGATGGTCTGAGTCCTGAGTCTCAGTGAGGTTTAAAAATAACTGTTTCCACAGATAAATAATTATAAACTCCTTCCCCCTTTCCCTTCCTCCCTTTTTTGTCTTTACTCCTTTCCCTTCTAGCTTGTGTCTCCTCTTAAAATGGTCATAATATGGAACTAATCCATCTTACTATTATGTTAAATGAAAAGTCTCCCAGTTTCTCCTTCTTTATTTGGAGACAGATCAGCTTTCTAAAACAAAAAAGCAATTGTCTCTGGAGCCACTCAAAAGACTTCCCTTAATTAGTTTTTATTGCTAGTCAGGAGGTAGTTCTTCTCAATACATGAAGCTTCTGCAAGTCGGTAGGAAAGCAACAGTACTGTTCAAGGGCACAGACACAGAGGTGTAGTATCATAGGGATAAATTTTTGACCAGAGATGTGGCTGATGGTACACAATCCTGTTCTGATTTGCCTTCAGTGAGGCAAGTGTAGGCTGGGCCCAGCAGTACTGAACATAGAATGTAGAGGTTACTGAGAGAGATTCAGCCCATGTCACTGTACATATTCATAGAGAGACACGAATAACAAAATGCACTGTATTGGTCTGTGGCCTAGAAGATCAGATAACCTTACAGGTGAGTCGTGGACCCTTCCCATACCCGTCAAATCAAATTCTACATTGTATGATTGGTTTGAGCAACTATGTAATAAGGAGAGGCTTGTGGATCTGGAAATGGCCTAATCATATAATGAGAGCTCCAAAACTCAGTTGTTCAGCTGGCTCATTCATTGAACTAACTCAGACTTGATTAGCTAGACTGTTGCTAAGCTAGCTGGCACGCTCTCTCTCTTTCTCTCTCTCTCCCTCTCGCTCTCTTTCTTTCTCTAGAATCTATTTTTTATTCTGGATTTTTCTCCATGTGTGAACAATATGACTAATCTATTAAATCAAAAAAGTAACTCACTGATAATTAAGCATAAATTTCTTCATATAGAATTTAAAAATAATTTAATTATAGACCAAAATGAGATGAAAAATGAGTCTTTAAAACAGTTCAGATTTGTCTGACCCCAAGAGGCAAATCAACAATGGACTCTCCAAGGTGATCAGGAGGATGAAAGAGATGGCCTATGCTTCTGAGTGTTTCTAGAAAAGTTGAGAAAAATTGGAAGAATTAGTAAGACCAGGAAATGGTGCAATGATCCACTAGGAAGACTTGCATCCCAGGGCAAGTGATGGAAACTATGAGATCATAGGGGCACAGGAAATGTAAAAGTAGGAGTTTCCATTTTCTATTTTCATTACTCAAGAATTGATTCCATTGGAAAATTCTAGATCACTTTAATACCTTTTGAGCAAAACCTCATCACTAGGAGAAACACTAGTTTTTTTGTTTTTTTTGTTTTTTTTTTTTTAAAAAAAACATAATGAAGAAAAGTAAAAAGTAAACAAGGAATTCTTTGTAAATATCCAACCTGGCCTATGGTTATGTTTTGTTGTTTCAGGTATTTGATGATATTCGTCTTCCTAACAATTCCACCATCAAAGCATTACTAAATTGTACTGACAAAATTTTCACGTCTATTTTTGTTCTGGAGATGTCTCTGAAATGGGTGGCCTTTGGTTTTGGGAAGTATTTCACCAGTGCCTGGTGCTGGCTCGATTTCATCATTGTGGTTGTAAGTTTACAGTCTACGTATCCCAAGAAGTTTGGAGCAGAGGGTGGGGGAGAGGATTTATTATAAGGGTTCCGCTTTTTCTGTGTCCTTGTATGTGCACCTCTCCAAAATGTTTTCTTGTTATTATTACATTTACCACTTCAGGGTAGATGTAAGTAGTTATTATTTATCCATCAGTTTCCCAGCCTCTCCTGGGTTCCTCTCACACAATGCTGTTTCAGTAGATTGTGCCAGCCTTTCCCATGATGTCACACATCTTCTTGTCTCCACAAGTACTGCCTATATCAGATGTTAATGTAGAATGACTTCGAGCATCCTCTATTTTCCCTTCTCCTTCCAACTTTCCTTCCAAGCATCAGTACCTAGGAGCTCCAACAGAACTTGAAGGAGGGAACAGAAGCACTATTTTTGTGCTTTTGATTTCTCAAAGCAGGTCACCAGCCATCAGTTTAGACTTGTCCCAATCTTGATTTTCAGGCAGTATAAGAGGATAGTTCACATACAGCCTCTCATTTAATGTGTACAACAATTGTTCATAGGACTGGTTAGTTGTGAAATTGGAATTCCTCCCTCCCTCCACCTCTATAACACTAAAGTTAATAGTAGTGACTGTAGACCACTATTTATTTATTGAGGGCTTTGTCTTACCAGAAACTTCCATAACCTCCACATATATCCTCTCTTGTAATCACAGCCACTGTTTATGGTAGTTACTCTAGTTTTTCCCGTATTCAAAGGGAGTAAATAAGCCCCTAAGAACTAAAGAAGGCTTAAGAATGCTCAGCCATAAATGGTAGCAATAACACTGAAAACACAGAAAGTTCCAGAGCCAGATGTGGTAGTTTATACCTGTAATCCTAGTACTCAGGAAGCTAATGCAGTAGGATTGCTGCTAGTTTGAAGGCAGCTAGAGCTGAATAGTGAGTTCAAAGCCAGCCTGGATTACACAGTGATTATCTCAAAACTAGACTAACCAAAATAAACTCCCCCAAAACAAAAATCAAGATAAAAACCTAGTAAGTCTCATCCCAGAGTTCTAGATTTGGGCATATATCTTTCTACCATGAAATAATTAAATTTTTTCCAAGATAGAAAGTAGAAAAATAAGTGCATGAATATAATGCAGTGGGGTAAACTTCTCTGAAAAATGATATTGCTGGTTGACACCAACAGGGTATGTCGTTCCAGCACTGTAGAAAAGCATCAGTGTCTAGGAACTCCAATACAACTTGAAGGAAGGAACAAAAGCACTATATTTTTGTCCATTTCCAGAGTGCAAATAGCTCCCACCTATTATCTTAGTAAGATGCAGTGAAAAGCCTGTAAGTTAATGAACTGGAAATCTTGAGAATGCAGAACTGTTATTCCAGATAGGGGTCTTTGCTTACTAAGTGTTATATAAACCCAACACTTAGGGTTATTGTTGAATGGGCCAATGATAGTGCAGGTTCTTATGAACAAGGAAAGAGTTGTCAAACATACACCCAGTAGTAGGGAGCTACATTTATTGAAGATCATGAAAAATGGAGCAACGGGAGAAAAAGAAAAGGGCCCGATAACTCAGGCTTTCGGAATTTAGAGGCTAGAATTGCTTTTTGTGCATCCAACCGAATTTCTAACTGGTACCTAGGGCATGGTGATCTCTCCTAGGCTTTGGTTCTTATTTTTATTTTTTACCCCTCTTAGGATGGTGGCTGCAGGGATAACATTTGGGTGCTGTTTCCTATTAAATGGAAGGAAGACAGCGACTCTCTCCGCTCCTTCTTTTCTAACTGAGCTATTAGAAGACTCAGTTCTGAAGATAATTGGTCATTGTAACCTTGAGCAAAACCATTTCTTTCTGTCTTTTTGCATCAGTTTTTTCATTAATAAAAACAAGGATTGTAAATTGACTAAATCAACCACATATAAAATATAAATATAGCAGTATCCCTTAAAATATCAAAACAGTAGTCCCAAACCATACTGCTACAAAAGGACCAGTACCAGAAGGTTTTATGGCAAGTTTTACTAAGCTTCCAATGAGTGGTTAACCCCAATCTTTTTCTTTTTCTTTTTCTTTTTCAAGCAAAAAATCTTTATTGTAAGCATTCCCATAGTGACACTCCCTCCTCCTGAGCTGGATCCTAGCTAGGGAGGCTGATGTAGGAGGTCACAGGTGAGACCCAGCCTGGACAACTTGGTGAGACCTGTCTAGATTTTTTTTTCAAGGGCTGAAAACATAGCTCAGAGCAAAAACTCTGGGTTCATTCTCTTTTTAACAAACAAACCAACCTTCTAAACCAGCTATAGGCATCATTAAAATTTAAAAGTATAACTTTTAATGGTGTCCAGGTAATAACATTCCCTTTGCTGCATCTGCAAAGCTGGCATCTGCCCACCGTGTGTGTAGAGATGTGATGTGACTTCCTTGGTGTTGGTGGGGAAAGCACACTGTGTTGCTTGCTGCAGCCACCTAGACTCTGAAGTACATTCTCTAGTAATCCTTTCAAAGAGAGTACTTGGGAAGCAAATCTTCTGAATTCATCAATATCAAAAAATGTTGGGGCTGGTGAGATGGCTCAGTGGTCTAAAGCACCTACTTAGAACAAGCTTAGCAAAGCACAGGGACTGCGGTTCAATGCCCCAGCACCACATGCCAGCCAGCCCTGCCCCTAGGTGGGCTGAGCTGGACACACACACACACACACACACACACACACACACACACACGCTAAATAAATAAATAAACTTAAAAAAAATGTTCTTGTTTTGCCCTCAAAATGAAATGTCAGTTTGGCTAGATACCAGATTTGTGGGTGGAAGCTGTTCTCATGCAGGACTCTTACAATGTTGCACCACTGACTCCAGGCATGTAGTGTGCTCAGAAAGATGTCTGCATCAGACAGATCCTCCTGCCCCTACAGATGACTTCTTTCTCTTGTGAGGCCTTCAGGATCTTCTCTCTCTCACTGGGGCTCCAGAATCTCACCAAGACGTGTCTAGGAGTGAGTTTTCTCTCATCCATCTTGCTGGGGACTTGCTGAGCACTGACAACCTCAAGCCTTGAGCCCCTCCTCAGCTCCAGAAAGTTCTCTTCAATTATTTCTTTAATTATATCCTCTGCCTTATTTGTTTTGTTGTATTTTTCTGGGACTTTTATCACACGGACATTGGAGCTTCTGAATTTGTCTTCTCTGATGTGAAGTTTTTCATTATTCAGCTGCCTGGACATCTGTGCTGCATCCTTGGATGCCTCTTCCATTTGGCAGGTAGCTCACTCTTTCCTCAAGTTGACCTACTCTGCAGTGCTGGTCATCTACCAAATGTTCAATTTCCTTGACATCGGGGCAACATTTCCTTATGCTTTCCATCTCCTCTTCTATCTCTCTGAAGATGCCGACCACACTTCTTCTGAAGTTTTCTTCTGTTTCCTGGATTAAGTCTGTTTCTTTAGATGTCAGCTCTTTCACCTGCACAGTCTTGCTTCTCTCTTCTTCTGTTTTCCGTGAAAACTTGGTGACCTCTGATGAAGCACTCAGATTTGCCCGTGAATATGTTTTGTGCTCATTGCAACTTTGCTGTCATGATTTTGAGAGAGTGCTCTGTTGCAAAGTCAGGTGGACAACCTCAATTCCTTCCAGATGGACAACCTCTGGAAGCAGCAGTTTCCTCCACCTCTGGCTTGTGTGCCTCCTCGGTCTGCACTGGCCCTTCCTTCTCCCAACTACCAGCAAGTTCCTCTCACAGCACTGAGGCCTCTTCTCCCTCTGTGCTTGGGTTCCTCCTGCCTCCTGCTCCTCTTCCATCTCAGAGTTTCCTTCTCCCCCCCTCCCCGGGTCGGTCTCTGGGTTTTCTTCCTCCCCCCAGATTTCTTCCTCCTTCTCCCTCCACATCCCTTCCTCTCCTCCTCCTCCTCCCCCCAAGTTCCTTCCTCCTGCTCCTCCTCCCCAGAGTTCTCTTCTTCCTTCTTCTCTAGCCATGAGTCCTTCTGCTCTTCCACCTTGGGGCTTTCTTTTCCCTCCCAATTTGAAGACACTGAGTTCCCTGCCTCAGCCCTAGGGACCTTCCCCTCTTTAATGAACAGTAAATTAAAATCATCACTAGCTGGGTCTCCAGCTCACTTTGAGGCTCTTAGAAGGTTCTCTCCACTTTCTTTGCATCCCATGATGTCTTCCTTCTCTGCATGAGTTTGCACTCTGTGGGAAAACATCTTTCAGCAAATCTTTCATGAAAGCTTTCTATCTGGCAAACCACCTGAGGTTCTGCAGGTCTAAGAATGTGTTTACTTTACCATTACATTTACATGCCAGTTCAATCTTGCATAGAAATTTGGGGTCAAAACCATTTTCTCCCAAAATGCTGAAGAATTTCCAGCATTGCCAAGGAGAAGTCTGCTGCCAGTGTCAAGGTGGCACCCCCAGCCCCCGGCCAGCTTTCTTCTTTTATAGCCTTCTCTTCCTTCCACGGGTCTGCAAGGATTCCTCCTGCCCCCATTTTCTTCCCTGGCTCTCACTCTCCAGCCTTTCTGTCCTCTCTTTCCAGAAGGTCTTCCAGGACCTCACAGTCTTTCTGTCCCTTGTTAGTGGGCAAGGCTCCTCTCACGGTTTTTCTGACTTGGTCCTTTGGAGACACATCTTCTCTTGGCCCCTACTGTGAGTGTGAGCTGAGTCTGAGTTCCTCCCCTGTTCACCTTGTTTTCTTCTGGAGGTCAAGCTTTCAGCATTTTCTCCTGTGCTGCAGTTCTCCGTCTTCTCTGCCAACTTTTTTTTTTTTTCAGAACTGGGAATTGAACTCAGGTCCTTTTGCTTGCCAGAGAAGCACTTATTCTGCTGAGCCGTCTCCCCGGCCCCCCAACTATGTTAAAGCTTTTACTTTTTGCCTGTCCTTTCTGTTCCAGTTGCTCTCTGAATTTTTCACTATAGGTCTTGTGATTTTTTTGCTTCCATAAGTTTCCTTACAAAGGTCTGCATCACCTCTTCAAACTCAAGCTTATTCCTGTCACCTCCATCTTCAGAGGCTCCTGCTGTCTTAGTGGAAGCCTTTCTTCCCCTCCTGTGGCCTTCTTCCTGTCCCTTTGCTGGTCTTGCCAGCTTGTGTTGGACCCTGGGCACCATGGCTATGTTATCAAAACTGGTTTTCTCTTTTGAAGTAGTAAATCTGTATTTGTTCACTGGGTAGACTTCTTAATTCAAAATTTTAAAAAATGTCACCTGTTCCTGCACCCAGCCATGACTGTTCTGTGCTGGACATTGCTGGGAGCCCCAATCTTTTTCAAACTGTTCCAGAATAGAAAAAGAGAAAATTTACAGACTTAATTAATGAGACAAACATAATCTTGATAACAAAATGAATATAGAACAGAAATGATAAAAAATAAAATCTTATAATTATATATGTTTATAAACCAAAGACAAGGCACTCAATAACTGTGATTCACTATTACTATCATTAGCCTGGATATCATACAGATTGCCTTGTAAATCCCCATTTAACCACTAACCAACTCCATGCCCTGAAACAAGTTCACCTTTTGCACTCAGGCTCTTTCATCTGTTATGTGGTAGATGCTGTATTAATACACTGCTTGGTTTGGGACACTGTTGTGCAGATTAAGTGAGAGAACTATTGGGAGGGTTTGAGACAGTTCTTGTTATGTCATTCAGGCCTTGAACTCATGGCAATTATCTTGCCTCAGCCTCCCAAGTGCTGGGATTACAGACATGTGCCACCATGCCTGGCTAAGTGAGAGAATTCATATGACCAGTCTTACAATGTTGCTTATCAATCAGTATTACATGTAGTGATTTTTATAATTTTGGAATAGAAAAGCATAAACCATATAAAATATGCAAATTAAAGTATCAAAATATAAAACTTCTATTTTTCCATTCAACAATACTGAAATTACAATTAAAGACAAGCAAGAGCCTGAGAGACATGCATATAGTAGATAATTATTACTTACAATATATAAAACTCCCTATAGATCCGTAAGAAAAAGACAAGCCAAAGTAAAAATGGAAGAAAAATACCAACGGGCAACCAATAGAAGAAACTTAAGTTGATAATAAATGTATAAAGAAACTCACATGACCAGTAGTGGCACAGTGAGCACACAAGTGCATTGCAAAATCAGAGACCTCTTTCACTCATGAGATTGGCAAATATTTTAAGGTTATCTGATACCTAATATCTAATAGGAAAATGGAGTATCTTAATAACTGCTATTAGTTTACATTGTGCAACAATCATGAAACTAGCTTTGCATCATTAAATAAAATGACAAATGAATCCAAAGTACAGTTCAGAAATGTCATTTTCTCTTCTATATCCAAGGAAAATTTTTGAACCTATACCCAGGAAAAAACAAAACACATGCCTGTAAGTTTCCTGCTATTCATAAAGAAATAGAAGTGGCCAAGACACTCACCAAGAGAGAATGGATCCATAAGACACAATTATTAATTTATATACTGTAAAATTCTACAACATTTGAGAAGGGCGAACTGTAAGAATGTACACAATGGATTGCAAAAGCAGTGCAGAGTGATGAGTGCAAGCTAAGTCTTACCATCCCTTTCCCTCTGGCCTGCCATAAGTGGAGAAAATGTTTGTGAGAAATGCCCGAAATAGTCTTCTAATAAGCAATGATCAGCAAAAGGCCTATTTTTAAAAAATGATAAATAACATTTTAAGTTGGTTATAAATTTTTAAATCTTGTTTGTCTGTCATATTCTCTTAATTTGCAAATATATCACTACCACACTGAAGCTGACAAGATTAGTGGGGAATGTTTTGGATAACAGTGAACTTCGACATTGGCCATTTCAGGAATATTATAAATCATATTCTGGGCAACCGAGTTACCCTTCTTCCAAAGCAAAGCTCTGAGATTCCATATAAAGGATACTGGGCTCAGCATACTGTTAGATTTCACTTAGGGTACTTGGTGTAGCTTTCCAAATCTTAATCCTGTCCCATTAGGGAAGAAGGATTTGCCTAAGAAAAATGCATTTTATTTCCCAAAATGGAGGGATGTGAGAAAGGAGAAGTGTCAGCCAACAAGTTAATTTTTCTTTGTAACTTTTTATTTTGGTATCATTTCAAACTAATAGAAAAATTGTAAGAAATAATATGAAGAACTCTTGATCTCCCTGGTTTCACCAGTTAGTAACCATCTCCCATCTGCTTATTGTTTTCATGTTCTCTTAGATTAAATTGTAAGCATCATGCATTTCACTACTGTACATTTCAGGATGTAACATGGGCATTGTTTCATGTAATTAGGATATAATTATCAAAGTTAGGAAATTTAACAATTCTTTACTAAAGCCCACAGCCATTTTCAAATTTTGTCAACTATCACAAGAGTCCTTATGATTCCATCTCTCTACAGACCCACCCTCTCTGTTCCTGCCCTCATTTAGAACCAATTCATGATCCCAATTCACATATCACTGTCATGTCTCTTTGGTTTTCTTTCATTCACATTAGTTTCTCCTTGGTCTGTCATTAAATGATGCAAGTAAATCTTTCCCACTTTATGGACTAAAATTGCCAGACAAGGAGAGCAGTAGCCACTCCCCTGCTTTGTCCTCCAGCAGGGTCTGACTTGCTACAGGGAGGCCTCTCAAGCCCTCACTGGTTCCCCAGGGCTTACTGTTGGGTTCTCCTCCCTCTAGGTCTCTGTGGTCAGTTGTGTACAGGAGAGCATCAGTTATGTGGACAAAGGGGGCTGGAAAGTATTCCGGACTCTGCGGGCACTGAGGCCTCTTCGAACCCTGTCTCGATTTGAAGGAATGAAGGTACAGTCTCCAAGTGGATGGGTTGAGGACATCCCCCTGACAGAAAGACAGACAGACTGCTTCTGAGCTAGGTTTTCATTCCTTTGCCAAGCTTTTCCTAGGGTTCTTCCCACCCAGCCCCTTCAGAATCCTAGAGCAGAGGTCTCCTGAGTCCTCAAAGGATGCTGCTCAGGTCCTGTTCAGTGACAGCCAACCTGACAGCAGGACTTGCTGTGGGGTAGGAGACAGGGTGTGATGAGTAAAGAGAGAATTTCAAGCACTCCAGCCCCATATGTCAGGCTCTCCTGGGATGAACAAGATCTTGGTAAGTCCTGCTCACCTGTGAAGCTTTTCTTCTGGTCTGTTTCCTTAAGGTGGTGGTCAATGCTCTCATAGGCGCCATACCTGCCATTGTGAATGTTTTGCTTGTCTGCCTCATTTTCTGGCTCATATTTTGTATTCTGGGAGTAAACTTCTTTGCTGGAAAGTTTGGAAATAATACCAGAATTATGGAAAATGACACATGTTCTGGTGAAGATCGCATCCGGCCCGCCCTGAATGTCAATTTTGACCATGTAGGGATGGCTTACCTTGCTCTGCTACAAGTGGTAAGTGCTGTCAGTATATTTTTTACTTTGAGAAGAGAAAATTTGCAAAAATCTTAAATAATTTCTCAGGTAATAAAATTAAGCTAGGGCTGGGGATATGGCTCAACGGTAGAATGCTTGCCTGGCAAGCTGGAAATCCTGAGTTCAGTCCTCAGCACCAAAAACAAAAAATAAACCTCTCCTAAAAAACAGTTCAACCAAAAAAAATAATAAAATCAAAAAAGACTAAAATTAAGCTAATAGAATCAAATCCTTATGTAGGAGACAGGGTCTTCTGAAACTGTTCTTCACAGAGCTTCTCCAACTTTGTTGGACACTGAGCCCTAATCCTCTAGTGATGCCCTTTATGGGTCTTCACAACTCCCCTGTCTTCTGTGGTACTTTGCATGCTCTTCAGAGCCCCAGCCAGACAGGAACAAAGTGTGAGGTGCAGGCCACTGCGAACAATTTCCCCACTGAAACAACAGTGGCCTGTGTATTGCTCAATTTGGACCTGACCTTCCCAGCCCTTTACCTGTTTACCAGCAGAGGCAGTATTCTCGGTGGAGACTCAGCTCAGCACCTTGGGGGCTGTCATAAGCAAACACAGAATGTCATAATGGAGATACAATAGGACAAAGAGTTTTTCAGGTCCCTGGATGTCTGGAGACCCCCTGAGATGCAAAACTGCCAGAGAACTTTGACCACAGATGTTTATTAAAATCTTCCCACCTGATGTCCCTTGCCTTCTTTCCATCCCTGTAAGAGGCCCACTTCTCTTTGTTCCCTACATATGGCCATTTTTCCCCCTGTCTGCCTGCACCCAGACACGATAAATTCCATACCATGTTGCCTTTACATAAACCTAGTGATTTCGGCTGGTCTCTGCCTCTTACATTCCTTACAGCCAGGTCTTGGACAGGTCATGTGGACAGATGTGGCATCAGGAAAGAGTCTCATTTTTCCTATGATTAGGGCTCAGATTCTCTAGCAAACTTTCAGGTTTGCTTTTTTCAAAAAATGTTTTGTCTAGTACAAATTAAGAGGGAAAAACAAGCCAAGGTACCAATCCTTAAATTCTCTTCTTTGATTTTGGTTTGTGGTACTGGGGATCAAATTCAAAGCCTTCACACTGGAGCTATATTCCTAGCCATTTTTGCTTTGTATTTTTGAAACAGGAACTAGCTACACTGATAAATTTGAGTCTGATCTCAAACTCTCAATCTTCCTGCTTCTGCCTTCTGAGTAGCTAGGATTATAGGTGTGCACAACCACACCTGGCTGTATGTTCTTTTATGTGAGTATTCCTTTCTGGCATGATGGGCACCATTGTATTGGTATTTGCCCACACAACCTGGAAACCATTACAAAGCATGTGTTCACTGATAGCAAGTCTACACCTGAGTTCATATTTCTCTGCTTTTGTTGCAGGCAACATATAAGGGTTGGCTGAACATTATGCACGCAGCTGTTGATTCCACAAATGTGAGTGTATGTTACACTGTGTTCTAGAATGTTAGGTTCAAGTCAGACATAGCATCAGTACATGGGCAGCCCAAATCTTTCCTACATTATAGTTCTTTCAACCAGGGTTCCTGTATCTTGTTCCTTGGGACAAAATTATGAAATACTACTGCTTGATATATAGGACTCTAATGCATTCTCCAGTGAGACTCTGACACCACAATATTGCTCAAGTCCAGTATTCTTTCTCTGTGGTGAATGAGAAAAAAAAAATCCATGTAAGAGATGGAACCAGAAGCAACAGAATCACAGGAAGATTGATTTTTCCTTTCATTACTTCCAAATGGAGGGACATAAAGAAGCACATTTCAGAGGCTACCTGTTTTAGACTGTGAGAAATCCTTAACATTGGACTAAATATGAGTGAGAGAGACCCTCTTATGGCTTCAGTTTCCCTAAAGAGCAGTCCAGTGATTGCTAACTGCTGAATTTCAGTTAAAGAAAATGATAATGAGTCTAGAATTTAAGAAAAAAATTTTTTACTTTATGTGTTTAGTACAGGGTCTACAGGGTCTCACTATGTAGATCGGACTCATAGTGAATATCCTGTTTTCAGCCTCCCAAGCACTGGGATTATAAGGGTGTGCCACTGCGCCCAGTCTCAATCTCCGTCTCAGCGTGCCCTGGGGGTGGGACTAGCATACCATGCTGGGGATTGAACCCCAGCCACTGCGCTCTGCCTAAGCAGGCACTTTAGTCTGCTGAGCCATCTGGCCGAAATTTGAAGAGTGCTAATAAATCTAGCCTATTTTCTTTCTTTCTTGCTTGCTTGCTTTCAACAAGAAGAGGAGGGGGTGGGGCCCCTCTCTCCCTGTTTTTTTTTCTTAAATATATTTAGTACAGAGTCTACAGGGTCTCACTATGCAGATCCAATTTGTAGTGATCCTCCTGTTTTCAGCCTCCCAAGTGCTGGGATTACAGGTGTGCGCCACCACGCCCAGTCTCAGTCACCTCTCACTGCACCCCGGGGGTGGGGACAACACTGCATATTTTCTGTTTTCTACCTGGGAAAATTGAGGATTGGAAAGGAGGAAAGTTGCCCAGAGCCATAGAGTGTACAAATGGTGGGTACTGAATAACAAATATCATAAATGCATTCCAAAGATGACAGCACTGTCAACACTTTTAGCTATAACTTTAAAATGTGATCAGGAAGAAGAAAGGGAAATCATCTCACTACCTATTCCAAAATGCATAAAGCTGATAACAGTATGTGGAAACTATTCATCCATCAAGGGTTTAAATCCATAATATATAAGGAATTCAGGCAATTTAGCAACAATAAAAAAATAGTCCAACTTTAAAATGAGTAGATGACCTGAATAGACATTTCTCACAAGAGAATATGAAAGTGACCGACAAGTACATGAAAAGATTCAGCATTATTAATCACCAGAGAAATGCAAATCAAAATCACAGTGAGGTATCATCTTACCCACGTTAGAACAGCTATTATCAAAACAATACTCCAGATGCTGTACACAACACAAAGAAAGGGCAACTCTTATACACTGATGGTGGGAATGTAAAGTAGTATAGCCATTATGAAACAAAGTATGGAGATTACTGAAGAAAGTAGAAATACAGCTACCATATGGGACAGCTACATAGCTAAAGAAGCTGAAACCAGAATGTTGAAGATACATCTGAACTTGCATGTTTTTGCAGAACTATTCACAGTGGTCAAGGTATAGAATCAATCTATATGTTCTATGGTTTGTGTCTAGGTGTCCCCCCAAAGCCTCATGCAGTCATGGGGCAGCTTCTGGAGTTTGTGATTATTTTTTGTTTTTTTAGGGTGGTATTATAACATCTAATAAAATAACGCTGTGGGTTAATAGGAACAGAAAAGAACCAATAACTTAAAATGCAAGCTATGTAAAACCCCAAATAAAACCCAGAAGTGCATTTTGTATCTTTTTCTCAATCAAGAAAAAAAATTCTTTTTGAATGTTACATAATACTCTTGAGGAGATAGTTAGAAACAGTACCAGTATTTGATCCAGTTTCATCTCAACTATGTTATACCTGGATGTTTTTGATGTTTATCAAAGGTCTTTTATGGGGAAGAAAGTAAATGTATGAATAGTAAATGTGTGACATTTATAAGTAATGTTGTGATTGATTATTGTGGGTGTGGATGCTGTACCTGCCCTGGTGCAGGTAATTTGCATTACAATGTGAGGAGGGTGGAGAGGCTGGCTAGCTGCCTGAGCTGCTGCCACACTCACTTTGCTCTCTGGTCTTTGCTGCTGCCATGAAACTTTGCTCTCTGCCATGTGCTGCTCTACTTTGGAGCCAGCTGAGTATGGTCTGAAACCTCTGGTAACTGTGAGCTAACTAAACCTTTTCTTCCTTCATTTTGGGTGTTCTTAAATAATTTTTTTAGGGAATGGTCTACAGGGTGTTCAGGGTCTCACTACTAGATCAGATTGTAGTGATCTGCCTGCTTACAGCCTCCCAAGAGCTGGGATTACAGGTGTGTGCCACCATGCCCAGTCTCAAGCACTGTCTAGGTGCGCCCCAGGGGGTAGGGCCAGCACAGCAGGCCTGGGATGGAACCCTGGCTCTTGCACCTGCTTGCAGGCACTTTAATCCGCTGAGCTATTTAGCTGGCCTCATTTTGGGTGTTGGCAAAGAGAAAAGAGTAACTGAAACACTGTGTTTTCCAGATGAATGGATAAAGAATATGTAGTAATATACGCAAGAGGATATTATTCTGTCATAAAAATTAGTGAAATTCTGTCATTTGCAACATGGATGGAACTGGAGAACATTATATTCCATGAAATAAGTCAAGCACAGAAAGACACATATTGCATGTTCTCATTTATATGCAGAAGCTAAAAGATTGTTTTCATAGAAATAGATAAGAGAATACTGGTTACCAGAACCTGGGAAAGAAGGAAGGAGAAAAAATGGTTAATGTACAGAAGTGAAATTCAGTAAGAGGAGTGTCTTCTGATATTCTATAGCACTGCAGAATAACTATGGCTGACAACCATTAATTATTTCAAAGTAACTAGTAGAGATTTTGAAAGTTGTCAGCAAAAAAGAAATGATAAATGTCTGAGGTTGTGAGTATACCAATTATGCTGATTTGATCATTGCACATTATATGTATTTAAATATCACACTGTACTCCCATAAATGTGTATTACAGTGTGTCAATCAGAAATAAAAATATATTTTAAAAAATATAAAGAACTTGGATAAGAGGAATCCAGATACTTTTTTGCATATGCTGACCTGAAGAACTTGATTGGAGCCAGTTCATGTCTACTCTGAATCCTGATTGTCCATTCACACATGCATGCATGTATGCATTCAGCATATGTTGAAAATCAACAATTAGAGGGTATGCTAGGCAGTAGGAATTCATGAGTGAAAGGGCATAAGCACAGATGGAGCAGGACATGGTCTCTATGAAGGATGTATTTGTTCAGCAATGTTTAGTAGTTTTGTTATCTGAAAGATGAATGTGCCCCTTCTCTGGTGATCTTGTCTTGAGTATGGTTCTTTCTGATTATATACCCATATAGACACACTTTTTTATTTTTCTACTATTGTAATTATTAACATATATTGATTGTACAAATTAATGGGCTTCACTGTGACATTATCATGCCAGTATATACCATGTCTTAATTATATACCCCCTTCTTCTGTCTTCCTTTCCCCCATCTCCTTTTTTCCTTAGCCTCCTACCAAGACTCTGTTTTCTACTTTTAGGTCATCTTTGTTTTGGTTGTTGTTTTTTATTTTGATATTTGTTTACACAAATAAGAGAAAATATGTAATACTCATCTTCTGGTGTCTGGCTTATTTCACATAAAATGATGTCTTTAAGTTACATCCATTTTGCTGCAAATGAAAGAATTTCATTCTTCTTTATGACTGAATGGTATTCCATTGTGTATAAATAACATATTTTCTGTATCCATTCATCTGTTGATAGGTACTTAGGCTGATTTCATATCTTGACTATTATGAATACTGCCTTGATAGATATGGATATGCAAGTACCTTGCTATGTATGCTGACTTCATTTCCTTCAGATACACACCCAGGAATATGAGAGGGGGATCATATGGTAGTTCCATTTTCAGTTTTCTGAACACTGTTTTCCATTGTGGCTATACCAATTTGCATTCCACCAACAGTGTATACATGTTCACTTAGGAGATTTTCAAAAAAGAAGTGTGATCATGTCATTCCCGTCTCTCTTGAAATCTCAAATTGGATCTCTGTTGCTTAAAAGAAAAGTTCAAGTCTCCAGCCACCCCAACTCACCACCATAGGTACCACTCAAATTATGTGAGGTGAAACAGAAGAAAATCTCCCCCCAGCGACCACGGCTGTCACAAGGAGGTGATGTGGTTAATGTTGCTTCTAGATAAAATGGTCAGAATGGATTAATTTGTCTTCACTATGTATTTTTTCTTATTAAAAATCCCCAATAGGAAACAGTGAAATTTGAGGAAAAACCACTCATGTACCTTTACTTCATAGTTTTTATCATCTTTGGCTCATTCTTTACGCTGAATCTCTTCATTGGTGTTATAATTGACAACTTCAATCAACAGCAAAAAAAGATAAGTATGCGGGTTGTATTGATTTGGGGATTTCACCACTGCTCTGTAAACAGCTTCACTAGAATGTAGTTCAGATTAGGCTGCTGAGCAGAGTGGGCTTTGTGATCTTCACAAGAACAGAAAGGGGGCCTCCACCTGGAGAAGATCCTCAGCAATAAGGCTGAGTCAGAACTGAAAAATCTGAGTTCCACTGAATCACTGCTTGTACACTGTCTTAATACATGTTAGTGTGGGGATTAAACATGGTCATAATTGGACTCTAAAAGAATAACAGCATCCAGAATTAGCATTTATGACACTATACTTGTATTTTAACCTTTCAAGTGTATCTTGTTATCCACAATAAAAAGAAGGGACATTATTCTTTCAGAAAACTTGAGTTTAACGTACACTTTGCCAGATTACTTAAAGCTATTTAGAAAAATGACCAGGGAGGAGATAGGACTAAGAAGGATTATTCCATGCATTATAGTAATTAAGTGTTTCACTGATTCTTGATCTGCAAGATCTTTGTACTATGTAAAATTAAAGAAGATAAAAAGAACATTTAAATTACCTTACAATGATAACCACTTTAGACAGTGCCTCTTATCATTTTGGTACAACCCCTTCCCTGTTACCTTCTAGCTGAATCTGTCTTTTTGTCTGTCTGTCTGTCTGTCTGGGGATTGTGTAATCAAAAAGTAGTGATAATTTAACTTACCCTTCCTAGTCATATCCATATTCTATCTGTATTTTTTATTTCTTTATTTTCTTTAACTACTCTGGCTAATATTTTAAGAACTATACTGAACTTGAGTGGTGATAGTAGGCGACTTTGTCTTTTTCTTGACTTTAGTGTGAAGGTTTTCAGATTTTTCTCTATTTAGTATGATGTTGGTCATTTGTTTTTCATAGATAGCTTTTATCAAATTGAGATAAAGACTTTCTTTTCCAGTTTTCTTTGTTTTTATCATGAATGGATGTTGGATTTTGTCAAATGCTTATTCTTTGTCTATTGAGATGACCATATGGTTTTTATCCTTTCTTCTGTTAATATGATGTATTACATATATCCATTTGCATATGGTGAACCATCCCTGCATTCCTGGAATGAAGGTTGCTTGGTTAGCATGTAGGGGTTTTTTGTTTTGTCATTTGCTGCATTCTGTTTGCCAGTATATTATTGAAGATTTTTGCATCTACATTCATTAATGATATTGGTCTATAGCTCTCTTTTTTGTTTGGGTCCTTTGATATCAGGGTAATGCTTGCTACCAGGAATGAGTTTTAGACTATCACTTTCCTTTCAGCTTCATTAAAATGTTTGAGAAATAGTGGCATTAGATCGTCACTGAAGTTCTTGTAGAACTTGACAGTGAATCCTTTAGGATCCCAGCTTTTCTTGGTAATTTTATTTATTACAGTAGTTTTATTTATTTATTTATTACAGTTTCATTGATACGGATTATTCAGAATTTTTGTGTTTTCTTGCTTCAGCTTTGGTAGTTCACATATATCTAATAATCCATCCATTTCTTCTAAATCTTCCATTTTATTAAAGTACATGTTTTTAAAATAGTTACAGATTATCTCTTAGATTTCTGTAGAATCCATTGTGATTTCACCCTTTTCATGTCCATTAGTGTTTGTTTGATAAAGTTTCATATGCTAGGATTTGGTGCATATATATTTATGAATTGTTGCCGTAACCTTTTTGTCTCTTCTAATCAGTCTTGGTTTGAAATCCATTTTCTCTGCAATTAAAATAGCTACTCCTGCTTTTTTCTTGATTCTTGTTGCATGGAAACTTTTTCCCAGCCTTTGATTTCAGTCTGTGAGTTTTTGAGTTAAATGTGTTTCTTATATGCAGCATATTATTGGAGCTTGTTCCATTAACCATTTTGCTAAACTGTCTTTTGATTGCTGAACTGAGACCATTTACATTGATGGTTATAACTGCTACCAGTATTATAATATTTTCATTATATGATTTTTAGGCCATTGGTTCCCTTCTTTCCATTCTATTTAATTGCTTGCTGGTACGGTTTATATCTAGATGCCCCCCAACAAAGCTTCATGAGGTCATAGATAGCATCTCTCAGAACTGGCTAGATCTATGGCATGTCATACTGGAACAAACAGTGTCACTGTTTCTTTGTCCACTGGCTGGAATTAGTATAGTTCTGGGCAGTACCACTCAAGAGGCTGATAGTCTGAATACAATCAGAGGGAAAGATAGGCTGGCTGCTGCTGCTTGCTGCTTAACTTTCTGCCTACCATTCCTATAAGAATTCATTGGTGCCTCAGCATACCCCAAGGAGAAACAGCAGTAGGAATGAGGAAAAAATAGATAAGGGACAAGGGCTGGGTTCAGATGGTGGTCTGTTTGTCTGATGAGCAAAAGTCCCAATGAACAACAGTAGATATTTATATCTTTGCAAAGTTAGTATCAGGAGACACAAAGTTGCTCAGTGACTAATAGACAAAGTTGTCCAGGCAGGATGTTTTCCTCAAGACCGAGGTAGCGTGACTGCTTTATGCACTGAGGCCTTGTCCTGCCCTCCCACATCAGATCAGTTTCCAGCTTCAGCTGCTCCTGACATCTCTCCCTTTACTGTTTGGTTGTATGAATGATGGGTGCATCTGTGTTTGGAGAACTCCGTAGAAGACTTTTTCATTCTTGATGCCAGTCCAAAGATTTTTGATATACACATACCACAAGTTAACCCTATAGAATCCAGATATCCTTAACAGTAGTGAGTTATCAATACAGCTGGCAATTGTCAAAAGTCATTAAATGATTTTAACTTTTTACAGCTAGCATATTATTATGGCTTTACTTCTCACATCTCATGGTTACACTTTTCTGCTGGATTATTAAGACCAAGTTAAGGTGAGATTTGTATTAATCAAAAATTAACTTTTCATTGTTTATCAAGGTCAGTTAAATCCTCTCAGGATTTACCTTGGAACCATGTATAGCACCTCTTAGATCTGTCACTGTCAGCCATCTGGGTGAGTTGTGGCAATTACTTGACAAAGTTGCTTTCTGTGAATGCTTGGTTAATTTTTTTCTCTCAAGATGACCCTCTTTAGGCACACTACATCACTGATAACTTTCCTCTATAGTCCCATAATTTTCCTGATCAGAAAATCAGAGAGTCAATGAGTTACAGGATGTTGCAGCAGAGTTCTCTTATGTCCTGAGTGCTCATTGATCATGGACAGCTAGGGTCAAAATATTGGCCATCCTCTAGCCCATCTGTCTCCCTAATATATGGTCTCCAAACTTCAGTTATTAGAAACCCAGAAGAAAAGCTTAATGACATTACCCTGTAATAAAGGCAGTAAGCTTATTACTATCTATCTGAATATCAAACACCTTAGACATAAAATAGAACTATTATTTTCTAACATAATCATGGATATTCTAACATTTAAATCCTTATAGAATTTTTGTGTGTGTGTGGTACAGGGGATTGAACTTAGAACCTTGCACTTGCCAGGCAAGCGCTTCTTCTACTGAGATCCCTCCTATAGAATGTTAACAGACAGAAATTACATATTTTTACATAGGAGTTTAGAAATCAAAACCATACATAACTTTGGAGCATAACAATCCTAATGACATTTTGTAACCTACTTAAATTTCCATTTTAACCAGTCATCCTAATACAAGAAAATTGAATTAACTTATCTGAAGGATAATGACAATAACACCAGAGAAATGAGCCCAAAATCTAAATGGACCAAATTAATATTACCAAATAAAGTCTGAACATCATGAAAGGTTGATCTGAGTAGTTTGGGGCACAATATGTCTCTGTTGAATGAGGTGATCCAACTATGAAAAAATTGTCATAGCTTGTACCTCTTTGGAGATCACCACCAGGTCTGCCATTATTTAAATAGGATGTCAAAGTCAAAAGGCTGTTTAAACCCACTGTTTTTAGATTGCACTCCAATTTATATGTTTGTAAAATATCACAGCTTTTCTATGCAAATTTGACTTAGGACTGTAAAATAGGTAATCGACCTTATTAGGAATCATAAGAACTTCATGCAGTCTTTTAAAATATCCTCATTATCCAGAAAGATTTCTCCTATTACTTCTGCAATAAGATTTCTTTATGTTCTTTGTGCTCTATTCTGATTTTTCATTGCTTCCAATTAACTTCAGATTAGCTTTTTTTTTTTTTTTTCCTGATCTAGCAGCTTCTGGATCAATATCTCATGTTACCATGTTATCATGTTACCATGTTATTTTTAGTGTGCCTCTCATTAGTTGATCATCAACTGCAACCCTGTCTTCCAGGTCTGATAGTGTGTCCTCACATTTTTCAGTTCTCTACTGTCTCAGTTACTGTTCTCCTTGCTGGGACAAACAACTGACACTAAAAATGAAGGAAAGAAAGATTTATTTAGCTCACAGTTACTGGAGGTTTCAGTCCATACTCTGCTGGCTCCAAGGCATACTGGCACATGGCAGAGGGCAACCTTTCATGGCTGTGGCAGAGAGCAAGAGAGCAAGGGAGGAATAGCAGCAACAGTGGCTACAGAGAGGAAGTCTATCTCCCTTAAATTGCATTCAAGCTATCTGCCCCAGGCTGGGAGTAGTACTCACACCCATAATTCCAGCAGCACTCACACCCATAATCCCAGTGGATTATGAGTTAATCACAAACTAGAAGTCTACCCCATGATTACATGAGGCTTTGGGGGGACACGTACACACAAACCATAACATTCCGCCTCTGGGCCCCCAAAGACTCATGCACATCCCCTTATGCAAAAGGCATTTTAGTCCATCGCCAAGAGTTGTCAAAGTCCCAACAGTTTCAGCATTGCTGAAAAGTCCAAGTCCCAAGTCTCCTCCAAGATCTAAGGCAAATTCATAGCTGTGAGCCCCTGTACAAAAGAAAAGTTAAGCACTTCCAACATTCAGTGGCACAAAACAAGCATTAAAATTCCAAAAGGTACACACAGCAGGATACCAAGTGTTGGGACCAAAGCAAGTCTAGAATCCAGAAGGGCCAACATTAAGTCCTGTAGTTCCGTGTGGAACATCCAAAGCAATCTGTGGCAAATTAAGAGCTCCATGTGGCTCCTCCACTATGGCACTTGTGGTGGTAGCTCCCATGGCTTCTTTATTAGGCTGGCTTTACTCCCTCTTTGTAGTTCCCCTTAGATGATCCATGTTCCTGGCTTTTCCAAACTTCTGAGGTTTCCACAGAATAGGCTTCTCACAGATTTACACACTGCCCTCTCAGGGGCACACTGCCTGGCCTGCCAGGCCTTCTTCTGAAATTTGGATGGAAGCCTTCTTAACCTCAGAACTCTCGCATTCTGCAAGTGCCTAAAACCAGTGCCACATGGATGACACCAAGGTCTGCTGCCAGCTGGAGCAGTAGCCAGGCTTTAGTACACCTATGCTTTTAATAAGATTGTTAATCTCCTGGATTTCTGTCTGAAACTACCTTATAAACTCCAGTTCTTTTCTATGCTGGACATTTATGGTTTGTATCTCTTTTTTAATCTCATATTTTTTATTAATATCTCTCAATTTGCTGATCATTTGTCTTATTAGGATTATTATCTTCTTAATTATCTTTGCTTTGAATTTATCAACTGTCTTATTGATCCATTTTATTACCTCCACTGATGTTGGTTCAGCTGTGTGGCCTTTGATTTCTTCCCCTCTTGATGCTGTGTGGATATACTGTGGGGGAGATGGGAGTCTGGGGGATGTGGGGGAGAGGTGTTTTGTTTCCATGTGTTCTCTGCTTGTTCTTGGTGCTAAAGCTGGGTAGCTTACATTGGGTAGCTTTCCTGCTAGTCTCAAGACTTCTTTTGGTAATGTCTACTTTTCAGAGACGTCCTTTATGTGTAGCTAGCTATTAGCCTTTGGGTCTGTCTCTGTTTAGTAGAAAGTAGAGGATTTGGTCTTGGCCCAGTACCCAGTTCTTTGGTAATAGATTGCAGTATTGTTTATTTGTTATTTTTGAGATAGTGTCTCACTATGTAGTTCAGTCTGGCCTTGAATTCACTATGTAGCCAGGCTGGCCTCTAACTTGAAGCAATCCTTCTGCATCAGCCTCCCTAGTGCTGGGCCTGGGCAGTATTATTTATGACTCCCAGACAATCTAGATATTAATGTACAGAGAAAACCTGTTGAGAAAAACAACTTTATCGTCTTGGTTAAACTAGTAAAATTAGCAGTGATAGCATCAAATGCAAACTAGATAATGACAAACTCTAATAACTAACACTTTATCACCTTTAACCATAGAAAGAAGATCTATAATTGTATTACAAATTCTAATACAAACCTGATATTGATAGATAGTAAATAGATACTCAATAAACAATTTTACTTCCATTAGCAGTAGAACAGTCTTCAACCATAATAAGATACAGTTAACCTTCTATAAATTTATAAGTGTTTAATAGTTATACTAGTAAGGATAATGGTGCAGGAATGGGGGAGTGAAAAAAACAGAATTTGAAAAATTAAGCAATGGAAGATGGAAAGAAAATGGTAAAACTGAAATAAAAGATTCTATTAAGGAATAAAAGGAAATTAGTATTAGAGAACAGTAAGAGAAAACTAGGCAAAAGATAAATATAAAGAACAGAGATTATGAGTTCAATCCCCGGCTCCACAAAAAAAAAGAGAGAGATTAAATTAGAAGAACAAAATGAGACATATACAAATTGAAAGAGAGATAGCAAGAAAAGAAGGGAGAGGGAAAGAGGAGAACTAATTCAACCAATAAAACAAACTGTTATTTAAAGGGGGGAAACAAGAAAGTGGGTGATAAAAAAACTCTATCAAATAAAATTTAAAATACCAATGAAAGAGAAAAAAAAGGATCAAAGGAAGAGAGGAAAAAAAGAAAAAAATTCCTATCTAGTTCCAGAATGGTGTATCTTTTTTAGAGCTTGTACTCTTTAATCCACCAAGTCCCATTCTTCTCTCCCCTCTTTAGTGCCTGTAGGCTCTGTAGAGATGTTTTTGTTTAAATGGTCTCTCAAATATAATCCTCTGTCTGTGCCAATTGCCCAGGTCATGACATGGGTGTGACAGAGGGATGGGACCTTGGAATGTGGGTGAAGACTTGAGCAGGCTTGGAGCTCCTGGCATGGAGCTCTCTGGTTGGAGATCAGTACCAAATACCCAGTGGGTATTCCTGTGTCCATGGGACTGGCTCAAAACACCAAATAGAGGCTTTTTCCAGTCCCAGGCACTAAGTGGAGATGCACATGTGACTGGGACTGAGATTAGATTCCTGAGGGCCCAAATAGTATGCTGAGCATGGGCATCTCATGTAGTCTCAGGGTGCCCGGCAAATCAGGTGGTGTTTATCCAGTGCTGAGTATGAAGCAGAGCTCCAGGGGACATGGGACTGTGTGGGGCCTCCCACAGGCTCTTTGAGTATGAAGTGAAGACTCAAAATAGAGATTGGAGCTTCCTATGGATATGCAGGCTGCCCAGGGCTAGGACTTGATGTCAGATAATCTCTGGTGGGTCTGGGGGTGGCAGAGGAGCAGTGAGCAGTGGATGGGGATTCAAATGATCTCAGGGTTCCAGGCACAACTCAAGAGAACCAGTGTTAGGCTCTGGGTACCAGATGAAGGTCCTGGTTGGTGTTGGGACCAGCTTAAAGCATCCAGCAGTGAGCCAGCTTTTTCTGGGGCACTTAGTTGGGACTTAAATGGGCCCAATATGGATGGTAACTCTAGGCAGAAACATCAGTTGCTGTTCACTGGTTTATCATCTCACTGTCTGGGTCAGGCAGGGGAGGAAGAAACATTCTCTGCCTTTGTTGGGTGCTGATGAGGCTGCTTCAGGTTTCAGCATTCTCATTGTTCAGAGGAGGGGATGGCGGGGTGAGGGGTCCGTGTATCCCAAGTCTACTCTGGGAAACTAGTTTCTGTAGCCCATACTCCTTGGTACTGTCTGGGGTTTGAGGGAGTTCTCATGATGGCCCTTTCTGGGTTGAGTGAGGCTGAGGGCCCTACACACCAGCCCTGATGGACCACTTTCCTTCTTTTTAACTCTTATCCAGATAGTTGTTTTGCTCTGTACGTGTTTTCTTTCAGACTGATTTTTCTGTCAGGGTGTGTAACTGCTTCCAGTTACTTGGGTTACCTGAGTTGATCTTCTCTGAATCCCTTCTATGTGACTGCTTCTCTATTCAGCCATGTTGTTCCTCATCTTTTTAATTTTATAGTTTTTTAACTCACTGATAAGCCTGTCATGAAATCACTTTCATTGTAAATATTTTCAGGGCTGAATTTTATCACGTTACAAGCAGACCATAAATTCTCCTGTCATTCCTCAGTGGACATTTAGGTCATTTCTAAATTTCTTGCTCTTTTCAAAATTCACAAAAATTCCTAGAAGTTTGTGTATTTCTGATTATTTCCTCAGATAAAAGTTACTATGCTTAGATTACTGAAGGCATTAAAGATATTGGCAAATTATCTCTCAGAAGCACTTTCATAGATAACTTGTTTTGGCAAGGTATGATTTAATGTCTGGTTAATCTCTTCTCCTTGTTATAATTCATTAGATTTTATTCTAGACAGATGGGGAAAAATGTTATCACATTGTTTTATATTTATTTATTTGGATTGTTTTGCAATAATTTTATTGAGAAACAAATAGCAATGAGACAGTTATAGAACAGGTTAGTAGGACAGTTTCAATAATAAGCACATTGCATATTGTTGTCTTAGTGGTTATCCATTGTACAAAATGCAGACATGATATCCTGTCCACAAACACTATTAGAACAAATCTTCTTATTCATTGAATTAAGAGAATGTAGCTATATATCTAACCTATTTTGAATATATAGATACAAAATGGTCATTCATTTGTATCCACTTTTTTTGTTTAGTTTTGTCAGAGATGGGTATTCCATTGTCATTTAAATATTGTAGATGTATGAATTCAGCAAAAAATTGCTATATAGTCCAGTTGTCCATAATAGTAGTGGGTCATCCACAGGACTGTTAATGTCAGAAGTTGTTGACCTGAGCTCTTTACAGCCCAGCATACCAACATGGCTTCACCTCTCATACCTTTTTTTTATACCTTTCTGCCAGATGGTTAAGACCAAGATAAAGCAAGACCTATATAATAAGAAATGTAACTTTTGTATCTGATAAGGTCAGTCAAGTCCCCTCAGGATTTATCCTGAAACCCTGTACCACAGTTTGTAGATCCTTTGTCAGTGTCAGCCATGTGGAAGAGTCACGGCCATTGCTTGACCAATTTGCTCTCTGTGAAAGCCTGAGAGAATGTGTTCCCTCCATGTGACTCTCATTAGGCACACTCTACATCATTGATCATGTTGCTCTGTGGCCCCATAATCTTCTTGATCAGAAAATTTGGGACACAACTGAGTTACAGGGTGTTACAATACAGGTTTTTGCATGTCTTGAGTCTTCACTGACCTTGAAAGGGTAGGGTCAAAATGTTGGCTGTCCTAGCAGCCCTTCTTTTTTCTCTAATTTTTGGTCTGTGAACTTAGGTTGTTAACCGTCCAGAAGAGAAACTTATTATTACCCTACAACATATGCAGTTGGGTTTAATCTATCTGTCTGAACATCAAACATCTTAGACATAACATGGAACAGGTATTTTCCATCAAGTATTGATATGTTAAACTTTAAGTCCCTACAGAATATGAAGAAAAAAAATAAAGTAAAAAAAATTAAAAATATGAATTAACAATTACATATTTTTACACAGAAATTTAGAAATATAACCATATACAGCATTGTAGCAGGACAGTCCTATGATATTTTTTCTTGTCTCTATTGTTCATTTATTACCTTTTTTAAAAAACAGACATTTACTTGGGAGACAATATGGCAATAATTGGTATGTCATGACAAGCAGTATGTATTTAGAAGACCAGAATGACAGGCATTCCAAGCATGACCCTAGTATTACAAATTGCTGTCTTTAGTGCAGTTGCTCAGTTCACAGGTATCAGCATATATAGTTAGTCAGGGGGAGAATCCTACCAATAAACTACTAGTTTCAAAAACCTGCTGATGTTTCTCAGGATCATTGCCTTACCCATCTTGTGCATATAAATGTATGGCTTTGCCCCTGTCATATTTTCTAGCTTTTCTCCTTGCCCTCTCTTCATTGTCTAATCCTCGAGTTCTTGTTTTCCTTTTAATTGTGTTATACCTTTCTCTTTTTATTTCTTCTTTTGAGTTCTTATGCTAGGGAGACTATATGATATTTACACCTATGGGTCTCACTTATGAGTATATCTTCAAGTGGCATCCTCTTAAATGTAAATGCTTCAAGTTGATCATTCTTCATAGCTGAGTAATACACCATTGTATAAAAATACCACATCTTTTTCATCCATTCCTCAGGTGACAGGCATCTTGGTTGTTTCCAAAATTTGGCTATCACTAATTGTGCTGCTATAAACATAGGTACGCATATATCACTATGATATGATATTTTCAGTTCCTCTGGGAATATTCCCAGTAGGGGGATAGCTGGCTTGAGTGAGATTCCCAGTCCTAGTTTTCTAAGGAGTCTCCACACTGATTTCCATAATGGTTGCACCAGTCTACATTCCCACCAATAGTGAAGAAGGGTTCCTTTTTTCCCCACAACCTCTCCAACATTTGTTGTTGGTTGATTTGTTTATGATAGCCATTCTTTGTGGGATGAGATGGTATCTCAATGTTCTTTTAATATGCATTTCACAGATGGCTAGTGATGTGGAGCATTTTTTCATATATTTATTCGCTTCTTTAATTTAGTCCTCTAAGAAATGTGTGTTCATCTTGGATGCCCATTTTTGGATTGGGTCTTTAAATTTTGGGGCCCTAGTGTGTTTTAGTTCTTTATAAATTCTAGAGAGCAGACCTTTGTCTGAGTGCTTATTAGTTAAATTTTTTTCCAAATTTGTGGGTTGTCTTTTCTTGTTGTTGGTAATTTCTTTGACGTGCAAAAACTTATCAATAAGAGGAGGTCCCAGTTGTTAATTCTTTCAAGTGTTTCCTCTGCAGTTTGATTTTTGTTCATGAATTCTTTGCCTACCTATGTCTTCAAGAGTTCCTCATACATTCTCTTCCAGGAGATTTAGTGTTTCTATTTTAATGTTTAGATCTTTAATCCATTTTGACTTTAGCTTAGTGCATGGTGATAGACCGGGGTCAAGTTTTACTTTTTGACATGTAGAGAGCCAGTTTTTGTAGCACCATTTGTTAAAGAGGCTATCTTTCTTCCAGTGAGCATGTTTGGCTGCTTTGTCAAAGATAATGTGGCTGGGTGTGTTCGTATAGGCTTCAGCGTCTTCTAATCTATTCCATTGATCCTCAGGTCTATTTCGTTGCCAGTACCATGCTGATTTTGTCATGGTAGCCTTGTAGTATAATTTCAGGTCAGGAATTGTAATGCCTCCTGCCTTGTCTTTGTTGCCCAGGATTGCCTTTGGTATTCTAGGTCTTTTCTGGTTCCAAATAAATTTTAACAATGATTTCTCTAGGTCTGTGAGGTATGTTGGTGGTAGTTTGATAGAGATTGCAATTTTGGGAGTATGGCCATCTTTACAATGTTGGTTCTTCCTATCCAGGAGCAGGGAATAACTTTCCATTTTCTGAAATACTCTATGATCTCTTTTTTAAGAATACTTTAATTTTCCTTGAAAGGATCTTTCACTTCTTTAGTTAGGTTAATTCCCACCTATTTTATTTTCTGTGGTGTTATTGTAAAAGGTATTGTTTCTATAATTTCCCTCTCAGTGTGTTTGTTATCTGTGTAGAGGAATGCTATTTGGTTTTTGGGTATTGACTTTGTGTCCTGCTGTGCTACTGAATTTGTGTGTTAATTCTAGTAGCTTCTTGGTGGAGTTTTTTGGGTCTTCCAAGTAAAGTATCGTCATCTGCAAATAATGATAAGTGAACTTTTCTTTATTTATTCTTATTCCTTTTATTTCTTTCTCTTGTCTAATGGCTGTAGCTAATGATTCCAGAACTTTGAATAGGAGTGGTGATAGAGGACATCCTTGTCTTGTACCAGATCTAAGAGTAAAAGATTTCAGTTTTTCCCCATTTAGGATTATGTTAGCCATTGGGTTTTCATAAATGACTTTTACCAGATTGAATTAGAGGCCATCTATTCCAATTTTCTGTAGGACTTTGAACATGAATGAGTGTTAGACTTTGTCAAAAGCCTTTTCTGCATCAATGGAGATGATCATGTGGTTGTTAGTTTTCGCTGTATTGATATAGTGTATTACATTGATAGATTTTCAAATATTGAATCATCCTTGCATCCCTGGGATGAATCCTACCCAGTCCTGGTGTAAGATCTTCTTGATGATTTGCTGTGTTCTATTTGCTAGTATTTTATTGAGGATTTTTACATCGGTGTTCATGAGGGACATTGGCCCATAGTTCTCTTTTTTAGTTGTGTCTTTCCCTGGTTTTGATATCAGTAAAATACTTGCCTCCAGGAATGATTTTGGGAGGACTGCTTCATTTTCAATTTCATTGAAGAGTTTGAGGAGTTTAGGGATTATATCTTCCATAAATTTCTTGTAGGATTCAGCTGTGAATCCATCAGGTCCTGGACTTTTCTTTGTTGATAGGTTTTTTTTTAATTACATTTTGTAATTCATTGGCTGTTATTTTGGGTTATTGAGAGTTGTTATATCTCCTTGATTCAGTTTGGGTAATTTGTACCTTTCTAGGAATCTATCCATTCTTCTGTGTCTTCTATTCTGTGAGAGTAAAGATTCTCAAAGTAGCTCTTGACAATCTTCTGAATTTCCACTGGGTCTGTGGTAATTACACCCTTTTTGTTCCTTATTGCTTGTATTTGAATTTTTTTCTTTCCTCTTTTTGATGAGGTTGGCTAGGGGCTTATCAATTTTATTTTATCTTTTTTAAAAAACCAGCTTTTTGTTTCGTTAATTCTTTGAACTGTTTTCTTTGTCTCAATTGAATTAATTTCTGCTCTAATCTTTATGATTTCTTCTTGTCTTTGGGCTCTGGGTTTGGTTTGCTCTTCCTACTCTAGTTGTTGGAGGTGCAGAATTAGGGTGTTCATTTGTTCCTGTGTTGTTTTCCTAATGTATGAGTTCAGAGCTGTGAATTTCCCTCTGAGAACTGCTTTCATCACATCCCATAAGTTCTGATAAGATGTGCTTGAATTTTCTTTGAATTGTAAATATTGTTGTATTTCTTGTTTAATTTTATCTGTGACCCATTGGTTGCTGAGTAGAGTGTTGTTTAATTTCCATGTATTTATGGGACTTTTCTGCTTTCTTTTCTCATTTATTTCCAGTTTCATTGCACTATGGCCAGATAATATGCATGGGGTAATTTCTGTTTTCTTGTATATATTTAAGCATGATCTATAGACCAGTATGTGTTCTATTTTAGAAAATGACCCATGTGCAGCTGAAAAAAAAATGTATACTCAGATGTCACTGGGTGGAACACACTGTATATTGTCCACTAAGTCCATTTGTTCCAAGCTCTGGTTCAGTTCTGATACTTCTTGCTAATTTTTTGTCTGCTTGACCTATCTCTTTGGGATAAGCGTGAGTTAAGGTCTCCTGTTAAGATTTTGGTGTTGGATATTAGATTTTTCATGTCCATTAAGATTTGTCTTATGTAGTTGGGTGTTCCCATGTTTGGTGCATATACATTTATGAGTATTACCTCTTCCTCTTGAATTTTTCCCCTAACCAGTATATTGAAGCCTTTATTTCATTTGATCATTCTTGGTTTGAAGTTGAGGCTGTCTGAGAACAGTATTGCTACCCCTGCTTTTTTCTGAGGTGCTGTGGCGTGTAGTATTGTTTTCCATCCTTTAACTTTCAGCCTATGAATGTGTTTATGAGTTAAGTGTGTTTCTTGTATACAGCATATTGTTGGATTTTGTTTCCTAATCCACTTTGCCAGTCTATTTCTTTTAATTGGTGAATCGAGTCCATTTATGTTGATGCTTATAATTGAGATGTATTGATTTATGATCAACATATTATTTACCTGCTGTTGTTTATTCCTTTTTCTCCTGTGTTTATTCATTTTCCAATAATTTTTTTTAAAAAATCATTTGCCATATTTAGTGGGTTCCTTCTGCTCTTGTTCATAGAGTTCTGATCAGTTTGGTTTCTCTCTAGAACATCCTTTAGTAGTCTGTGCATGGTTGACTTTGTCATCATGAAATTCTTTAGTTGTTCTTTGTCATGGAAGTATTTCACTTCTCCATCAAACTTGAAAGAGAGTTTGCAGGATACAGTAGTCTGGGCTGGAATATGTTTTCATAGAGGACTTGAAGTACTGTGCTCCATCCTCTTCTTGCCTTCATGATTTGTGAGAAGTCTGCCATCATTTTAATGGGTTTTCCTTTAAATGTGATCTGTTTGTTTTCTCTAGCAGCTTTCAGTATATTTTTCTTGTGCTGGATTTCTGGGATCTTGACTATTACATGTCTCGGTGTATTTTTAATTGGGTTGAAGTTATCGGGACCTGAGATTGCATTTTGGAGTTCTGTATGCTTCGGTTACCTGAATGTCAGATTATTTCCTTGTATTTGGGAAGTTTTCTGCTATTACTTCTGTCCATATTCTTTTTATATCGTCTGTATTGACTCCTTCTTTCTCATTGATGCCTATTAGTCTCACATTGTTCATCTTTGCATCTCTTGCAGGTGATGAATTATTTTTCCTGCATCCTAGTTGTTTTTAAGAGCTCTTACCTTTTCACTAGCTGCGACAGCAACTTCAAGATCTGAAACTCTGTCTTCACTTTTACTCAAATGGTTTTGCAAGCTTGTGATTGAAATTTTAAGTTCTTCTATATCTCTTTGATTCTGCTGCTTGTGATCTATTTCTTTCCTGTATTGCTCATTCAAGGAATCTGTCGCTTTTCTAATCCCTTCTATTTTTTATCAGTGTCTTCTTGAGAAGCAGTTATTAATTCTTTTACTTCAGAGATTATTTCTGATCTGCTTTCCTCTATATCTTTCGGCCTTTGATTCTTTACTTCAGATGCTATTAATTCAGAGATTTCTTTTTTTTTATTTCAGAGATCAATTCAGATCTGAGTTTCTCCGTACCTTTCTGCTGTTGTTTCTTTACTTCAGATGCTGTTATTTCAAACATTTCAGCTGTGCTAGTGTCCTCTACACTTGTTCTGGGTGGGTTAGGGATCTGAGATTGCATTTTGCTCCTTCTCATTGTCATTTTATATAACGTTGTCCTCTGACCTTTGGTGTAGAGCTTTGGTGCAGTTATAACCTTAGCACCTACTAAAATTTGGGTGCAGATATACTAAGTTTGAGTTCATCCAGTTGTGCCTGGCTTGGGTCTGGCTACTGTGCTCAGCTCCTTCCTGCTGCAGCCCTTGGATGTGAACCTGTTGTACCCCTCTGGCAAGATGTTCTGCTCCTGTATTAGCTGGGTGGCTTTGGCCCCTAGTCTCTCTGTAAGGACTTCAGCTGTAGAGTTTCACCCAGGCCTGTATGCCTGGCCTGGTCTGGGTCTGGAGGGGTCCAGGGGGCACAGGTGAGGGTAGAAACTCTCCCGCATACTCACTGGCCTGGGCTTGGGCAAGTCTGGAGGGGTCCAAAGAGCGTGGCAGAAGTTCTCACTCACAAGGCGGACTTGGGTTGGCTCTGGAAGGGTGGAGGGGGTCCCAAGAGCATTGTGAAAGGTGTCACTCACGCGAGCTTGGGCCTGGGCTTGGTCTGGAGAGATCCAGCAGGCGCAGGGGAGTGCAGAAGCTCTCCCCCACTCTTGTGGGGCCTGGGCTTGGGCAGGTCTCAATTTTTTAAAAAATATGTAAAAATATATTTAAAATGTTAATTCTAACATATTAAAAGAATATTAAATAGAAATAAAGTACACTGCTTATAGTATGTGTTTCTTTAGTGGGTGAATACATACTATACATACAGCATATGTACATTGTGGGTCTTTTTGACAATACCATTTTCTTTATTCAAAATAATTTACATCATCAGTAACATACACCATTGTCATCAACTAGACTTTGCCTCCAATATATTTTTATACAATACTTAACATTATTGAACTTACAACTATTACACTGTTTTGTTGGCTTTAAATAATAATGATTTGCAGTTAATTGAGATATGTGGTTTCATAGCCCTGTGTGTAAAGTTTGATAGCAAGTAGCACTGCATATGTTGTTAAAATTATGTGAGTTTATGAGTTTAGAAAATGGTTAAGAACATTGGAGTTGGTTGCATTCTCTTAGTGGGTGGAGTGATTTGTTCTAATGGTGTTTGTGGATGGGGTCACGGGTCCGCATCTTGTACAGCAATTGGCCACTGAGAGGAATGTATGCAGTGTGTTATTTGTTGGAACTGTCCTTCTGATGTGATTTGAAACTGTCTCATTGCTATCTGTTTGTCGATAAAACTTTGAAAAAAATAAAAAATAAAATAAAAATAAAAAAAAGAACATTGGAGTTGTTCTTAAAAGTGTGGGAAGCATTTATAAGAGTGTGGGAAGGGTTTATAGAACCTTGAAATATACATAAAAATTAAATATAAGGTCGCTACTTTCGCTTATCGAGGGGGCGCTGGAATGTAACCTCCACGATAAGTGAGGGACCACTGTACCTATAATTATCTGTTCAGATTCCTGCTTTTAGTTCTTTGGGGTTTATACTTAGAAGTACAGTTGCTAGATCATATGGCATTCTGTTCAATATTTTGAGGAACTGCCATATTGTTTTCTACAGGGAGTGCACCATTTTGCATTCCCATCAGCAATACCTGCGGTCCAGTTTTTCCATATCCTTGTTAACACTATATATATATTTTTTCCATAGTAGCCATCTTAATGGGTGTTAAGTGTTCTCTTTACATTTCTCTAATGCTCAGTTATTTTCCTTCTCCCTTCCATCCCTCCTCCTTTTGTACCCTTTTCATTTTCTTTCTGCGAGATATTATCTGGCTTTGTTGCCCAGATTCTGATTTTTTGATGTAGACACTCATATCTTCCCTATTAGAACTGTCTTCAATGTATATGTCTCAGAAGTTCTGGTACATTGTGTTTCCATTTTCATTTTATTTAATTTAATGTATTTATTTATTTTTTGTATTTTAGGGAAGGGTCTACAAGGTGTTCAGGGTCTCACTACTAGATCAGACTCATAGTGATCCACCTGTTTACAGCCTCCCAAGAGCTGGGGTTACAGGCATGCACCACATGCCCAGCCTCAGTTGCTGTCTCAGCACACCCTGGGGGCAGGGCTGGCCCAGCAGGCCTGGGAATTGAACCCCTGGCCCCTGTGTCTGCTTGTAGGTGCTTTAATCCACTGAGCTATTTGGCTGGCCATTCCATTTTCATTTAATTTTAGAAACTTTTAAATTGTCCTCCTGATTTTTAAATGACCCATTGATCACTCAAAAGTGAGTGGTTTGTGTTTGTATAGTTTCTCTTGCTGTTTCATCACATTATGATTTGGTAAGATGCAAGAAATAATTTCACTATTTTTGTACTTCTTAGGACTTCCTAACTGCCCTAAAATATGATCTATTTTGGGAAAAGTTCCTTGAGATGCTAAAAAACATGTGTATTGTATCGTTGGTTGGATTGAATGTTTTATCGTTATCTGTTAAGACCATTGATCTATGGTGTGGTTTAATTCTGATGTTTCCTTTTTTATTTATTTTATCTGGATGACTTATCTGTTGGTGAGAGACTTATCTATCTTGAAATAACCCACTGGTATTATATTGGGACTGATCTATCCCATTATGTCAAGTAGCATTTATTTTATGAAATAGGGTACCCTAATGTTCGGTGCATATGTTTTTACAATTATTATATCTTCTCAATGTAGTGTTACTTTTATGCACAGGTAGTAAAAGTAATTACTCTGTCTCTTTAGTTTTGAAATCCACTCATTAATCTCTGTCCTTAATCTTGAAGTCCCCTTTGTCAAGTATGAGCAGGGCTACTCCTGCTGGTTACCAGATTCCATTTGCAGGGAATATTGTTTTCCATCCTTTAGCTTTCAGCTTACATATATCTTTGCTACTGAGATGTGTTTTCTGTAAGCAGAAGAGTTGGATCTGATTTTTAATTCAATCTGTCAGTCTTTATCTTTTAATTGGAGAATTAAGAACATTTACAGTCTATTACTGAAAGGTGTACTAAGTTCTGTCACTTTGTTTTGTTTCTATTATTTGATTTTCCTAATCCCCAGTGGTTTATCTACTCTTCCACTTCTGCATGTAGCATTCCTTTAAGTATATCATGCAGTACTTTCTTAGTGATCATGAATTTCCTTATTTTATGCTTACCTTGGGAGCTCTTTATTTCTCTTTCATTTCTGAAGGATAGGTTTGATGGACGCCAATACATGTGAATTGGCACGTGTCTTGCATTTAGTATTCCTTTTCCTTACTCTTTACATTTTAACTATAATGTGATATAGGTAGGCCATACCTTTTGGGGGTACTGAATTCTTATTTATTTATTTATTTTTATTTTTAAAGAGAATACAAAATAATAAAAAGCATTAGAAATGATACAGAATTTTGCTAAACAAAATAATAGGAATTCAACAATGGTTGTTATACTGCCTAATTTTTCAAATTAGTTGCTTAGTTTACCGAATATAAGCATGCAAAATTAGTTTAAAAATCATAAGAAATTAAAAAGAATAAAAAAATTTTAAGCATTAACTGTTCCTTTAAATATACCAGCAGAAATCAGCAGTGTAATTTTGCAAGCTATCCTGTAAAGTTATTTTTTCCCTTCCTTCTTTCTTCCTGTACTGAATTCTTCCTATGTCTGGATGTTTGTATCTTGCCTAGGACATGGGAAGTTTTCTGTTAGTCTTTCTTTGTGTAGTTTTTCTATGCTATTAGTCTGAATCTTATCACTCTTGTCCAGACCAAAAGCTCATAAATTGGATATTTTAATTGCTTTAGTTCTTAGATATTTTATTTATAATTTGTTTTTTTTCTTTAATATGTTTAAGCATAATTCATGAGCTTCATGTTCAGACCTTGAAATTCTCTCTTTTGCTTGGTTGAGTCCTTTGCTAAGAATTTTCACTGAAGTTTTATTTGACTTACTGCGCTTTTCCCCTCATGGTTTCTGTTTGGTTCTTCATCAGAATCTACTGTTTTTTGAACCATTTCTTCATATCCTGCTTTGTCTTCCTTAGTCTATTTGTTTTCTCTTTGAAGTCATCAATCATTAGAGAAATCAGCATTTTGAAGTTTTTGTCCAGCATTTCATCCACTCCAGTATCTGTATTCAGTTACTAATGAGTTATGAACATGAGGAGGAGCCATGTGGCCTTGTCTTTTCATACTTATTTAAGATTTGAGCATCTGAGTGGGCATAGCTCTCTATTTATGTTAAGGGCCTAGTGTCCAGACTCCTTCTGAATGCCTGGTCTCCAGCATTCCCAGAGAGGAGAAAACAAACTGCAGTAATGATGATGACACTCAGAAAATCTAGATATTGATGTATAGTAGATACCAATTAAAAGGAACAACTATACCACTGTTTATAAAAGAAAAGAAAGCAGTAATAATATAGAGTTAACTAAAAAGTTAAAATTCAATAAAAGTTAAAAGCAATCATAATTAAAAAAGTAAGAAAATGTTGAGGGCAAGGAGAGGGAAAAATGAAAGTGGAATTTTTAAAAGAATTTTTTTAAATAGATAAAATATGGTAAAAGTAATAGGAGAAAACAAACAGATAAAAAGATAAAAAATAATGATAAAAGAAAAATGAAAAAGACAAAAAATAAGCCATGCCAAGGTATTCAGATGGGTAAAGTTTCCTTCCAGGATCTGTAGTATTGGAATTGACCAGATATGGAGGAAGGATAGTGAGTTATAACTGGGGCCTGTTAGGTTTCCAAACCCAATAACATGCTATTATTTTATGAACGCTGAGTCCTGACCTGCCTTTCCTGCTGGGTGGGGTAATTGTTTGCCTCAAGGTTGTGTTCACTTCAGAGGCTTCTAGTGTTTGTGTCCTTCTGCACACCCCAGCCACTGTTTTTCCCAAGTAGCTTTGTAGCCTGTGGGTGGGTAAATTGCCCCCACTTGCTCCGGCAGTACACCAGTAAACCCAGAGATGTGGCAGACATCTGAACAGGGGCATAGCCCTAAGTCCTGGGCAGATGGAGAAAGCAAACAGACCACTGAGTTCTGTGCTCAAATTGGACAGCTAGGAAAGCCAGACAGTCAGCTGGACTTGATCCTGGCAGTTTCAGACCCAGTCCTCTCAGAAAAACTCACACTGCAGAGGACAGGACCAGTGTGTCCTCCCCAGCCTGAGCTCCTGGCTGCTTGAACTTCTCTAGAGGTCTGTGCCTAGCACTACTCTTGCCCCTGACTGTCTTTCATGCCTATCTCACACCCAGTCAGGCTGTTCCAGGGAAGTGCTTTTGTTCTGTGACTTCACTAGAATAGCTGAGACTAGATCAGTAAGGCTTATCTCAAAATGCTTCCTGGTTATTCCTCTCTGATATATAGTGAGTGTTGCAGTGATCTTCTCCCAAACTATCCTACTATCTAAAACTAGTTACTTTCACCCACACAGGGTTTAAGCTTATACTAATTGTGGGTTTTTCCTGAGATTAGAACTGCTGGACTGTTTATTACTGAGACTGCTGGCCCTCTCTGAGAACCTGTTGTGTTCACAAAGTCAGGTTTCCCTCATACCAGGGAACCAGGGATGGTGCTGTAGACTGCTTCATTCTTTTTTCTCTGATGCCTTTCTCTTTCTTTGATTTTCAGCTTTCTTATCACCTATTCATTTCTAGAATGCTTATCTTTCTCCTCATTGAGTATCTGTTTTCTAGCTGTACTAATTCCAGGTCATGGAGAAGCTATGAAATATTGCTTACTCCTAACCTGCCAGCTCTCTACCACCAATTCCTATTATTGTTGCATTTTGGTTTAATTTATGAAACCTGACATATATCAAATTTTATGAAGATTCTGTGGGATGTCTACCAATCTATAATATTTGTTATAAAATGTAAAATATAATTATAAAGTTTAAAATTGTTTCTCAAAATGTATAACTTGATTCTAAAAGGTAATTAGCTCTCATCTCCATATACTTAGGTGGCCAAGACATTTTTATGACAGAAGAACAGAAGAAATACTATAATGCAATGAAAAAATTAGGAACCAAGAAACCTCTAAAACCCATTCCAAGGCCTCTGGTGAGAACAATTCGATGATTCTAAATATATGAATCTGATAAGGAATTATGAAGAATTCAGATTTCTGCAAAACCATCCAAATTATAGGATGGCTTTGCAGACATTTTTAAATTATCTAAAACTCAAGAACCCAGATACACTTGAGTCCTTCAGAAAAGTAGGTTTTCATACTTACTAGTACCAGGCTAGAAAACAATTTTAATTTTTGGTGAACACATTGTAGTTCTTTAGTATGTAAACATTGCCATAATGCAAACTTAGCAGGTGGTTTGAACTTAACTAGTTTAAAATTTATTTATAGGGGCAGGCAAGATAGCTCAGTGGACTAAAGGACCTGCTTAGGCAAGCTTAGGCAAGAGCAGGGACCGTGGTTTGAACCCTGGCACCACATGCTGTGCTAGCCCTGCCCCAGGGCAGGCTGAGCTGGCCACAGAGTTCTGACAGGCGTAGTAGTGCATGCCTGTAAGCCCAGCACTGGGGAGGCTGAAAACAGGAGGATCACTATGAGTTTGAGGTGCATAGTGAGCCATTCAGTACTTGCTGGCCCTATGGTTTCTTTCTTTTTTTTTTTTTAATTTTCGGTACTGGGGATTGAACTCAGGACCTTGTGCTTGCCAGGCAAGCATTTATTCTACTGAGCTATCGCTCTAGTCGTTGGCCCTATGGTTTCTGGTGCTGCTCCTGCACCACTGTCCTCTGCTATTGTGGCAGAAAATGGCCATAGACAAAGAACAAATCAGTATGATTGTGGTTTAGCACAATTGCATTTATGGACATAGAAGTTTGAATTTCATGTAACTTTCAGGTATCACACAGTTTATTTTTCTTTTGACTTTTTTCCCTGAAAATTTAAACAGGCAGAAGCCATTCTGAGGTCATGCAAAGAATAAAACAAAACCAGAGATTTGGCTGGATTTCACTTGTGGGTCCCAATTTTCTGACCCCTGCACTCTATGAATCCAGCTTTATCAAGTGCTATGGCTCCAGAAAGAAGTACCCAGTTCTGCTGTGTGCTTCAGATTTAACTGGGAGAGGAATGCCATACTGTAACTGTATACACATTTGAGAGCACTGGAATTATAAAGTGAAGACTGAACATCCCTAGACCAGAAACCCAAAACCTGAAATTGTTGATTAATGACATGATCCCATAGTGGCAAATTCCACACCTGACCTTACTAGTAAATAACAAAGTGTGCATGCACTGAGAATATTGTATACAATTACCTTCAGGCTGAATCTGAGTTAAGACTTCAAGTCAACTGTTAGTCTTTTACTCATAACTTTACCTCCTCTCATTGTATTAATCTCTAAAATCTAAATATTACATTTTGACCTTTGGAACAAAGAAGTAGAAATGGCAATAACACAGAGAGAAAAATCCAGCTGATTTAAAATCTAGTCTGAGTGATGATGCATTTTTCTCTAGAAGTAGAAGAAGGAACCTGGAATCATTTCTGATTTTTCCTGATGCATTCTCACTAGATGGCTTCATTATGTGGATTAAAATTCACATTGAGTTTTGGAGTCACAGTACATTCTAAAGTGATATGGAATGCTTTCCAATCATGTAAATTTTTAGATGATTTATGCTCCTAATCTCCCTTTGTCTAAATGTTGGAATTAACCAAGGCCAACACTCACCCTTCTGTACATTTCTTCTTTCCTTTGTTCTACTTTCTTGGAGTATCATTTTTCCATCTCTTCGCTGACTTCTTAGATACATTCTCTCATAGGAAATGCACTTTACTTTCTGGCATTTTCTCCTGGTTCTTTGATAAAAGCCTAGAGCTTCCAGAATATAGGGTAAAAAAAATGCTAATGTAAATGTAGTATCCCTGGTGTGTTTATGCATGGCTTTTGAGTCATGTCAGTGCTGAACCCACCTACATCTTCATTCCAGTTTCTGTACCACATACATATTTTTACCTACTCATGACCCTAAGATGTTCTTTTGTCACTTCTAACTCAGTGTTTTCAGGACAGATCTCTTATCTCATTCCCCAAAAACTCTTGATCCTCTGTTCTTTACGTGGTTAAATGGATCCACCTGCCAGAAACAATAGCCCCAGCCTTATCTTTCCATAGCTTCCTACGTTCAACACTGACTACTCTTGCTTCTATCCATGTTAGCTCTTTAACCTACACACTATATCTTTACTGTTACCACTTCAAACCAATTTTTTTGCAGATTATCTTAATAGATCCCAGGGAAGTCTAAAGATGTTTTCCTAGGGTTCATAAATTCTCTCAATAGAATAGTGAGTACATACATTGATTAGATAATAATAGAAAATAATCCCATACATACATGTATTGTAAAAAAAAAACCCATTGTATAATCATAAATGACATAAAATTTCAGTGTCTGAGTTTATGTTTAAGAACAGTTTCTACTCTGTCAAGAACAAAAGAAGTGCCAGACAGCAGTATTGTTAAAGAAACTAGTGGAATAATTGGATCATTTCACTTCACATGATTGATTAGTCCTGCAAACTAGAGTCAGAACCTGGACCAGAACAACCTCCACATTGCAGGCAACTTGGCTATCTACACTGAAGCCAATATGCAAGTTCACTCTCAGTAATAATATGATAAAATCCATTTTATTCTTTCCATTTTTTATTAATCACTGGATTAAAATCCTATCTATCTAGACTATTCTAACAAGAATTAATAAATTGAATGCAGGGCTTTGGTTAAGTATACTTCTGAACTATCAGACTTGGACTTGTTCATTCTATTTTTTTTTTTAATTCCTTATATTTATTAATTTTATTGAGAAACAAATAGCAATGAGACAGTTTCAAAACTGATTAGTAGGACAGTTTCAATAA
>NW_004524723.1:1663298-1721725 GCF_000260255.1 Octodon degus | reverse complement strand
GGCGCAGGGTAGCAGGAAACTCTCCGCACACTCACCGGACCTGGGCTAGGACTGGGTCTCTGTTCATTCTATTTTATGCAAGTTACTTAAATAAGTATATTTTCTGCATTAATATTTTTGAAAATAAAACAGAAATAGATGAAATATACAGATTGAGATTCATTATTTTAGAATTAAATCCAGCATGAGCTGCTTTATTTCACCCAAATAACATACTCTATCACATGCAAGTTATGTTAATAAGATTTTTAATCTATAGATTTTTTAAGTGAAATTAAAACTGTAAGTATACACTTTAAAGCCCCCTGTTTAACTAATTAAATTTAAGTGAAAATCTAAATGAAAAGAAAGCAAGATTTTTTTTTGCCCTTTTAGAAAGGTCTGTGTATTTTTCAAGGAACTGCCTTAATTGTAAAAAAGAACAAATCCTGCTGTATGAATGTGCCTCTTAAATGTATGCAATTTCATGATGAAAATTCAAAATAATCAGTGATTTCTTCTTTTTTTTCTCTGTCTCTCTCTCCTCAGAACAAATGTCAAGGTCTTGTGTTTGACTTGGTCACACACCAGCTCTTTGATGTCTTCATCATAGGTCTCATTGTCCTAAACATGATTTGTATGATGGCTGAGACTCGAGACCAACTCCCTTCCACAACTGTGGTCCTTGAACATATCAACACAGCCTTTGTGATCATCTTTACAGTAGAGTGTCTCATCAAAATCTTTGCTTTGAGGCAATACTACTTCACCAATGGCTGGAATTTATTTGACTGTGTGGTCGTGCTTCTTTCTATTATTAGTAAGTGAACTCAGCAGCCAAGGAGCTTTAAACTGAGACATAAGTAAACCTGCACATAGTACCCTTTGGAATTGTGTTCAGACTATTCACAAAGCAACAAATTAGGCTCAGTGTAATTTTTGAAGAAAAAAAAAAAGATTGTACTAATGCCACTAAGATTGCTAAGCAATACAGAATATTTTCCATTCCCTTATGTACACAACTGAAATAGATTTGTTCAATAGTGATACACAAATGAATGTGACTTAGAAATTCTGTGGTGACATTTGACCTATCCAGGTAAGCCAATCAAAGTTCTACCTTCCCTATGCCACTCTGAGCACTAGTGAGCATTTTTATAGGCTTAAGGATTTGGCATTTGGTATCCATGATTTTCCTTTCTTCAAAATCCACATGGATTCCAGATCACAATTACTGGACTTCCCCTCCTTTATAGGCCCATGGTCTACTAAGATTGGACTTCCAGAAGTGTCGATATGAATAAGCAGTGTTTTCTCTTTATTCTGAATCCCATGTTCATTCCAAACGCAGTGTAAACTATGCTTGTGTCAACTGTGTGAACGCGTTCATCAACCAGCCTAATCCTGTCATCACTACGTTTCCCCTCATCACATACAGGTTACCTAAACCGTGTGGCTAATGGGTAGGAATAGAGGGGAAAGAGAATTATTGCCGTGTCCGTGTCCGTGTCTGTGTGTGTGTGTGTGTGTGTGTGTGCGCGTGTGTGCACGCTGTATGTCAAACACAGAACTTCGTACATACTAAATGTGAACTCTACCACTAAACACCTGCCTTATACTCTTGTATGAAATACACACAACTAAAAGTGTTAGGGTTTACCTGGAATTTTTTGAAAGTCTAATTTTAGCTAAACCATTAATTTGACTTTTTGTAATTATATAAAGCTGTTCAGAAGCCCTTCTCATGGTTCAAAAAGCAATGAAGACAAGGAAAACTGATTTCTTAAGTGGGTACTTGTGTGCAGTCTCAGGAAGGATGCATGAAACAGACACATTAGACCAAAATATTTTGGTTCCTTATGCTAGTGCAGCAATGCAGATACATCAGAGATTAAAAGAGTGCTTCAGTCCATAGTCTGCTCTGGTTTCTAAGCCATGAAGTCTATGTAGATAGTCTGGCAGCAGATCTTCCCACATGTTCACAGTAGATAAACCTTCATCTTTGTTGGTCAGTTCCATTCACATGTTCTGGTGGAACCGGCAGCAGCAATGAAAGTCAGAAATGAGTCAATAGAAAGCAGTAATGGAGGGCTGTCCAGATGGCTCAGTGGACTAAAGCACCTGCTTAGGCAGAGCACAGCGGCTAGGGTTCAATACCGGCCTGCCATGCCATCCCCATCCCAGGAAAGCTAAGGCGACGATTGAGACGGCTTGGTGGTGTGTACCTATAATCTGAGCACTTGGGAGGCTGAAAACAGGAGAATCACTATAAGTCTGATCTCCGTAATGAGACCCACTGGGCTTGGTGGTGTGCACCTGTAATCCCAGCACTTGGGAGGCTGAAAACAGGAGAATCACTATGAGTCTGATCTCTGTAATGAGACCCTGTAGACCCTGTACTAAAAATGCATGAAAAAATTAATGGAAGTCAGGATGAGTCTGGGGTAGCACTGCCCCCCTCCACCCCTGGAGCTCAAAGAGCTCTTCCTCTAATAAGCGAAGGCATTCATCCACTCCTTCCACCCTTTCTTCCAGGTCTCACCAGGTACTGTGCAGTTTTTGCAGACATCTATCCTCTAAACAGTGCCACATTACTGCATTTACACATGCTGGATACCAGTGTGAGCAAAAGTTTATGTCCCCTTGCCAGCACATCTGTCATCTAGTTCTTCACTTTGATGCTCTTCCAAACTCCTAAGCTTTCAGAATAATAGGTTTTAAAAGTATGGGTTGAAGTGAACCTCTCTCTCTATAGGAGTTAAAAATCCAGTTGAAGTATTAAAATTTAGTTATTTTAAAATGTCAGAAAAAGATAGGGAAATTAATTGAACAGAGCTCAGAGGATGAACAGTGTTTTGTGTGCTTGATGAGTGAGAAAGATATCAGAGTCCCCTGATATATCATCCTTAAGATACCAGGACTTAAGGATGAATGTTGCTGAATTGGCACTTCATACATTTCACATGCCAGAGTCAACTGCCCAGGTAATGAATGAATTAAACTTCAGCACAGTTGAGCCACCAGTGAGGCACATCATCCACTAGTTCTCTTTTGTCATGAGGTGATGGCAAAAGCATTTTCACAGCCTGGGACCCACTGATGACCTTAGAGGACCCTCAGAACAAGAACAAAACCATGTGTACATGAGGCAAATATGTCTCCACCATTCTATAATGTTTGGGCCCAATGTGAATTGCTTTAAATCCTTGTATCACTTGGCTGTAGAGCAGGCAGTGATAGAATAGGTGACACTTCAGACCAAGTATTCAACAGCCCAAAACTCCACTTGAAATGATGCCATTTCTGGAGTGTCCACTGCAACAAGGAAAGTATCTCTCAATTTCATGTCTTAAGCTTTGTGAGATTTGACTGAGAAGTTCTTGGAGAGAGCTTATGGACAGATGTGAGATTCACAAGCAGCTTTAGCCTAAAGATAAGCATCCCAATACTACGACCTTCCTCCCATCTTACACAGACGGTGGCCCTTTCATCAGGTAAGGTTTCTCACCTGTAACAGGGCTGTATGCAAATTTCTGTGAACAAATAAGAGCTTGTCCCTTTTAAGGAACTCTGCAAGTAAGGATTCCACAGTTTCAACTGGCAACAGAGGCTTAAGCCATCCACTAAATAGCAGAAAGTTCTCCTTGCACACTAATCTAAAAGACTAGTTGTTCTATCTACCTTTTTAGATGGAGAACTATTGCGTTTCTTACTCCATGAATAGCTTTAAAAAATTCAACATAGATAATAAACTTCAAGTATGTGAGCTAATTCACAAATAGCCATTTGTAAACTGACTCTTTTCCTTGGTTATCGTCAGTATTTTCTACATTTTATTCTATCTAAAGCTGTTTTATTCTTGGAAATTATTTTTTAAGCAAAGGCACTGATAGATATTTTCTCTGATATTAGAAAGAAAATGCTTCATGTTGTGTATAGATTACCAAGTATTAATACAAAGTTGGTCCTACTGGGACTCTGAGGCAGAAGATGGACTGGGTTTGAAACCAATGTGCCTAATGGCAATTCATTAACTGTTCTTCTCCAGGTACGGTGGTTACCTTACTGGAAAACACTGTGGCCATGCCTTTTCCTCCAACACTCCTCAGAATTGTCCGTTTGGCTCGAATTGGCCGAATCCTGAGACTTGTTCGGGCAGCGCGAGGAATCAGGACTCTCCTCTTTGCTCTGATGATGTCCCTTCCCTCCCTATTCAACATTGGTCTTCTACTCTTTTTGGTTATGTTTATTTATGCCATTTTTGGTATGAACTGTCTTTCTAAAATAAGTCCAAAAGAAGAAATTGATGTGATACTCAACTTTGATACTTTCTCTGGCAGCATGCTATGTCTCTTCCAGATAACCACATCAGCAGGCTGGGATACTCTCCTTGACCCCATGCTGGGATCACACGCAGATAAACCTTACTTTCCTGGTCTCCCCATTGCTTACTTTGTGAGTTACATTATCATCTCCTTTCTCATTGTGGTCAACATGTATATTGCTGTGATTCTAGAGAACTTCAATGTAGCCACTGAAGAAAGTGAGGAGCCTTTGGGTGAAGATGACTTTGAAATATTCTATGAAGTCTGGGAGAAGTTTGACCCTGAAGCAACACAGTTTATCAGCTATTCTGTCCTTTCTGACTTTGCTGATGCCTTGCCTGAGCCTTTGCGAGTGGCAAAACCAAATAAGTACCAGTTTCTGGTAATGGATTTGCCTATGGTAAGCGGAGATCGCCTGCACTGCATGGATATTCTCTTTGCCTTCACCACCAGGGTGCTTGGTGATTCCAGTGGCCTGGATACTATGAAAGCAATGATGGAGGAGAAGTTCATGGAAGCCAATCCTTTCACGAAGTTATATGAACCCATAGTCACCACTACCAAGAGAAAGGCAGAGGAAAAGGGTGCTGCTGTTATTCAGAAGGCCTTCCGAAAGTACATGATGAAGACAGCCAGGTATGCTGTGGAAAACAGACCTCCTTCACCACCCCAGACACTCTGCAATGGAGACCTGTCTGGCTCTGAGGTGACTAAGCGCAAGGTTCATTATGACTGAGCACTTTATCTGTGCCTCTGCCTCAGCCTCACAGCCCTCAGCCTCAGGGCTCCAGGGTCCATAGTTTGGTTGTGAGCAGCATGGAACTCACTGAACTTGCATTTCTTTTCTCTGGCTGAAAGAAGTGAGGTTTCCCTATACACTTTAATCCTTGTAGACATTTACAATAAGGCTGCCATCTTAACCACCAGTACTATTTAATAAAGAAGGAGACCTAAGACAAGGTTCCAGAGGACATGTTAGGGTTGAAATACACATCAAGTTATGTAAAAACAAAATAAAAGATATCAAATTGTATTAAAAATTTAAATGGTGTTCCTGTATGTTTCTAGGTACAATAACCAATACCTCTGTGTAATGTTTTCCTGATGCAAGTATATAGTTTGTTATATGTAGCTTTTTTGCATGCTGAGTAAAAATTCAAAATCTGCCAATAAAGGAACAGCTCAGCATTAAGTAATTTGGGTGTATCTCAAAACTAAAGGCATATTCTTGACTTATCAGAAGCTATAATCTGTTATGTAATAAATGAATAAATAAATAAGACTTTCAGTTTACATGTCATTGAAATAGTACAGTAATTTGTTGTACTTTACAGTAATTTTCACAGTTTGGTGATACTGGAGGTTGAACCCAGAGTCTTTGTCCTGAGCTACATCTTCAGTCCCTTTCAAAGTTTTGAGACAGGGCTTTTGTTAAGTCACAAAGTGGCCAAACTGGACTCAAATTTCGGTCCTTCTGCCTTGGTCCTGTAAAACACTCAGATGACAAGTGTGTGCCGTTACACCCTGCTAGCACACTAATATTTTCATCTTGTTTTGAGTGCAAAATAGTTTAATGTGGTTCTTTGTTTGGAATTAAAGACTGCTGCCAACAGACAGTCTGGTAAGCATTTTGAATTGACCATTCAGAGGCCCAAAACCATCCTTTTTAGTATTTTGATTTCTATGATGTGAATAGTGCCAACATGTCTTGTCTCATGAGGTGACTGGATATGAAGCCAGGAGGAGCTGTGCATGCTGTGTTCTTGAGAGCAGGCCCACAAAGAACCCAACATCCTTTGTTTCTGGAACCAGTGAAGAACCTCCACTTGACTCTGGCTAAAACTTCAGCACTGGACACCTTACATGGAGAGAGCGCCACTCGGCAGCATGTGGGCTATGAGCCTGGGGAGGCTACGACATAATGGCTAGCCAGTAACTTTAACCATCTGAAAGCCCTATACTCAGTTCTGGCTGAATGTCTGCATGAATTACAGCTCAGAGAACAACCCATGTCTATCATGAGGACATAGCCAAGCACCGTCCAAGACTTTCATGAATATTAGAGAGACCCCTGGAGCATTAAACTAATAATTGGCTTTCTGAAAGTGCCTAGATTGTGATTTTATAGGTAAAGAGGAAGAGTTCCCAGGAACAACCCTAGAATTCTGTACTTCAGTAGGTGGGAAGAGCAGATGTGTGTACCAGCAGCCTGGGGTCTGAGCTTAGCCTCCAACCAGCAACACAAATGCATGCACACTCCAGACCCTGTCATGAGCTGGAGATTATTTTGAAGGACTAACAATATCCAGGCCTTGGTTTTGTGACTGTTCTAGGCAGCTTTGTATTCTGGAGCATTGATTTAAAAATAGTAATGACATCATTATCTAATATTTACCTAGCGGCTCTTATGCATTGGGTACTGGCTGAGCATTTGTCCTAAGTAACTTCATTTGAAAATGTAGTGAGCTAGTAAGTATAAGGTAGGCCTCCTTTAAAAGTGAGGACACTGAGGCACAAAGAGGTTGAGCAACTTGCACACACACATAGCTTTGCACCCTGCCTGGAATGAGGGCGTAGGCAGGATCGGGAAATCTTTGAGATGGATTGCAGGGTTCTGTGCAGGACTGCAAGGGCCACTGGTTCTAAAGTTAGAGCCAAGTTCTCCTTGGGGCATGGGAATGACCGGTGACTTTCTTAAGTGATTCCTCTGGTTGTGATCACTGAGAATTCTATACATCCTTACCAAGTTCTCTGGGAAAGATGACTGACATCGTCATTCTGATGTGAGCACCTCTTTAGTGCAGAGGGAGAAGGATCTGGAAGAATGTCATCTTGCCCACTCCAGCTAATACTCGGGCCAAGATGTGATCTGCTTGGTGCAGGAGCTCCAGCTGTCCTCATGTACATCTGTCCACCCTCACATGGTTTTATTTGGCCAAGACTGGATTCCCAGAGTCACACAGCTTCTGCTTGAGGTTGAACTGCACTTCCTTCACTAGATGGCAGCAAATATCCAAAGTGTTCTTTTCCAAGCACTGCATCACAATCTATGCGAGCCTGGCACTTGGAAAGCCAAGGCAGGAAGCAGTGAATTATTTGAACCTTGGGTGGTGCCAGAAAGCTCACCCTGCTCAGGGAGATCTCACTCACTAGCCAAATTCCCAGCATACCCCAACAGGCAGCGTGGTTGGTCTGAATTCTATTGCCTGTAGCTGCCCTGAATATCCATGATCAACAGAGGCCCATGAAGCCAGGCCCCTGTCCTGAATCCTCTTCTCCAGGTAACTAAACCCTTCTCAATTTTGGTCAACTGTTGACCAAAATTGCTGAGACAAAATACCTAACACCCAAAGTTAAAGAGAGAAATGGTTTACTTAGCTCATAGTCTGTAGAGGTTTCAGTCCATAATCGGCTGGCTCCAAGGCAGGGTGGCTTGGCAAAGGAGCATCACAGGAAAACCAGTTCAGTTTTTGTAGAAGACAGCAAAAACAAACAAGCAAGGGACAAGACAAGTCTCTTTCTTTCCCTTATATTGTATCCAGGCTATGAGGATTAGGGTGGTGCCAAACCAATCATTGAACTGATTTTATAATCATCCGTCCTTAATCCAAGCACCTTAATCCTAACATTGCACCATGGATTATCATGCACTGTAGATTTAGCCACCTGATAAAGCTCCACGTATGACCACATAAGGCTTTGCAGTACAACCATAACCTATCGCATGAGTCATAGTGGCTCACCAATGGCCCCTAACCTCAAGAGGAAATATGCTAATTAGGAAGAGACTCAAACAAGTGTTCACATGATGGTAACATTATAACAAGTGCCACCAACCAGAGGCAGACCTCTGCTCTGGGGATGTGAATGGGAAAAGATCCATAAGAGAGAGACATCTGAGATAAGCTTGATGGGGATACAGTAGTTTGACAGGTGGCTGTGGTTTTGAAGAGTTACTAAAATGGAAGAGTAGAATGTGTAAGGAAGTTTGAGCTATGCAACTGACTGAACTAGCGTAGGTAGTAGGCATCAGCAACCAGATCTTAGAAATGCACTGTCTGCAGACAGCCTCAAATACCAACAGGAAGTTACAAAGACTTAGAATCTATTGAGCACTTACTTGGTACTAGGTAGTCCTGCACCAGCATTAGCTCACTGAATCTTCTCAAAAACTGTGATGAGTAGAAATTATGTTTAGCCTACATTATGCAGGTGAAGAAGCTGAGACTTGGAAAGGACACTAAGGCTGCACAGCCAGTCTGTGGCCACCAGGATTCAGATGCAAGCATGTGGCTCGAGACCTCAAGCCATCCACTGTGATATCTCCCTGCCCCACAGAAGGAAGCAGCAGCACAGATGAAGCTGACGGCAGAGTGCAGGGTTTGTCTGGTAGTCCTTGTGAATCTCTAGGCATCTATTTCTTCTCCTCCTGGGGAGACACTGACAGGTGTTTTAATGGGAAGAAAAGATAACAGGACACAGCATGCAGGGTGGAAACGTAAAGAAAGATATCGGGGCTGGAGAGATGGCTCAGTGGTCTAAAGCACTTACTTGAAACAAGCTTGTCAAAGCACAGGGACCGCGGTTCAATCCCCCAGCACCACATGCCAGCCAGCCCCGCCCCCTGGTGGGCTGAGCTGGCCACACACACACACACACACACACACACACACACACACAATAAATAAATGTAATAAGTAATTTAAAAAAAAAAAAAAAGAAAGAAAGATATCATGTGGGCCTGGCAAAGAAGCCCTGAGCCAGAAAGGCCAAAGGGCAGCACAGTGTGACCATATGATGCTTGTTCCACCTGACTAGCTATGAAAGTAGAGCCTGGGACACATTAGAATTTTTTATTAGGGGGCAGTGGAGATAGCAGCATAAGTGCCTGCCTGGCAAGCACAAGGTCCTGAGTTTGAGTCCTAGTACCAAAATTAAAAAAAAAAAAGGATTTTTGATTAGGGTAACAAGACAAGTGACAGTGCAAGTTACCAAGTTACCAAGTAAATAAGTATATGTATGAAGAGTAAGGTTTTGTTTGTTTGCTTCTGTTTGTTTGTTTGTTTGCATGGTTAAGGAGGAGAAAAATCCAAAAATTAAGTCAGTGTTCAGACTTCTGAAGTTTAAGATGATAGGTTCACTGGAAAATCTCTAGGCAGGCCTAGAAATTGAGGACAATGAGTGGACAGGCATTCTCATCACTAGGAGTGCATGAATTCCTGGAAGGATAGACCACAAGTCTCTAACCTCTTCTTCAGGGGTAAGAACGTGCCTGTGAAGTGGCATGAGACAGGGGCAGGGTAAGGGAAGGTAAGTAAAGCAAGTATTACAGCACAGAATATGGGCACAGAGCAGGTTTTACAGGAGAAATTCACAGACCCCCAAGATGAGATAGAGTGCAGTATCTTTATCCCCACCCCAGTATGCAGTGTGCAGGAGCCATGCTGTGACATGGCTGTTGCCAGAAAGAACCTTGCTTCTGTCTTTCTCTACCTTTTCATAGTATAAGTCTGAGAGCTTGTTTTACTTATAAGCAGAAGCTGGCTCAGGAGCTGGCTGGGGCCAGGGAGTAGTCCAGCAGTGTCATCTATGGGCACCTAATGCCCCTGAGGAAGTTGAAATACTGTACAGCTCCCCTGCTTGCAGAGCAGGAGCCATTAGTCCCAGAGAATTTGTTGCCTGGCAACTGAGATAGACCCTCCAGGGCCATTCAGTGGGTACTCCTTTCCCTCCATACACAAGGAATAATCCAAGAGACAGAAAACAAGAGCTAGAATTTACTGAGCACTTATTCTGCACTAGGTAGTCCTTCACCAGCATCAGCTCAGTGAATCTTTACAAAAACTTTGTTAGGTAAAAAATATGTGTAACCTGCATTATGCAAGTAAGCAAACAGACTTGGAAAGGAAATCAGAGGCTTATTCAAGGCTGTGCAGCCAACCTGGCCACCAAGATTCAGAAGCAAGCATGTGGCTCAAGATGTCAAGCCATCCACTGTGATATCTTCCTGCTCCACAGACCGAAGTGACAGTGCAGTTGAAGCTTGAGGGACAGTGTGGGATTCGTCTGGTGGTGCTTGTGACCCTCTAGACATCAGTTTCTTTTCTCTAGACATAATAGCGTTCCTTCAGAGTTCTTTTTACAGTATGGAAATCTGCACTGGGGAGATGCTGAGTCCCCTCTCAGATTTAATGTACACATTCTCTGTCAATGTATTTGGCTCCTTTATATTTTGACATTAATTTTATCCCTTTGCTATTTTTTCCTTGGCTTTCTCCAACTCTGGTTGATCTGCTTCTCTAAAAGCAGATGCCCCAAAGGCAATATACTTCTATTAATGTAGATTTAAGTGGCTGGCCACACAGCGGTGGTATAAGAGGCAGTTGTCCTGGGTATACAACTGTAACCTTCCTTCACCTCCATCAGCACCCATCCATTTGGGCCACTCTGAATGAGAACAGAGGTTAAATTTGAAAATTGTCCCTGCTGTGCCAACAAAATGTCAAGTCCCCTTACTCCCTCTTCATACTATAGTGGTTCTTTCTATATTTAAAAATCACTTATTGAATCAAATCACACTAGTAAATCATATTCTATTTATTCATGAGCCCTGGCCAGATTTCCAAATCGCCTTTCTCATAAATCACTAGTTTAAAGTGTAATAGTTCACACATATTTCTTTGGATATAAATAGATGTCTCAAGAAGGTTCTGGATCACCCATCTTAGCAGTAGAAGTGGAAAGGAAAGATGGCTACTAAGTCTTGAGAGGGCAGCAGAGCCTAAAGTGGTGGCCACCTCTCTAGGGAATAATGGTTTTGCACAAAAAATGTCACACCTGGAACTGGGCTTGACTGCTTCATTTTGGGGTAGGACTACAAAAGGGTATGGAAGATTTGAACAAAAACTGGTCAGCTTGACCTATTTGCTATTTATACAATTTAATAAGAGTAAAACAAGCAGGAGGCATCACAGTCCCAGATCTCAAGTTACATTACAAAGCTACTGTGATAACAACAGCATGGTACTGGCACAAAAACAGACATGTGGATCAATGGAACAAAACAAAGAACACGTAGAAACAATCTCAAACCAGACCCACATGTGTAAATATTGTATTGTCTCCTAGTATAAGAACTCAAAAGAGGAATTACATATAGAAAGGTACAACGCAAATAAAAGGAAACCGAGAACTTGAGGATTGAACAATGAGGAGTGGGCAAGGAGAAAAGCTGGGAAACATGACAGGGGCAAAGCCATGCATTTGTATGCATGAGATGGGTGGGGCAGTGATCCTGGGAGACATCAGCAGGTTTCTGAGACTAGCAGTTGGCTGGTGAGATTCTCACCCTGACTAATTGTATATGCTGGTGCCTGTAAGCCAGGCGACTGCACTGAGGATGGCGATGTGTAATAGAAGGGTCACACTTGGAGTGCCTGCCATCCTGGTCTTCTAAATATGTACTTCTTGTCATGATATACCATTTACTGTCATAATGTCTCTCAAGTAAGGTTTTTTTTTTTCTTTTAAAGGGTAATAAATGAAAAAAAAAAAAAAGACACAAGTATAAGAAAAAAAAAAGAGTAAAACACACATCCTTTAAGGTACATACAGAATATTTCCCAAAGTGAGGTTAAGAAATTTTCAATAAATTTAAAATGTTCAAATCCTTAACGTACATTATTAGATCGTATCGAATTAGAAATTAACAACAGAAAGATGGTTGGGGGGAATCACTAAAAATGTAGAAATATAAAACAACTCCCATGTTCTTTAACTCATTAGTTAAAAAGGAAATCAAAAAGTACTTCGAACTAAAGAATAAAAGCACAACATTGAAAATGTGTAGGTTACAGCTAAAGCAGTAGCCAGAGGGAAATGTATAGTATTAAAATGTTAAATAAAGTTACCCCATCAGTGACTTCCTTGGCTTCCATAATAAACTGGAGAAAAGAGAGTAAATTCAACCTGAAGTAAGAAGAAAAAGCTAAATAATAAAGATTAAAAAATTAATAAAATACAAAGCAGGAAAAAATAGAGAAAATCAAAAGCTGTGATAAACCTTTAGCTGGACTAAGTAGGAAAATAAAAGAGCTGAATGATCAATATCAAAACCAGAGCAGCATTATCACCACAGACTCCACAGATAGCAGGATCACAATTTCATTCTGATAAGCTCAACAGCACAGATGAAGTAGACAAATTCCCCAAAAGACACAAACCACATTAGAAAAGAAATGAGAATTTGGATAGTGCTATGTTTGTTTTAAAAAATGACTAGCCAAAGTCCTTACCACAAAGAAAATTTCAGGCCCAAATGGCTTCAGATGATGAATTATCTGAAAAGAGGAAAAGAATTCCAGTCCTATACAAACTTCCAGAAAATTAAAGACAGATCAATAGGGCTGTGGTGATAGCTCGGCAGCCTAAGCATCTGCCTGGCAAGTGCAAGGACCCTGGTTTGATCTCTGCTACCACATGTGATGGCCCCTGGAACCACAAGAATGCCACACTGAAACCAGGCATGGTGGTGCAGGCCTATAATCCCAGAGCTGGGGAGGCTGAGACAGGAGGATCACTACAAGTCCAAGCTGTGGAGTGAGACCCTGTACAGAATGAATGAATAAATAAACAAATAAATAAAATTTTTAAAAAGAGAGAAATACTTTTAGTTCCTTCTATGAGGCCAACATTACCTGGATATGAAAACCAAAGACATTTCAATGAAAGAAAACTATTAATATTCTTAATGACTATAGATTCAAAGCATTTCTACAAAGTTTAGCAAATCAAATTCACAAATATAATTTTTTCAATACATCAAACCATTCAGTATTTATCATAGAAATGCATGGCCGGTCTAATGTGAAAAGTCACTCAGAGTTCTCCAGCATGTAGATTGGCTAAATAAAAAAGAAAAACCATATGATCAAAAAAAGCCATTTATTAAAATCTAACATCCACGTGTGATATTTTTAAACGAGACCTAAACTCTGAGAACTGCTTCCCTTCAGCTCAGGCACCAGGCAGGTGAGTCTGATTATATCATCACATTCAACATTATACAAAAAATTCAAGCCAAATCAATAAGGTGATAAAAAGCAAAAGGTACTCAGATTTGAAAAAAAGGTAGTACATGCTGTGCTGGCCCCGCGCCTGAAGTGTGCTGAGACTCAGTTGAGACTGAGCGTGGTGGCACACGCCTGTAATTCCAGTGCTTGGGAGGCTGAAAACAGGAGGATCACTACGAGTCTGATCTGCATAGTGAGACCCTGTAGTCCCTGTATTACATACATAAAAAAGTAGTACTGTCTTTGTAAATGTTGTAATTGAATATGTATAGGATTCTATGGCATCTACAAAAAAAAAAAGTGAAGTTAGAAAGGTAATGGTATACAACTGTATTTCTATACACTAGTGGATAACAACTGTAAATTAATTTAAAATTATATTTACAATCATATAAAAATAGACATTAAATAGGACAACACAAACCCAAAACCTGTGTACTGAAAAGTATAAAGTATTTCTGAGGGAAACCTGAACACATATAAACAAAGAAGACAGTGCCATGGCCATGAGTCAGAAGCCTAGAATTGTTAAGATACTATGTCCCCCCAAAGAAATCCCAAAATTCCTGCAGAATTTTTGTAGAAATTAACAAATTGACTCTGCAATTTATATGAATGGGCAAAGCACCAAGAATGGTAAAAACAACTTTGAAAAAGAACAAAGTTGAAAAGGTTCACACTGCCTGATTTCAAGAATGATTATGTAGCTACAGCAACAAGAAAATGTGTTATGGGCACAAGCAGAGACAACGAGCCCATGAAACAGAACGCAGAAATAGGCCCACAAATACATGTTCACTTAGTATTCAACAAAGATTCAAGGTGTTTTAATAGGAAAAGCATTCTCTTCCTTAAAACAGTGGTTTTAGAATAATTAGCTATCCATATGCCACACATACAAACAAAAATCAATTCCAAAGAGGTCAAAAGTCTAAATCTGAGTTAAACTATAGAATTTCTATAAAAAAAACACAGATCTTAGTGATCTCGAACTAGCAAAGACTTCTTAAATGCAACACATGAGGCATTAATGTTTGAAGGAAAAATCAATACATCATACTTCATCCAAATAACAAAAGAAAAAGAAAATAAAGAGGAAAAAAAAGTGATACAGAATTTCAAAACAAGCTGATCGGAAATTAACAATGGTTATTCTATTGCACGTTTTTATCTTCAAAGTAGTTGCCGTGGTAATCTGTGCACACCAAGTTTTGATGAGGATGCTGAGCACCTGGAACAGCTGTGCACTGATGTTGGGTGTGGAAAACAGTGTCTTTGTTACATGTAAAATTAAATGTCCACCCTCCTTGCACGCATTGCAGTCAGTCCACTACTAGGCATTCACCCAATAGAAGTGAAGACATAAGCCCACACAGACCTGTACCTGACTGTTAATGACAGCTTTATTTTTTCATAGCTCAAACCTGCGAACAGCCAAAAAAAACAACCATTCACCAACAGGTAACTGGATCAGAAAATTGTGGATATTCAGCCAGTATTGCCCCCTCAGGTCACAAAGAGGAATGAACCATTCACACACAAACTGCCGTGAACCATCCTCAAAAGAATGGTGCTAAGTGAAAGCAACTGAGAGAAAAAATGGTATAAAATGGATGATTCTATTTATATGTAATTCTAGGAGATGTAAAGTATAATTAATCTCAGGATGGGACAGGGTTGAGAAGAAAGAGATGAAGTGCCCCTTTAAGGAGACGTTTAGAAAGAAGGAACATATTCACTATTTTAATGATGTTGGTAGCTCCACAAGTGAAGAATACATTTCAAAATGTATGAGATGTGCAGTTCATGGCATATCAATTTCAATAATCCCATAAAATCCAGCCTTAAAGGTTTGGGGCCTACATGAAGACCTCTCTGAACACATGGCTCCCTCGTTTGAGCACTGAAGCCAGCCTGCTGCTGTTCTAGGGATGATGGCTGAGTCTGGTGCATCTGTGAAACACAGCAGGAAAAGGTGACAGCCTCCCAGAGGGTGGGAGCGGCTGCCTCAGTGTGGGAAAGCAGCCTCGATATGAGTGGTCGCAACTCCCACAGCAGGTATGGCTAAACTCAGGTGACTGCACCGCGTCTGGTCTGACTCCTCATTACGCAGATGAAGCACCACTGCCCAAGACTGGTGGGCAGTGCGTGAAGCAAGGTGCTGAGGGATGGTGAGACGCACGGTCAGGAAGGGGTGTGCGCTGTGAGCAGGGGCTGCCTGTCGCCTGTCCCTTCATTGCAGAACTGGTTGCTTAAAAGCTGTTAGGTGGTGGTTAGTCCCTTCTCTGTCACTCCCCTCAAGAGTTGGTGAGGACCACCTGGCCTTGCAATTCTGCCCCCAGCCTGTGCCCTCTCTCTCCTGTGCCCTCACCTTCTCCTCCCTCCCAGGAGAAGGCTCTATCCTAGAGCTAGAGGATGGGCTTTCTGCACCCTAGAGGCTGCCCCAAGAGGAAGGAAAAGCCAGGCTCTTTGTGTCTCCCTGTAGACCATGTGAGCTCATTCTGGTAAAAGTTTAATGCCTAAAAGTCAATTACACTTAAGAATGCTCTGAGGAATCCAACAGTGGCTTTTTCTCAGAGTCACTGGGGCCTGCTGCTACCATGGCGCTCCCACCACAGCATGCTGCGGAGACCTCTCTGCCTTCTCTCACAGCGGGTTGGGTGGGAGCTCGTCACTGCCCTCCCTTCAATTTGCTTGAGCAAAGCCGTCACTTCTCTGGGCCTGGTTTTGACGTTAATGACATGGAAGGGCTGACTGAACTGTTCTCGGGATGCACGCTTGGGCTGCTGATCCTCCTGCGCCCTCATCTCCGTGTGAGCAAGCTCAGAGCAAGGCATACACATCGTGTCCAAGGAAGATAAGGAAGTGGCGAGGAGCAAACATTCCAGCAAACAAGGGTGTTGAAAAAGAGGGAAAAGTTCTGGAGAGCTTTCTGCTCATTCCCAGAGCGTAAACACATTAGAATCATCATACAGTGTCCAGCTTAGAGTGACTTGGCCACCTTTCCTGGGTGGTATCCAACTCCACCTGCCACCACAGACCTTTTAACACACAGCCCAGACATGCCACAGCTGGCTAAATAGCTGGCATTGGCTAAATAGCTCAGGCAGAGCCCTGGAAAGAAAAGCATGAGGGCTCCCGGGTCTCCTTATCCAGGCCGCAATGAACATTTTACATCTGAGTCACCCACTCATTACTTCCCATTCAGGCACTGCCAGGCCCTGGGCTGTGCTTTGCATAACCTTAGGGCTTTCCGCCCCCACATCCTCCTCACACCAGCTCCTTCCTCTGAAATGCCCGCCCTTTCTTGGTCCCTTCCCTTCTCTGGCCTTATTCTTGGGAAGCTTCTCTGCCTAACTTTATTCCAGTGAATTCTGCAAGGCAGCAGTGTGGTATGAAGGACGTTCGATACCCAACAGCTCTGGTGTGCCCCATCTCCTGATCCAGGCACCTGGACAGGCAGAACCCAGAGGTTGAAAAGGGACTACAGCCAGAGGGTGGAGAAGAGAAAGTGGGTGAATAGTAGAGGGGAGCCAGAGGGCAAAATAAAATTCTCAAGCCTGAGTCAGGCCCTGGTAAATCAGGAAAGATGTCTCCCAGGATTCCATTCAGTCTGCCTTGAACACCACCTAAGCCATCAACTGAGTATAACTTTTTTTTTTTTTGTACCAGGGATTGAATTTAGGACCTTGTGCTTGCCAGGCAAACACTTATTCCACTGAGCTATCTCCCCGGCTCCATCAACTGAAATCAAGGCTTCCACCAGAGGGAGCCAGGACAGGTTGAGGCACTGGATTGGCAGCTATGCGTGGTCCATTTGACATATTCTCATGGGTTTTCCTTGAGGCACTAAACTCCCACCCGAAAGCCCATGGGGAGGTTCCTGCTCTGAGAGTCAGCGTGGCAGCAGTGCCCCGCCCCACGGCGCAGCCTTCCTCCCAGGCAGGGTTCTTTCCTCCCTGCAGTTGGCAGCAGCAGCCAGGCATTACTCCACGGGGGGGGGGGGGGGCTTTGTGAGGCCGCAGCCTCAGGGTGCCCTCTGTGAGTCACTTCCTGTTATTCTCCACAGAGAAGTCCTGCCATTCTTTAGAGCAATTTGACATTTTTGCAAGACTAACTTACGGGGCCTTTTGGTCAAGAAAAAGCGAAGATCCTTTCTTTTATATTTACAAAGCCATTAATTGACTTCTTTATAAAATTAGACTTCATTATAAACTCAATTGGAGTGGGAGCGTAGCTTTATTTAGTCCAAAACACCAAGCAGTTTTGAAGGGTTCCTTTTAACAACCAGGTGCTCCACACTAGCTAGGAGACTGTGAGGGGGACTCCACACCTTCTGCTGAGGAGAAGCACTGGCTTCTGTGCTGTAGCCAGGCCACTCTGGGCCCTGCCTACAGTGCTTGCGTCAGTCCTGGGTGCCCTCAGCCACAGAGAAGTGCCAATGGGGAATCCTCAGGCCTGACCCCGACTCCAGACCTGTGTAACTCAACGCACTCTCGGGCCCGGGCCTGGGCTCTGCCAGTCCATGAGCTTTGAAAGGGAGTTTATCTGGCAAGCGAGATATATCAGCAGACTAAGTGCCTGCTTAGGCAAGCTCAGGGACCAGAGTTTGATCCCTGGCTTCACATACGGTGCCAGTCCCACCCCAGGTCACACTGAGCTGGTCAATGAGACTGGGCGTGGTGGAGCATGCCTGTCATCCCAGCTCTGGGGAGGCTGAAAACAGGAGGATCACTACAAGTCTGACCTGCATAGTGAGACCCTGTACCAAATACATAAACAAACAACAACAGCAACAACAAAAAGGGAGATTATCACTGCCCAAACCACGGGCTGGGGCTGCAACAGTGAGTTGCCTCTGGGTCTGTGTAGTAGTTGAGAACATGGGATGGGTTACTTGAGTTACTCCTATTTCTCACCTTTGGCGGGGGTGGGGGGGTGGACGGACACAGAGCATGGACCACAGGATTTCTCAAACTTCAGGTGCCTCAGCATGTGCCCGAATATCAACTACAGGGTGGGGCCTGAGGCTGATTTGTGATGAAGTATTGCTGCTGTGACGGTCCCAGAGCCCCCTGCACCCCGGAAAGGACACCCTGGGCGGGCTGGAGGGGGCCCAGTGAGCTCAGCAGTCTCTGTTTCCCATGTTCCTGAGGTCAGGCTTGAACCCTCATGGAAGTGCTCTTCTGGGTGCAGGAATTACCCAGGATTTTGACCCCAGCACCTCATAAGGCCCGAGATTTGCATTTCTAACTGCCTAAGGTTGCTGGCCCGGGACCCCACCCACCTGAGACTTGGGCCGCAGCAGTGCTGTGGTTCAGATGTCTGTCTCCTCCAAAGTTTATGGTGGAACCTGACTACTGATGCAACAGTGTTGGAGGCAGGGCCTTGAGATCTTTGTGAGGGACCAGGCTGCAGGCTCCACCTTTGGGTGGGATGGATGCGCTCCCTGAAGGATGAGTTTGGCCCTGTTGGCCTCTCTGTCCCTTCACCTTTCTGCAGTGGGATGTTGGCATATGCCCATGCCTTTGTCTCAGACATCTCCGCTCCATGACTGTAGGGAAAGACATTTTTATTCTTTATGCAGTGCCCAGTCTTGAGCAGGCAGTCACTGTGCAGCACCGGACTAGAGCAGTAGTCATGACCATGGCTTTGACTTGGCACCAGTGGAAAGAAGCCCTGTCTCCAGGGCTGCCACAAGAGCTCAGGGAGAGGGGCCAGCCAGATAGCTCAGCGAATTAAAGCACCTGCTTAGGCAGACGCAGGGACTGTCTCTCGATGAGCCATCTCGAGCCATGGGCCACTGCGGCTCACAGCAAAGCTGGCTCCATCCTGTGTGTGCTCCTCTCCGAGGTTCCCAGAGAGGAACTACACTGCTAAGGCAGTTACTGGAAAGAGCTCAGCTCAAGGACGGCTTCCCCCTCAGGCCTCTGTGAAAATGCTCCCAGAGTGGTCCTGACTGCAAAGAACAAAATCTGGTCAAGGAAAAAGTTGTGGCAAAGTGGGAGGGGGCTGATAGAATCTTTTCTTTCCTTTTCTTATTAAAAAAACAGGATTCTATTGGAAGCATCACAATGACTAGCTCTTAAAAAAAAAACAAAAAAAAACATAGTTTCTATCCTCTTTCAAAGTTAGATTTTTGTGTATTAAGTTCTTTAAAACACCTTTTCATCCTTTGCTGCTTTTTGCTTCTTGGGCTTCAGATATGAGAGTAGGACTCCAGCAGCCATCTGTGCCAATGAGGTACCTACTCTAAAGGATGGAAACGATCTCCCAAGGATGGTAGAGCTGGCTGCAAGCTAGAGAGAGTCAGAGCCTGAAGGAAATAGGAATCAACTGCATCGCCCTGGGCTACCTCCTCCTGCTCATCACATTGTCTTCCAGAAAAGAGGTCCACATACTCTTTAAGCCACTCTGTGAGTCTCTGTTTTAAGCAGACATGGGGGATTCCTACCTGACACAGCAATTCTATCATCAACCCTGAAGGTAATGCAATGTATTCTGAGGCATTTATTATTACATTCCCAGAAAGCATAGAGGCACTTCGGTGGAGTTTAAGATGACCAGAAATGGACCCAATCCAAGTGGGTAAACTAGGTGGGGAGTGCTGGGTCTGCATGATCAGTCTGCTCCCCAGTCTGCACAGCGGTGCTATCTCTGGTGGAGAGCGTGACGGGTAGTGTTCCATGCCTGCAAATAGCAGCTAGGTAACCTCAGCTGCATCCTTAGCCTCTCAGGGACTCTGGTCACTGAATGGTGGTGACAATGATGATTGCTTTGCCAGAAGCTGGGACCTTAGCCCGGGGGGCTCCTGCAGCATTGGCAACTCTCACTGCATGAAATGTTTACCTTGCTGTATGCTAAATTTTCAAGGGTCTAGATGGGGCAGAAAGGCATCCAAAGAGGGATTCATTCCTCCCTGGAGCTCCTAGTCTGGTTCCTAAAAGAGTTGACAGTCAGGAAGTCATTCGAAAATGTGCAAGGAGAAGCCTGCAGGTGAAGCTGTGGCTTGGGATCCAACCATGCAAGCCTCTGGGTGATGTCCTAGCAGGTGCCAGTGCCCTTGTGTTCCTTTATCCCTTGGGAAAGGCTAAGTTCGAGGCTAAGTGCTGCCCTCTCTAGGGTCCCTGGAGGTCAGGGTGTGATCTAAATAGGTTCCCTGGGCGCTGGATGGCACACGTGTCTTTGGGGACATCTCTTTTGCCTCCATCTCTCCTCTGGCATTTCTCTGGGAAAGCTTGTCTCTGGCGGGCATCCTCAGCACCAAGAGGAGGAAGCCAAAGCCCCTATCTCCAGGGCTGCCACAGGAGCTCAGGGAGAGGGGCCAGCCAGATAGCTCAGCAAATTAAAGCACCTGCTTAGGCAGACACAGGGACTGGGGTTCAATCCCTTGTGCCGTGACTGCCCTACCCCCAGGGCACACTGAGACAGCAAATGAGACTGGAGGTGGTGGCACGTGCCTGTAATCCCAGTGCTTGAGAGGCTGAAAACAGGAGGATTACTATGAGTTCAATCTGTGTAGTGAGACCCTGTACTAAATACATAATAAAAGAAAGAAACGAAAAGAGCTCGGGGAGTGCTTGTGGATGGAGGACACAGTGTGCTTGTTGCTGGGGTCCCGGTGTCTGCCACCCTTTTTCGAGTTCACTTGTCATCCCAGCCCATTTCACGGCTGTTCTGTTACTGTGCCGACCTGCTGCCCATGCAGAACTAACAAGGGAGCTTTCCTGGGGCTGGACCTGTAGGAGGCACAGGAGCCCAGGAATAATTTTGGCAAACAACTGCCTATCCAAATAAACTTGTCAGGGCTCCACAAGGCCAGAAGGACATGGAGACCCGTCTAGCTGGGCTCAGCTCAGGCAAACCTGCCCAAGTGAGCCTGTCTCCCTAGCTTTTCTCTTACAGCCAACTTCTGCTTCTGGTGGCTGCCTTTCCTGCCACCAGCCCAGCCAGGAAAGTGGGGAGAGGACTGTGGTTGGGGGGCTGGTTGCAGGCAGGGAAGGGGTCCCAAGAGCAGCTTCCTTCTCTGGCCCTCCTTCCACCCTCACTGTGGGGATGTGGCCAACAGGCCAGACACATTGCTCTGCACACCAGCATGGCTCCCAGCAGACAGAGGGGTCTGCTGTTTGGGTTGGGTGCAGAGCCCTCTTAGGGTCCTTTCTCGGAGGCACCCTTCTCCTCCATCTCCTGTGTTCCCTATGGGTCCACCAGCATACCCTGGCATCACAGGTCCAATGTGCATGCACTGATGCCCCCCGTAAGCGTACTTTGTCCTGGGTGAGGCCGCCATATCAGGCTCTTGGTACCAAACTGGTAGCCGCAGGTGTTGCCCCACCCCCATCGTTGCATCATTGCTGCCCTCCCTCCATCTTGTACCCTCTGTGGCTCCCCATTCCCTGCAGGCCAGAGCGGCTTTCTGTAGTCACTGGTCACTAAGTAGACCCAGTCCTCTCTGCCTGCAACATAGCATGCTGGAGTCTGGCTCCTGCACCTCAGGGAAATGCATCAGGTGTCTCCCTCTCTCCTGCTGCCTCCGGACTCTCCTAGAGCCTCATGGTATAGTGCTGTGGTGTGTAGACACACATACATCTGTACCATGTTGGCCCCAAGGGCTGGACACAATGGTCCCCACACTCTGCAGGAGACAGGATGCTCAGGCTATGAAGTGTGAGATGGCTTCCCCAGCTGCATACCAGAGCTCTGAGCTCAGCATGTTCCTTCATCCCTTGGGAGAGGCTAAGTTTGACTGTGGACACCTGCACAAGCTGGTGTGTGTGCTTCCCCAGGGCTTCTGAATGCAGTGTAAGTTTTCATGAAGTATGTCATAATTAAAAATGAAATGGCAAGATCGGTCAGAGCAGAAGAAGCTGGCCCACATCGGACAGAGAGGAGCAGGGACAGAGTGGAGCCAAGGGTCTCAGGATCCATCCCTGCTCAGGCACTGACTTACTGTGTGGCCTTACCAAGTCTTTTGCTCTCTCTGGGCCTCTGCTTCATCTCTTGTGAAACAAGGAGGCTGATGAGAGGGGCTCTAGGTTCTCCCAGCAGTGGCATTCTGTGGTCTCCTCACTCTTGGGGAGACACTCTGGATCCGACTCAGCTCTGTAACTCTTTGGACAGTTAAGAACATGCAGCCAAGCCCTGCCTTCCTCCCTAGCTGAGTGATGCTCTGTACTGCAGTGGTGCTAGGTCATCGCCCTCGGCTTCTTCCTCCCGAGCTCTGAGGAGGGACAGTATCACTTGTTTCCACCTGCTGGGCACAGGCTGTGTGCAGCCCTCAGAGCAGCCAGCATGGAGGGGGACAGGCCCCACACAGGGCACTGGCCTCCCTCAATAGGAAGAGGACTCTCTGGGGAACAGAGTACTCAATGCCTGTACCCTAAGGAAGAGGGCTGTTTGGCTTAGTTTCCAGGGGGAAAGACAGAGATGGTGTGGTGGGAGGAGACATCTGCTCTCTGGTGAAAAGTAGGAAGCAGAGAATGAAGAGAGCCTTGGACAAGAATACCCCTTCCAGGTCACACCCCTGGTCTCTAACCAGGTGCCACCTCCTAACTGCACAGTCAGAAACAAATACATCAGAGATGAATCCACCTCTGAGTGCAGCACCCCATGGACCATCACCTTCACACACAAGACTCAGAAGAGACGTTTTGGGCCTACACCATAGCAGTGCACTCTCCAAAGTTTGGGGAGAAATTTTAAGCTTGAAGTAGTGTGAGTTTCCAGGGGAGATGGCAGAATCAGAACACAGTCCCCTCATGACATAAAGGAGAGGCTAGATTCCCAGTGGGGTGTCACAGTCTTGGAGCACTATTGGGCTAAGCAGCGCCACACAGTTGCAGCACCTGAAGTGACCCTGTAGGCACAGATGACCCAGCAGCAAAGCCTAAGTGACCCAGGTGAGAGCAAAGCCAGAGTGCCTCTCCCAACCTGGACGGTGTCCTGCATCCCACAGGGAGAAGAGGAGCTTCAGTGGGACCGAGATGAAGTTCTTATTTCTGAGGGATGTCGGCTCTGAAAGATGTTCAATTTAAGTTTAGAAAAACATTTACCCAGACAGTGGCTCCACTTGCAAACCAGAAAATACTCAGTGATTTCCCTAGGTCCAGCAATTCGTGTGCCCCAGTAATAACAGGATTGGCCTGTTTGTTTGAGACAATATCCAGGGGCCATGAAAGAAAAAAGGGATTAAATACCACATTTAAGAGATCTCTCCTAATTGACCTATAAAATGTTCTGACTAGTTTTTTTTAATCATTACAGTCTTTAAAAGGTTATTACATCCCAGATCCTTCTGCTAATGTCTCAATAGCTGTTCAAAATATAAGATATCAAATCATTACCATTTACTTGGTGAAAATCATTTTTGTATTCATAATTATCACGCTGATGTTATTATTTGCCCCATACATGTTTAATTGTTTCTTTGGCTTTGTCTCCTCCAGACTCAAAGCTATAAGTCTACCCGAGATGAAAATGCCTGGTGTCTATTGAGGGCCTTTACATAGAACCTCTGGAGAGTATCTCTGACTGCCGGTTCACAACTACGATCCCTTTCAGCCTGAAGAAGCCAGAGCGGTCATTGCCCATGGTTCTCTCATGGCAGTTCAGGTTACTTCTTCAGAGGGGGGAATGTTGTAGGCAGCTGAATTAGACAGAAATATTATAGGCAGTCAAACAGGGCCAGGCCCTCAAGGAGACAAGATGGAAGACAAAGTGACCTTGCAACTTGGAAGAGACAGACACTCCCATATGAGCCACACCTCAAGAGAAAAGAGGAAACATAGCTACATACTTCCCTAGGGATGGGCATCAGGGATTGATATTCTAAATAGATATCAATCACCTTGAAAGAGCCCAAATGAGTCACTAGCCCAACCCCCAACAGGAAGAGACCTTGTCTTGTATTCATGCCTGCTTGCTATGTGACTTGCTTCCCCATCTGATACTAGATTTAATCCATTTTACCTAATCAATGGTGCTTGTAATCTTATTGGTTGACCATAGCTTTGTCCCACCTCATGCCCACCTAAGCAAGTTCCCATGTCTTCTTCACCACCTTAGACCCACCTCACCACATGATTTTCCTCTATAAAAATCCCTGGAAGAGACAGCTTTCTGGGGATGACCCACTCGGGGACCCCCTCCTGTCCCTCTCCCAGACAGGAGTTTTCTTTCCCTCAATAAATATATTCTGATAAAAACAAAATATAAGAAGTAAAGCCATGCTGTTATGTTGACCAAAGGGAACTCAGGTCAACAATTTCTGACACTGCCAGTCAAGTGGAAGACCCAATACTATTATGGGCTACTGGACTTTTTTAGAATATTTTGCTGAGTTAACATACCTATAATATTCAAATAACGGAACTTAACAAAAAAAGGGGATACAGATGAATGTCCATTTTGTATCTGTGTATTCAAAGTGGTTAGGATAGATACATAGTTACATCCTCTTAAGAATAGAGGGATTTGTTCTAATGGTGTTTGTAAATAGGATATCATGTCCACATCTTGTACAGCAATTAACCACTGAGAGAGATGTATGCAATGTGTTAATTATTGAAACTGTCCTACCAATTTGATTTGAAACTGTCTCATTGCTATTTGTTTCTCAATAAAATTATGAAAAAAATAAATATATTCTGGGGCTGGGGAGATGGCTCAGTGGAATAAGCACTTCCTTGGCAAGCACAAGGTCCTGAGTTCAATCCCCAGTTCTGCCAATATATATATATATATATATATATATATATATATATATTCTACTCATCAAAAAAGTGCAGTATTACTTGCTCCAGAGCATCATACTGTCCCTTGTTGCTACACACACAGGTTTTCAGATCATTTGAAAAGGGCAGCAGCATTGACATCTAGTCATCTCCTTGCACGAGAGCCTTCTCCAGGTGCTGGCTCTTCTCTGAAGGTCCCTCCTGCCCTGGCCAGGTGTGCAAGCCCCTCCGTTCCACAGTGCTACAGGCTACCAACTAAACTGTGTCCCCCCAGATCCACAGGTTGAAGTCCTAACTCCCAGTGCAACTGCATCTGGAGAAGGGGCTTTCATGAGATAGCTGGGGTTAGAGGATCGGAAAAGAGTGGGCCTCCTAAGTAGAGCTGTCTTTTGCATGTAGCCTGTGGCACTTGGCTTAGGCTGCTTCAGATGGGATCCAAAGTACATTCCTTGAGTCTGTGCATTGGTATCAAAGAGAACACTTGTGAAAAATGTAGATTCTAGAAGCTAGCTCCAAATCTCCTGGGAGTGTGTGTGTGTGTGGGAGAGAGAGAGAGAGACAGAGAGAGAGAGAGAGAGAGAGAGAGAGAGAGAGAGAGAGAGAGAGAGAGAGAGAGAGATCTAAGAACAGGGCTCTATAATGTTTCTCTTAGGTCTACCCCAGGCACTTTCTAATTTTGACAGGCACAGCCAGGCAGGATGCTCCTGCTGATGACGTTTGGTTGTCACCCTACCAGTACTATTACTGGGTCTCTCTCTCTCTGCCACCTCTTTACATTCCCCATCCCAGTGAGCCCACAAATAGTCCTGCCTCCTCCAGGAACCGCAACCCACCTTGACTCCATCTCTCCAAGTGAAGCCCTTAGGTGAGTTTTCTGCCCTGAAAGCCAGGAATCACAGCCAGGGAGACCAGAGAGAGGCTTTGGTCAGGCGTGTGCTTCTCTGTGACACTGTGGTTCCCAGCAGGTGGGCCCCGCCACCTGGCAGCTGCTTCTGTGTGTCCTCCTCCAGCATGCTGCCTTCCTGGTAGGTAGGCTGTTCTGGAGCTAGGAGTACTAAGTGGGTGAGCCTTGAGCCCATTGTGAGCTCTGCCCTGGAGTGCCAGCTACACCACAGCGTCTGATACAGAGCCATAGCCTTGAGCCCAGTATATGCCTTCCTCTGTCACCTGCTTGGGACAGTGGTCACCTCACTGCCCTCAGGAAATTCTACCCCAAGGGACTGAGCTCCTAACCAGTTCCCTTAGCCAGGTTTTAATCTCTTTCCAAAGAGCAAAGTAACATCTGTCCACCGTGGAAAACCTAGAAGGCATAGGAAATTAATTGCCTTATCAAAAGTACATTTTGAAACTCTTCTCTGCCGATTTCAATTCTATCCATTCATTCAGCAAATATTTGAGCTAACGGTTCACTCCCCAGATAAGCATTAAAGAGGGAGAAAATAAAGGTCAAAGAGCAATTCTTAACCATGCGTTGTCCCGCTAACATTATCTTTGATTTAAGACATGTAGTTCATTTCAATTAAATATATATTATATTGAAATGCTCTTTGGACTCATATTTCATCTTAGATTGAAATATCCATTAACATCCACTCTGTATTTCCTTTGTCCACTTAGATTAAGCTGCATTCCGACTCCTGACTCTCTTGGGGATGGCACGGCTTTTAGAGCAAGCTCTGCCACCTTCAACCCTGCTCTGAGTTTTCCTCCTGCTCAGGGCCCAGAGGATCAAGATCTCAAACGGTTTCTCTTCTTAGGGAAACCTCCCATCCAGCTTGCCCTGAGTCTGCAGAGGCAAAGAGCAGTTCTTTCAGCATCCCTCGGCACAATGAAGCGCTATTGTCTGAGCACGTTGTCTGAAGCCTCATTGCCATTGGGCTCTTTTCTTCTACCTATTTTTTCTCTTACTTTGAAATTATGAAAACAGGGATCAATTATGACTCTAAAACAATTGTCATTTAAACGGATATGAATCTATTTCAGAAATAATGCAAGCATCTCGCCAGAACCACCCCCACCCAGTGCTATTCTAACAAGGAGCCTGGGTAAAAAACAAAACACAGCTCTTTTAGTATTCAAATTAGCCCCACTGAGCTCTGTGCTGCTCTCCTGAAGAGTTTTTTCTTCTGGAGTACCACTGATCCTGCAAAGTTGAAGCATTCAAATAGCTCACTGAAACTGGCCCATCCCCATCTTGGTAATTTGGAACCCCAGGAGGATGATTGATCCATTTCATCCTGGATGACCCTAAGCAGAGTGTCTCTCTTTCATCCCAACAATTTTCTTGTCCCAGGAGTTTGGGGCTTGATGTGAGTCAATGAATCTCCTGTCTACAGAAACCCAAGTCGCCCAAACTAAAACCCAATTATACCTTCTCACAGAGTGAAGGCCATCAAAGCCCTGAAGCTCCTCCTCTTGCAATCATGCCTCATCTTTTGGGGGTCACAGCTAAATTTTAAGATTTGATCTTGGCTGTAGTATTTATTAGTTTTTAGATTCTGCCATCTGGGCTTAACATCTGTAAGCATTCACAAAACCATACAGCCAGTGGCCGCTGCACCGAAGCATGGCTCTTGGAGCATGAGGAAACCTTCTCTGTAGTGGAGTAAGTAGGGACACCCTTTAGGAAGAGTATTCCTGCTGAGGAAGTTGATTGCTGAGCCTCAGAAAACAGGAAGAGCAGGGTATGAGGGGGTGTCACACAGGTGCCCCTCACAGTGCAGTCAGTAGGGCCTGCAGCAGCAGTGGAGGTCTTCAGGTGCTGCTCCATCCAAGACTGCCCCCCCCACCCCCGATACCAGGAGCCCTGGGTTGGGACCCAGGGATCTGCTTAATACATGACTGCTAGGTGTTGATGTTTAAATTCATGGTCATCCCCCCTACCCCTCCACTGTTCATCAAGGAACCCAGAAACCTAGACAGGGGAAAGCAGGTCTCCTAAGTCCCTAGCTCAGTGTCCTTCCACAGGATCATTTAAAGCTGCTCCAAAACTCTCTGGGACAGTCACCAAGCTAGCTCACCTAAAATATTCTTTTTTCAACTCTAAATCAAACTGGAGAGTTTGGTTCACGAAGTCCTCTTGCCACAACATCCAGAACCAGCAGCCCCAGACCCCTGGTACTGCATGGCTCTCCACTCCTTCCTGCTGCATCCAGTGAGACTGTGTCCTTCTGTGTTTCTATAACCCTGGCCTCTCTTGGCTGGACCCTCTCTCAATACCCTCTGTACCTGGGGTGCACAGATAGGCTGCTCTGGAATCAATCCTGCTTCACTACAGCTGTGTGACTCAAACAAGTCACTTTAATAAATCTAGGACTCAACTCCTTCTTCTGTAAAATGGGGATGGCAGAGGCTCTCAAGACCACTATAAGGGGAAATGAGGTCCTGTTGCACCTCTACCATCTTACTAGAGAATCAGCTGTCAGGAGAGTCAGAGGGAGAGAATGAGTCTGCATCGCAGGTAGCATTTACAGGGGAGGGGAGGCCGCTGCTGGAGGGACATCAGCCCCAGTAAAGCACACTTCAGCTCCCCAGAGCTCAGTTATCCATCCCACCCTGCTTACTGAATGGATTTCTACTCTGAAACTAGACAGGTGCCCAGGTAAGATGGAAGGAGTATCACTCAAGCCTGTTTGGATGATAATCACAGGCTGGTGTGGCCAGCAGCAGGACGGGGGCTTTGTGCTTCATCTCTGGGCACAGGCTCCCAGCAGGTTCTTCGGCTGGCCCATGCCCACAGGGAAGGTCACATAGTCATCCCTCAGGTGTTTTGGCAGGTTCCGGCCGTATCTGCAGCTTGCATCTAACATGGTGTTGGGAGCCACAAGAGAGGGCCAGACTTGGACCTCAGATCCACCTCTGCCACCCGGCATCATAGCCAGCAGCAGGGTCCTCCAGGCTCTGACCCTGCCACCCTCATGTCCAGGGCAGGATAATACGTGTGCCACTATCATGAGATAAAGTGAGAGGGAGAAGGGCTAGAGCTGTGTGCTCATAATTTGCTGCCATCACTACCAGTACCTCCCAACAAGGCTCCTACAGTAGGGGCTGAGGCATCTGCTAGCTGAGAGCGGGTCTCCTGCCAGGTCCACTTCCTGCCTTTCCAACAAAGGCACAGAATCAACGTCCTTGGCCACACTCCACAGGGACAGAGGCCCCTGACTCTAACAGAGATTAATCATTGGCCTCGGGGTCCTTGCCAGGATATCTGCAGCCACCTCACTGTCATCCCCACCTCTGCTTTAGTGGGTTCTCACAGCATCCACAGCAACTCCCAAATGGCCATCAGGTCCTAGAGCTTCCTCCCCATATGGAATGCCCTCAACCTCTGAAACTCCCTGGCAGTCTTGTTTCTGAGTTCCACTGCTGCAGGGCCTTCTGCATCATAATTATCAGCTCAATGGCCTGTCCCCCTCGCCCTTCTGAAAAGCAGTGCTAGTGTGGAAGTCATTTTGGTATTGCTAGACTCTGACACAGAGAGGACACCCCACATATAGAACAGAAAGCCTTGTAGTTCTTAAATCCATCTTGGTGGGGTGGGGAGGTTGAGGGGTTGGGATGACAGAAACTCAGTTCTTTTTCCAAAGGCTCCAAGCCTGACAGGAGCTGCCTGAACTGCAGGGCAGTTCTGATTTGGGTTTGTGACCACAGGCAACACGTGTCCAAGCTGTCCCCATGGGAACCACACAGGCAGAGCTCCAACTCTGAGTGAGCAGCCTGCCTTGGGCCTGAACTTCCTCCCACCTGCTATGGCCCTGGAACCCAGTGGGGGCTGATGTGGGCGCAGGACTGGCTTAGGAACCCACAGCCCCCACCACAGGGCTCTGAGAGGGGCTCAAAACTGCAGGGGCTGGGTGGGCAGGTTGCCATGGAAACCAAGCAGCTGGCCTTTCCCTGGTGTTTGGAGTTCCAACAGGGAGGCCAGGCTGTACCAGCACACACTCATCTCCAGACTCCTCCTGCTTTCTCTTGATCTTCACTGTGCCAGGCACCGTGCCAGCAACAGAAAGAGATCACAGGGCTGGGAGGAGCGTTAAAGCAGAGGGACCAGGTCCCTGACCACACTTCTGTCCCTTTTACCTCATCTGTCATTACCCTGGCTTCTGGAGCCAGGTTCTACTGGAGAGGAGTTGCCTTATGCAAGTGACAATAAGCAACAAAGACAAGAGTCACATCTGGGGCATTTGGAGCAGATCTGGAGTTCTCGTTCTTATTCTGATATTTCACAGCAGTGCCACTGGGGAAGCCTGCCAAGCTCTTGAACTACTTCCTATATATAACATGAGGACCATTTATCCACCACCTACTCCTCAGGTGTCATTATTCACAGGTAAAGTGTAAGCAATGAAGCCCTCGTAGTATAAGGACAGTTACTAGAGCAGGTTGAAATTTAATTAAACAATTAGAAATATAGCTGGTGTTTAGAAGACTTGGGCAAGCACATAGATGAAAAATGCAGGAGGATTCCTGAAATGAACGAGTCTCTAGTTCCTTTGATACGTCTCAGGTCAGTCTGTCTCCCTCTGGCCAGGCAGGGAGCGAGGGGCTGGTTATCTTGAGACAAGTCATGGGCCCTGTCCTGAAGAAACTCACAGCTTCCTAGCAGTGCTCTGTGTTGGCCTACTGTGTGCCCAGAACTAGAAGGCATTCCAAAATGGTGTGGTCACACTGTTTTCAAGGAGCACAGTGAAAATTTCTTAAGGTGGCAAATATAAGGGATATACCTACAAAGCACAGAAGAACGGTCATAACTGGGGGAAACTTGGATGGTGTCTCATTAAAAACAAGAAGCTGGCTGAGGTAACGTGCAAAGAGAAGGATCTGTCAGTAGAAGTAAATCCTTGTCTGTATCATAGAATTCTCCGCTGCTCACAAAGGGGAAGTCTTTGTAGAACATTTTGCCTTCTGAAAAGTAATTCTTGTCCTTCAGTGTGCATTTGATGATTCCTTGTACCGTTCACTTTTTGTCTCCACCAGCATGGAGAACAGAAGTCTGTGTCTTCATTTTCACATCATTATTTCTGGGCGCAGACACATAGCAGGTCTTCATCAGGCAATAGCTAAATGAGTACGTAGTAGAGAGGCGAAGAACTTAAGAAGGGACTTGAAGAAGGTGCTTTACAGCCACATTGAGATAAGCACTCTTTATTTCTCTTTCAAAACTCCCAAGGCAATTGATACCATACAATCCTGCTATGATGTTTTAAGGGGAGCCCAGGGGTCTCAGTCATAGACAATGTGCACTGCAGTACTGTGATGCCCACAGGGTGACCAGACTATGCTAACTCCCAAATGGAAACTGCTATCTGTTTGAATTTGCTTTAATATGGGAAATGTCATCACTGAACATTATTGCGGTCATTTTCAGAATTATTTGCTCAATATCTGTTTGCCCACTGGGCTGTGACCTCCTGGCACAAAGATGACATTTAATAAATATGTGTTGGATGAGTGAATAAATGATTTTGCATGCAGTTATTACACAAGTATATACCTTGGTTTGAGGAGATAGGGAATGTACTCTCCATGGAGTACTGTTTAGTCTAAGTTTAGTGAAGGATGACTAGAAATTATTAAGTGAAGAAGGTAACAAATTAAATGTGAGAAAACAAGGGAAATGTCTGTGTAGTTTCATGTTGGAAGGTGTGATGCATTCAAGCATGCAGGAGAAGGCCAGTGCCACCAGGAGGTGGAAGTAAAGCTGGGGGGTCACAGGGCAGTAGAAACCTCTCCTGGGATTTGGAACTTCACTGTAACAGCAATAGAAAGACACTTAGGATTCTCAGCAGAAGTATTTTGTGGTCAGACTTACATTTTCCAAGGAGCATGACAGCTACTACTATGTAGAAAGTGTACTAGAAACTGGTGGTGTGTAAGTGGGGACCCTGAGGTCATCTAGGAAAGAGAAGGTGGTTGTAACAGAAAATGCCTCCTGCTCCTAGCCAGCATACTCCAGTTTTTTAGTTGCATAGGTAATAGTTCCTCTTCCAGTTCTGGTTGCTTCTGTCTTCTAGAAATGGCTGGCCACTGTGACGCATAGCTAATCACTACAATGCACCTTGTATAAACCAATCCCCAATTGACAAGCCATTTGCCTCTGTGCTTCCTGATAGCTTATCCCATATAAACTCTACAGCACCAGAGATCAGGAACTGATAGTATGGGAATGAGGCCAGTCAGTGCTCATCAATATAAATAAATCTGCCTCCAAATCCTGGGTATCGTTTCAGTGTTTCTGTATGCAGTAGCATGATGAGCTTATTGTGATGGTAGCCAGAGAGATGAAGAGACTCTAATGGAATGAAGGGCTTCTAGAAGTTCACCTGAAAGCAAAGACTCCTGCTGACTGGAGATAAATGTTGACACAACTGGACAGGGAACACTGGCTGGGGCCCGTTTTGAGTGGGATACAGGGAGAGACATGATTGGCCCAGTTTTAGCTGTATCTAATCTAAGATGTCGGTGAAGTGACTGTGAGCGGAGATGTAAGAGTTCCTTCTGTTAGACAGATGAATCTGGAGAGCAGCAGCAGACAGATTTGTGTTGAAGACAACAGCTTAGGTGTAATCTGAAGTTGGAGTTGATTGAAGCCAGAAGAAAAAAGGAAATCACTGTATAAGACTCAGGAAGTTATTAAGTTATTAAGTAATTCCATAATTGTTAGTGGGGTAGAAGACAGGAAGCCAGAAAAAGAGGCCAAGGAGGTTTCTCTGGCAACAGAAGCCAGGGGCAGGGAATTGTGCAAAGAGACTGTGGCCAGAGTGTTGACACAATGATGAGACATCCACCAAGGGAAGAGTCATGGATCACAGGGAGGGGAACACGGAAATCCCTTGGAATTGTAGGGGTCCCAAGGTGGGGCCCACTGTCACACTTTTCCTCATGTGGTCATACCTGTCCTCTCCCTCTTCCAGTTTACTCCTTCTGAACAGGAATTCAGGGTTCAGCCCATTTCTTCCTAGAGTCAGGGGATTAGGGAGAGGAGGGGGCTGCCAGCAGCACACTAAGGTCCCTTTACACAAGCACCGTCTGCATGTGGACAGCCCATGTCTTCACTCTACTATGACACACTACGCCAGCAGTAGGAGGGAATCTTCCAGAACTGGTCCTCTGTCCACCCCATAAGCTCACATGGACCCCCAAGTGTTCCATCTCTGATGTCATTAGAGTGTCAAATGCCTTCATTTGTACTCATAAACTGATTTTTTTTTTCCTCAATAGTCTCATAAGATTTGTCACTGAAGATGCGGCCTCTCAACCAGACGATGGTGGGGGTGGGCTTCTTGGAGAGGAAGGTCTAGGACATTCTATCCTCAACAGAGCCATGGAACCTGGGAAAGGACCTAAATGTCACCATGAATAGCTGGTACTAGAAGCGATTAGTCCATTGGTGTGGAGTCCCATGAGTCCAGGACCCATCACTTCTCCCTCTGTACCACTGCTCCTCTACCTGCTATCACAAATTTTAAATACATAACTTTTTATATTATTCACCCTTTTAAGGTATATAGTTCAGTGGTTTTTAATATACTCACAAAATAGTACAAACATCACCACTATCTAATGCTATTTTTCAAAAATAATTTAAAACTCACAAAAGGTTGAAGAATAGCACTGCTCCATGTTCCCATAATTCAACTTCCCCAATGACAATATCTTCCATTGCCACAGAACATTGTCGAAACCAGGAAATCGATAATGATACAGTACTATTAACTGAGGTGAAAACCTTACTTGGACTATACTACTTTTTACATGCACTTTCTCCTCCTTTTTTTCCTCCTCCTCTTCCTTTTTCATCTTCTGTGTAAAATTATGTAACATTTAATGCAACTAAAATTTTGTTTTGTTTCATTTTTTAAATTAAGATATTGGGCCAGCCAAATAGCTCAGCAGATTAAAGCATCTACAAGCAGGCACAAGGGCCAGGGGTTCAATCCCCAGTCCTGCTGTGCCAGGTCATGCTCTGAGATGGCAATTGAGACTGGGTGTGGTGGCGCACACCTATAATCCCAGTGCTTGGGAGGCTGAAAACAGGAGGATACTGCAAGTTCAACCTTTGTAGTGAGACCCCGTAGACCCTGTACTAAATACAAAAAATAAAATAAAATAAAATTAAGATATTATTCACCTTTTTAAGGTATGTAGTTCAGTGGTTTTTTAATGTACTCACAAAATAGTACAAACATCACCACTATCTAATGCTAGACTTTCTCTCTGTCCTAAAAAGAAGCTGCATACCCCTCCTTAGTCACTCTAGCTCCCTTCCCTGGCAACCAAGAATCTATTTCCTGTTGTTATGGATTTGCCTATTCTGGACATTTCAAAGAGCGAGCATGCACACAACAGTGCCTTTTGTGTCTTCCCACACACCTCCACTCTGTGCCCTCAGATTCCACTCCGCCTCATACAGTCAAAGGCATTTGACGCACACCTTGCCCACCACAGAGTCAATGTCTCTACAACCTAATGGAATCGTTGTACAGCAGTCATGTTCAAAAATGGGCAGTTTCTCCTGCAACAGCCATCATCAAGTAATCTTTCATGAACCCAGGTTGTGGTGACTAGTTGTAGGGGGGCAAAGCTCACAGTCTCCTGGTCATATAGCAAGGCTTGGAGCATCTCTGCAAAGAAAGAGATGGCTGATGATTCTTACAATGACTCCAAATGCAGAGAGAGCAGAGAGCCAGAAGACAGCTGAGAGCTCCTTTGCCAGACTTGTTCCAGCTACAGGTGGAGCAAATGAGGCCCAGAGACACTAAGTGGCAATTTCCAATCTGTCCAAGACACAAAATTTACCAGCGGTGCAGCAGAAACTCCACATGGCAGGACTATTTCCCCAGTGATGGCACTGCTGAGAATGCTGAGCCCAGGTTCTCGGCTGGGTACGAAAGAGGGCAGCCTAGGGTGCTGGGAACACCCTCCCCGGCCCTGGGGAGTACTCTGTCACCCAACTCTTGGAGCCCCTTTCCAGCTGTGCAGATTCACTTGGGTGGTGTTGACAGGACTCCACATATGCCCAGGGATGCTCAGGGAGTGCCCTGAGCTGAAGGCTGTCTTCTAAGTAACACTCCCTACAGTCTCTCCTCTACTCAGCAGACCAAGGGGGTTGGAAAGCAGAGAGCAGCACAATGAAGCCATCACCATGCTCTGTAAATACTCCCTTTTCATAAAAAAAATTAAATGGAGGAAAGTTAAAAAAAAATAGAATGACCCATAATTCTGCTATGTAATACACACTTCAAATATTTGAATGGGGGTGTCTTTCCTTCCAGACAATATTTGGTTAAGAGATTTCAAATATATGACAAAGGGGAAAGAACCATATAATTCATCTGTATCTACTCCAGTTCCACAATTTTCTACTCAGAGATAATCTCGTTCCATTTTCACCCAATCACCTCTAAATTATTTTTCAGCAAATCTCAGATGCATGCATTTCATGCAGCCATATTTCAGAGTCATCTTCTCAGACTGCCCAGACACCATGGCCCAGCCAGATCACCTCAGAGGAGTTGCCAAGGGAAGCACTTCCTCTTCTCTCTCCCTGGTACAAGGAGTGTTCCTTGCCCACAGTGTTCTATGCTTTCTCTGAGCAGGGTGTGGGTGCACCCTGTCTTGTCTCTTCACAAGTTTCCCTCCCTGCAGCGAGACATCCAGGCTTCGTTAGCGTGGAACTCTGGCCCAAAGAAGCTGTGTTTTGGCTCATGTGGAAGTTTTCGATAAATGGAGGCATAATGCAATGAAGCACATAGCCAGTTTTCTATATTAGAAAGTAGGGTGGGAGGACAATTGCTCTCCTGGCCCTAAGTGCACCAAGCAGGGGCAGCACAGGCGACAGTGAGGGCTGGGACCTGTGCATCAACTCCCCCACCTGGTGACCCTGTGGGCAGATGTTTCACTCCTGCTTTTTTTTTTTTTTTTTTTAATCTCATCTAGGATTTCAGACTCCCTTTCTCCTTCTCACTCCTGCCTTCTCTTCCTCCTACTCCTTTTTCTTCTTAGTTTTACTACCAACTAGTGTTTTATAAGACCTGGTCCATCACTGAGTATGATGAAAAAAACAATGATATTTATCCCAAAACTTTTTCAATGAAAAAATTCCAAGACACAAAAAATAAAATTTGTAGGTTGCAGTTGGGAACAAGGAGCAAAAACATTTCAATAAAGGTGCATGTTTGTTCTGGGACAGAGACTTAGAGACAAGCAAGATACCATGGATCAGCAGCAGTCTTGCTGTCTTGATCAAAGGTATGAGGGTTCCCATCAGGCCCGACCTGCTTCCAGAGCAGGCCTGTCCGGGATGGGAGTCTACCACGGCTGCCGGAGGCGTTGTTATCTAAGTGCAGCCTCTTTGCTTCCTTAGGTTTCAGCTTGTCCCATGAGATCATTTAAAATCACATTTGCTACTTCACCATCTAATCACACATAAGCCGCTCCCCACACTCTCCCGCCCTGCTTCCATCCAAAGAGTGCACTTTCTGGAGCACCAGCAACCAGGGTGGAACTTGTGATGGGAAATGGGAATGGTACAGGGAAGGCCTGATTCCTTGTAGTCTTGTGCATAACAGCAGATGCGGAGAACCACCTTCACTGAGGAGGAAGAACCAGTGTAAGTCTTTGCAAAACTGGGGTCTCAGATTGCTTCCCCTACCAGAGCCAGCCCCTGGGCCTTTGGGCTGGTGAGCGGCCATCAGATGGAGTTTCTGTGTTCCAGGAGCTCATGGTTCCCAGTGGAGGCAGCCTGGAAGAGAGGACCTCTTATGTTGAAGACAAGCAAGACTGAACAGCAAAGGTTTGGCTGTGGGGCACAGGGGTCAGTCTGTGGCTGATGGCATAATGATATATGCTTGGGGAACTGCAGGCAGAATTACAGACTTTTATCCCAAAGATGAAGCATATTTTGTAGGCTCTTAAAAATTTGCGGCCTTCAAAAGACACCCCTAGTTCTTCCTGAAAACTACAGAGACTAATGTATTTATACAGAAGACTCCCATGGCTTCTCTTTCTTTTAAGAATAAGGGGGGGGGGCAGTTAAGCTAAACCCAAAAAACTATCAGTTCTTACATGCAACATCAATGTCAAGTTGATGCTTTACAAGGAGTCGCATTGATGTAAGAAGATGTTTTGTTAGTAGGCACGATTTCAGAAATTTTCACTTAACTTGATAAAAGAAGTCAAATATCCTGGAGATGCTAAGATATTTAAAGCTAGATAAAAATGAACCTAGAAAGCAGAGGATTGCAAGTTTGGGTAGATGAGTGTTGCCTTAAGCTTCAGGCAACAGGTGCTCTCAGTGGAGTCTAAGTGAGGGCCACGGCAGTGGCTTCAACTCCTGCCCCTCCAAAGAAAATGAGAGAACTTCTCAGAAGCAAACTCCTAGACCTCACTCCAGGGCTACTGAAGCTGAATGTCTAGAGGGTGTCAGCAGACATATTACTCAGTACTTTCCAGAAAATTCTTGTAGACAACAGTGGAGGAACCTCTGCTTTAGGATCCTGAGACACAGGCAAATCCAGGTGGCCAAGGGAGTTTTCCAGCGTTTGGTGGAACATTCATACATATTCAGAGAGGTGACAATACATAGGGGTAAATCCATCTGCACTTTGTTTTTATCCCTAAATCTGCAATCCAGAAGAATGATTCATTCATGGAGCTCAGGATCTGTTTGGGATTTTTCTCCATAGATCTAGTGTACTTAATGTAAATTTGATCCTTGATCATAGACTTTGCTCTTTGAGATTACCTGAGTCACTTGGTGCCAGAAAAGGAGACAAGTCTGCTGTGATTTAAAATGTAGCTCGAGTCAGCTTTACCAGGCCTGCAGGGTGCAGGAGGTGGAAGGCACCACACACATATTTTGAGTTACAGAAGCCAAAGGTTGGGCTTTCTAGCCACACGGTGTGGGAGGAAGGTTGAAATGACACAGAAAAAAATGAATTGCTTTTAGAGTGATGGAAAGATTTGTTTTGAAATGGCATAAAGGTGGTTTGAAATGTTAGGAAGATTTTTAGAGTGGTCTTAAAAAGGTAATTTCCTAGTTGCCTGTCCACTCACTTAGCAGCCCAATAATGATGGTAATCATAATGACAAACAAGCATATAAATGGAAACAGCATTTCTTTGCCCCAACTGTATAAAAGAACATATATCTACCAGAATGATCCTGAAATAATAATCGTCAGAAGGAAATGGAGAAGACACCAGAGAATGGCTTCCAATAGTAAATGCTGGCAGAGTTTTTCACAAATAAATATTACCAAAGAAATGCTGCTCCAGGAGGAGGAAACCAGTAATCTCTGAATCTGGGTGTGTGCAGTCACATCGTCGCTACAGTCTGAGCCCTGTCAAGTCAGGAGGCTCTGAGGACTTTCAGCTTCAGCCCCAAGCTTCCCCTTGTCCTTGCTTGGATTGACCCTATGCTTCCAGTTACAAAGTAATATCATGACCTTGTAGTCTATAACTCCCTGGCCCATGAGGAGAGCACTATCTTCTCCCTTCCTCTGCCCGCTGTGGCCTTTCTCTCTCATTCTGCGCTTACAGTGGTGCTCACCCTCCCTGCATACTCATTTCCCACCCTGACCTTACCAGCCTAGCCAAGTGCTGCATAAACATGGGTAGTGCCCTCCCTCTCTGTTTCCAGGCTCTGCCTCCCCTCTTCCTGTAACACGCGAGCCTCACATTGGAAGGTTGCTTGTGCTTGTCTGTCTCTCCCCGACCCCCACCCTATGGGGTGTGAGTTAGGAGGGATGGGAACTCAGTCTCTTTGCTTTTCCTACCTTTGTCAGAGCTTAGCAGCACAGTGACTATGTACTAAAAAAAAAAAATGGGGGCTTACATCCTCGACCATATGGGAATAAGATTCAAATTTGACAGCACCTTCTCTCATCCTCTTCACTCACGCAAATGTGTTCTCTCTTTCCCACCAGCTTCAGTTTGGAGAGGCTTGAAACTTTGTCCTTAGGGAGGGTGTCATCCTAATCTCTCCTGGTTGGTCATTCTTATCCTCATTCACTTGGGCTTGCTTCTTTCTGGTCTCCCAGGATAACTAGAGCCACACTGTGTGAACAAGTTTGTAAGAGCAGGAAAGGGGTCAGAATGACCACGGCCACATATAGAGCACAGAGACAAAGAGAAAAGCTCTCTGGAAGGAGCCAGACCTTGGCTAGGGCCCTAACTCTGCAGTCATTAGTACTTTTGTTCCTTGGTTGTGGAGTGGCTGGCCTGTGTCACAAGACCTGTGAGGATTAAACAGAAGGATGCATGGGGGTGGGGGGGAGAAAAAAAAAGGCTCAGCCATTACTGTTAGCTCTCATTTCTATTTAGTCTGAAGCCTTCATTTTAAAGATAAAGAAACTTAGACTTGGAGCTTCAGTTTCAGGACATCTACTCAAGGTCGTCTAGGTGGATGCTAGCAGAGGGAACAGGGCAACAGACCCCTCCTGCAACACGAGGCTTTTCCTCAGTGCAGTTCAGCCAGCAGCTGGGCTCTGAGGCTTTGTTCCCATTCTAGAGCTCAGGAAAAACACATCAGCAGGTGTGAGCCTGGCAGAATCCCAGGAGAAAGAAGGTGGAAGGAATATGTCGTTGTTGCTGCTGTACAGTGCTCACAGAACTGACCAGCAGCACAGGTCAGAGGACACTTCAGAGGAAGGGCAGTGAGGGGTGATTGAACAGCAGGCAGGCTTCAGATCCATAGAAGACAGAGAGCAGTGGTACTATGATCAGAGCTCAGTGGCATAGCAAGCAATCAAACACCTAAAAAGTGCTGACTGACCAGAGAGATCCTAAGAGTAGTCTTGCCTGGGTAAGAGAAAGGTGGACTCTGGGAAGGGATACAGGGGCATCTCTTTGTTACAGGAAATGTTCCTTGTCTCTGTCTTGAGAATGGTATCACAGGTGTGCATATGCATTAGGAAAGCATCAAATTATAAACTTGATTTTAGTAAACTTTGTGCACTTCTAAGACCACACCCTAAGAATAACCGCTGTTAATATTTCCATTGTCTCCAAGCAGAAGGATGAGAATAGTGACTTAGATTCCCAGTAGGCTCTGACTTCACCAAGTCTGCCTGGAGGTTTGGATGCTGGATCTGTAGGAGGCAGATGGTGAGAGGGTCTACTTCCTGTGGCTTGAGGATCAGGTGACAGTGCCCTGTGGTTGCTTAGAAGAGGCTAGCAAGAAGACATTTTTACTTGTCCATTTTCTCAATAAAGTAATGAAAACTGATTGTATGAAGGGCTGGCTGGGTACTTGGATGATCACAGGCAGGCATTCAAAGCATTGTGTGACTCCTGGCTGTGGCCTCACTATACACCAGGGGAGAATACAGGGCTCAGAAAGTCCCAGTGAGGACACTGGGCTCACGCTGGCCTTACTCTGTGTCCCTTCCCCTTTGCGTCCCTGTCCTGCCTTTATGGGAAGCAAGGATGTGGGTAAGAGAAAGGGAATCCTGGAAAATGCTTGTGTTGGTGCTGGGGCATAATGAGGACGGGGAGCCAGGGCTGATGTCTCCGTGCTTTGTCTTCCAAGTGGGAGTCCTTTGGCAAGATCCATGATTCATCTGAATCCTAGAATCTTTGTGTGTTGTTGGGGACAGTGGCACTTCAGGGAGACTGTGTAACTTTATGTAAAATGTTGGATAGCACTTCTAAGCCAACTAGTTAATAATGCTATTACTTTGGAAATAGAAATATTACTAACGAAAGTAATATAATGCTGTCTATGCTCTAAATGAGGCATTCATATTCACTCATTTAATTCTTATAACTATTCAGTATTATTATGACTGCTTTCCAAGTGAGAAAGTGGGGACACAAAGAAGTAAGCAACCCATACTCACGCAACTGGTAATGTATAGAATGAACATTAGAATGGTCCTTAGAATGGACCCGGATTGTCAATCTCCAAAAATCCAAGAAGTTAACCATTGGACTACACTGCTTTTCTCTAAACATTGGTTTCTTAATGATAAATATTTTGTCATGTTGTGAAAATAATGTGATAAATACTAAAATGTTACAGGATATAAACATTAGATTTAATATAATGCATTTCAAAACAATGGGAAACACGACAGACACATGCCGCAAGTTTATCAAGTGTGACAATTTCACTGAGGTCCTGTTTTCCCTTAATGACAATATTTCGTGCAAACATCCCACAAACCCACGTGGAGCAGCTGCTGTGTGCTCTTTTGTTGCCAGGCTTGGGTGATGCAGAGCTGTGGACAGAATAAATGTCATTTATGCCCCCATAGAACTTAAATTTATTCATGGGGCAGACAGATGCTAAGCAAACACCCAAACAAATATAATTATCAACTGTGATAAGTGCTAGAAATGGTAAAAATAGGATTCTTTGAAAGGTCATCTTGAGGGTACATAGTTCAGACAAGATCGAGAAAGGCATTGCAGAGGAAGCACAGTCAAGTTCCAGCCTGAAAGGAGATATGCAATTTTTGTCCAAATTCACCATTTGGAAGTGGAATTTAAGAAGCAAATCAGAAATGTGATTTGGGAACAAAAGCTGGATTCTTTCAATGTCAGGAGCCAAGCAGCAATACAGGATTTTCTGAGTCCCCTTTGCCTTGCTGGAAGAAACTCAGGGGCTGCTTTATATTGGTTGGCATTTACATAATATTCACAGGGCTTTTTCCTTAGAAGCTTGTCCAAAACCCATTTCTACCTGTCAATTTTTATTAGAATTTGCATATTTTTCTTTGGAAACTTAGCAAAGAAAAAGGGAATTATTGTTCAGGAGAAATATATTTGGCTCTAAAAATAATTAATGTTTAAGAAGATTAACAATCACAGAATTGCCTCAAGGACAGGGAATCCCATGGAGGTGCCCCTGCTTTCAGGCTATGACCAACTGAAGTCAGACTCAGACAGAAGGAGACCAGGGATGCCAGGATGGGCACAAATTTGTATGCTCTTCAGGGTCACAGAGGTGGGTGCACAGTCACCTCTCCCAGCTGGAGTGTGTGGTGTTTGCACTGTGACACAATTCAGTCATAAAAGCTCAGTATCCCCGTGGCTTCCTCCTGGATGCCTTCAACAGTTTCTCTTATCTATGTTGATCTGGCCCCTCTTCAGTACCACAAGGCACCTGCCTTCACACTCAGCACCATGTAATTCAGCCCTACTTATTTTTTATTTTGCTTTGATTGATGTGTTCTCCCTGAGTAGACCCCCAGGCCTCCTTGTCAAGATGGAAGGGGCTCACTATATACCTAAACCAATCTCTTCATGGTACACATGTGCTAAGACTCAGAGAAATATGATGGCCAAAGGCTCAATGGCTTATTACAGACGTGTGATCAGGGCTCCAGTCTCCCATCTTCCAGCCAGGACTCTTTCCACTATGTCGTACCATCTTCCACAGCACCTACCAAGTACTGATGATAAAAGCATTTTTAAAATATTCAGGAGAATAAGAACAAAGTATAGCTGACTCACCCTGTATCCTTCATCTGATCAGCTGGCTCCTCCAGGCTATGAGAGTTTCTGAGAGAAGTTCCCAATCTTTGAATACATGAGATCCTGTCCACATTTGATTACAGCCAAGAGCAAATAGACTTGTTGTTACTCTTTTCCTAGGGAGCCAAGAACTCAAATGTGAATAATGGTCCTCTTTGTTCACTAGGAGTTCTCCAGAAAGTGACTGAACAGACAACTCATGTTGGGCAGAAATGCAGCTGCTAGGTTCACCATCAAGCCCCTTCCTGACACTGACTCTTGCAAAGTCAACCTGTGCTCGTGGAACCCACCTAAACCTTAGTTAGGTAAAGTCCTGCTTTCCCCACAAGGTCGGGTGCAGAGTGAGTCAGTGTTACATCAAAGAGCAGGTCAGCGGGACATCAGGGCTGACCCCTGTTTTCTTGCCCTCTGCTCCACAGTGACCTTTTCCTAGCACTCTAGACTGTTTCTCCCTTTGCAGTTTTCTTACCCTCACATTCCATGATAGAATTCTTGTTGTGCTCAGCATCTTTGGGCACTAGGAACAATGTTTTCACCTGCAATCAAAAAAGGCATGATGAAAACAGAAGCTCTAGACTGAACAGTCATGGTACACATTCATGATTTTCCTCCAAAACAGTTCACCTCTGCGAGAGCTCACCCACTTTATGCTTTGTTCAGCAAGTATCTATCAAACACTTGCTTATGACACATTGTCTTAGGTGTTAAAGTTATGGTAGGGGAAAGTGGGGTATGTTCCCCGGCATCAGAAAGGTTGCTTTCTAAGATATGAGATGACATTAGAACAGATATTACTGAAATGGCCACCCTGACAGTATAGGCTACTATCCAAAATAAAAAATAAAGAACACTTGTGTAGCCTAGAGGCTCAGGAATGGCTGTTCTGAAGAAAGTGACATTTAAGCTAAACTGAAAGAACAAGAGAAGTCAGCCTGGGGGAATAGATGGAGAATTGCAGAGACAGGAAAAAAGCATGTGTTAAGGGAACAAAGTGAGAAGAAATGTGGATTCTACTAACAGAAAGAAATGTGTAACTACCACAGGGAAAACAGACAAGGTGACAAGGAAGGGTGCTCAAGAGCCTGAACATGCCAGGCCTCTGCACCATGTGACTGAATTCAGACATGATCTGAAGGGTTGAGAAGCCTTTGAAATGTATAATCAGAAAAGTGATGTGATCATATTTGCATTTTAAAAGATCATGTTGGTTGCTATGAACACAAGCAAAAGAATGTGCAGAGACACCTGCTAATAGGCAGGCACAAAAGCCAGATAAGAGGCGACTGTGTCTGGATAATTGAGGTAGGGGAGAGAGTCGATGCCTGTGGATTTATGATGAGGGAAACTGAATGTTCCATGGTGCAATTTAGCAAAACATAAGATAAGAAAGAAGGAACTAGTTTAAAGGGGGCATATACCCCAAAGGAACAGATATGTAGTCAAGTCTGGCACAAGAGAGAGAGAGCCTTGAGTGGATGTAAAGATCATAGGGGGAAAGTAGGTGTCTCTGAGAAGGCCTGCAGGAGCGAGTGAGGACACCATCCTCAGGAGCTCCAGCACTTAATGGCCCAGCAAATAAGCCTTCGATAAAGTTTCAGGTGGGACAAACAAAGAGAGGAAATACAAAAAAAAAATCAAGTGGTCAACGGAGTCAAATCCTGCTAAGGCAGGTAAAGGTAGAGGTCTAAAGCTTTCCTGAGATTGGCATTCTGGGGGCCATGCAACATGGGTAAAGCTCTGGTGAAATGGGCTGGGAGAGCCCTGGCAGTGAGAGCTCAGAGCCCCAGCAGGTATGGATGCATTTTGAAGGCTGACCTCTGTCATGAAATGCCACAGGCTGAACATGTAATGCCAGCTTCTCCAGAAAACCTTAACCAGTTATGAAATCAACTGCACACCAGTGAAACTGATTGTTCACCAGAACATTTTAAATGGCAAAGAATTGTTTGCATTAGTGATGTTAATATTCTCTTTGAATTAAATCTGTATTTCATCCTTACCTGAATATACCTGGCAATGTTAAACCATGGTTTTTAAAATGATAAGAATTTGGCTTTTGTTACTTCCCCTCCTTTAAAATTCTGAGAGTGTGTTAGTGATATATAATAATATAGTCCCTTTGAATAGAACAGAAGTTGGGGAGGGTAGAAAAGGAAAAAAGGAGATTCTACATTTTTAATAAAAATTTATCCACATTATGAATATCCTTCAGTTTCTTGAGTCTACTGTTATTTAAATTATCTCATTAAATAAATGCTTTTATTTTGGGTAGTTGAATTATATTCAAAAGTGTTCATACACTAAAGATGAGGCATAGAGAAATAAAGTAGAACATCATAAGTTCTTTATATTGAATTTAATTGCAAATAACCTCACGTGTTATTTAGTTTATATACTGAGAGTTAGTGGTGTGGGCTTGAAATAGTCTAAATGGCCATTGGCTATTAAAGCATGTGTGTAATGGGAATGTTATTGTCTTTATAGTGCATTTGTACAGCACTTAGCTACAAAGTGCTTTCGTATACATTATTTGATTCTCCCAACAACACTCTCAGATGAGCAAGGCAGAAGTAATCATCGGCAGTTGATGAATCATAGAAAAGAGGGGCATAAATTCAAAATACCCTATTGCTACCAGAAATCATGCTTTCTTTTTCCAAACCTAGTTGCTGCTTCGACAAAAGCAAATACCTCTCTGAATTTTGAAAATAATTATAACTGAAGGTCTCTGGATACAATTTAGTTAATCATCCTGAGGGTTTAGGGGTTTTGTTGCTTTTGTTGTTGTTGTTGTTGTTGTGGGTTTTTTGTTTGTTTGTTTGTTTGTTTGTTTGTTTTGAGGGTGGCAACATTCCTGGATGAGGTGATGAAGAATTTGTTTTCTTCCTTGGAAAACAAACTTTTTTTCTTCTTATCCAAGTCCAATGGACTTCAGGATAAAGTAAGAAGGAAAAGTTTTGTGAGAGAGGGATATTTCTCCTTTTCAACTTTATTTGGATCTTCACTAGGTGGACAGAGCTGTAGCTATTCTGATTAAATGCATAATCAGACACTTTCTCTGCATAATCAGACACCTAGATTTCTTCCTTCAATTCTTTCCTGTTCCCTTTTAGCTGTCACAGGAGTGCATCTATTCTCATAGCTTCAGCCCAACACACTCATCCACACTGCACACATCCCTCCATCAACCTCCAAGCCTTACAGAAAACAGGCCACACTCCACACCCACCCACCCACCCCGTCCCGATTCAGCACCGCGGACAGCTCCAAGTCCAGACAAGACGCTTCTTTGCGGAACCATGGATAGCGCCTGCGTTGTAGCAAGTCAAGGATTACCTCTGAGGATCCTGTTCAGGAAGAACGCCTCGTCCCAATCCCTTAGCATCCAAAACAATTCCAGACTATTACCTGTGAAGATAGATCAGTGTTATTTTTCTGGTAACACAGTCAGCTGAGGTTTTACTTCTGTCAAATTGCAAGATCATGGCTAGGGAGGTCTCATTTTTGTTACCGCAAACAGCTTATTATCCTTTCCTAGTGGCACAGCTCTTTCAAATCTCTCTCTTCCCTAGACAGCTTACCCACATATCCAGAAGCCCCGTTACTCCATAAGGATGTCTAAAGATTTTTTAAAACTTAGGACAATGGACATTTTAGCTAGATACATATGAGTATCATAATTATATAAATGCTGAGATCACAGAAGCAGGTAGACATGTATCTAACTAAGCTGTTTTATAGGCTTTAACCATTCTGAAAATATTCCAAGCCAGGGACTTTTAACTCCTCCTCCTATTGCCGTGGAGAGTCCAACAATATTCCTCATGCTGGATGTAGCTTTATTCTATAAGCTAGAAGAAAACCTACTCACACCCTCAGTGACCTGGACAACAGCCTCACTTGGATATACCAAAGGCTCAGGTACTCCTTATCAGTTCCAGCTCAGTCTTACTGCCAGGTGAACCCTTTGGGAAACTCAGTAATACCTGCACAACCTGAAGCTTCTCATTACTATGGCCTGAATTTTGGTACCTCTTGTAATTAGTCTGATTATGTTTGCAGTTGCATCAATTTCCCAGTCATCCTCTTTCTGCAACTCCATAGTTTATCCACATGCTTGCCACTCTGTGACACTAATTCACGTTGTGCCTTGTGTCCCCATGACTAAAATCATTGCCACACCAGAACTGGGCTCATCAGCTCTATTTTTCAGTTTTTTAACTTTTATGCCTGTGGTTCCTGTGACACTGACGCATCCTTGTTCTCCTTTCTTTTTGGCTACCTCTTCCTTAGGACGCTTAATGCCTGGCCACCCCCGCAGCTCTCCTGGTTCCAACCTCCATTGTTCTCCTCCCACCTGGGAGAACAACTTTCATCCACATCAGAATGTATTTTTGTGATTTCTTATTGAGCAAGAGACATTTCTTTTTTCAGTAACATGAAATACGATCAGTTTCCACCCACCCTGGAATGACAGATCAAGTACTGTGTGTGTGTCTTCTCTTCCCTCTCTTTCCCAGAACTTAATCCTACAGTGAGATGAAGCTCTATTCCAGAAAAATCTGACTCATACCACTTGAATATTCATTTATTTACTCATCAGGTGTTTTATTTATTTTTATTTTATACATCTTTATGGGGGTATATGTAATTCAGCACATATATACAGTATAATGTGTATTACTTGAATCAGGATAATAACCATTTCCATATCCCCAAGCATTAATAATTTCATATATTGGGAATTACCTACTCTTTTTCTGTAGTTCTTTTGAAATATATCACAGTTTCTTGTCAGTTACCCCTCTGTGGAAAGAAGAACTAGAAGTAGTTCTTTCATTCTACCTGACCACAAGCATCTGTTGATCCCTTACAATGTGCAAGCCACTGTTTTCAGAGTTGTGGGTTCAATGGTTAACCACACAGACAGATCATATGCTTTCAGAAAGAAGACATTTTGATTGAAACAGATAAATAATGAGCAAATAAAAATACTGGACACAAAGTTTTTAAAAAGTGTTATAAAAATCAAGAAAAATGAAGGGACAGAGAGTAGTCAGGAGCTGTTGTTCAAGAATCAGTGGTCAGGGGCATTGTTGGTGACATGGTAACATCTGAATGGGACAGTTGGGTAGAAATTAGAAGGAAATACTGGGCAGAGGGGACAGCAAGTCCAGGAGCCAAAAGGGTTCTTGGTGTACTCAAGAAACAGAAAGGTATTTTGTGGGTCAGGGGTCCAGTAAGCAAGGGAGAGAATTATATGGGAAGCACAGTACAGAGCCTGTTTTAAAAGGATTGTTGATTGGTGCAAAAGGCTTGATAGGCAAGAGAATAAATGCCTGTGATGAGGTGAGTTTTACCATCAGACTAGGTGAGAGATGCTGTTGGATTGGGCTGTGGCACTGGCCGCGCTGTGATGAGAAGCAGACAGCCAGACTCAGAGCTGGACTCCTGAGGGACTGAATGTGATACATGAGGTGAAGAATTGGATAATTGCAAAGCTTCAAGACTTAAGACACTAGGCCACATCAGGACTGTTCTGATGAGGGACATTAGGGAAGAGCATGTTTGGGGTGAGGTAGTTAGTAGCTTGACGAGATATCCATCAGGCACACAAGTGTGGGAACCAAGCAGTGGATGGTTAGAACGGAGAGATTTGCAATGCAGGCGAAAGGCCTGGCTGCAGATATGTTTGGATTCCTCTTCCAAATGTGGATCCAGGATACACATGTGGTCACCATATTCAGCCTTCTTCTCTGGGAAGAAAGGGCCTGGGTAGCTGACTAATAAGGCAGCTGAAACTTGGAGCTGTATTTAACTTCCCCAAAGTATTTACCTGTAACTTTTCTACTCCTGCACCTCTAAGTCTAAAATAGTGTCTGACATAAGTTAGGAAACTTTGAGGGAGGAAGAGGCACAATAGAGGGTCCCTATATTTATACCTTAAAAAAAGATTGTGCAGTTTATCGAGAGAATGCTAGAGGAGGAGAAGCTGGGTTCAGGTAAAGGGAAGATAATGAGCTCATAGGGGACAATGATTTTGAGATATCTATGAGTACTTAAGGCGACATGCTCCAAGGCATTGGATTAGTGGGTCTGGGGGTCAGAAGAAAGGCCTAAGTTTGGTGGTCACCTATAAAAGCAAAAATTGTGATTGTATATAAGCAACATGAGAGGTACCAACATGGGAAACACGAGGAGGTACACCCCTGCCTAGAATGGGGACTGGCATTTTTACCCATTGATAAAGCTTGGAAAAAAAAAAACTGTAAGTACCAGTTTATGCACATCCTATCTGCCATACAATCCAACTTCTACATTAATAGGAATATTTTTCTGTTAGATTCTTAAGACACTCAGTGAATGAACAAATAAAGAGGCTGATCTCTGAGGCCCTTGAGATCTCAGTAAATCTGAACTCATCCTAATCATTTCCTGCCTCTCTCAAGTCCCGGAACCTCAGACATTGGGATTCCAGGCCTCCTCCCACCCGACAGATCCACTGTTGGGTGAGTCAGAGATCAAAAGACCCAGAGACAATCTTGTTCAGCATAATCAATATTTTATTGCCTTTAATAATCACTGATACCCACTGATTGTAGGTTTTCTTATATTTAAGAGCATAGCTGGGGCCTGGGCATGTAGCTCAGCACCTGTCTGGCAGTACGAAGCCCAGGCTTTCGTCTCCTAGCTGAGCTCATGTGAGGGAGCATTTTATAAAGCCACTGCACATAAGCGAGGCCTTGTTACTGTTGTGGGTTGAGGATTTAAGTAATTCTTCTCATCAGGTTTGGTCAGTTTTGTAACCAACTCAGACTCAATTCAGGGTGTACTAGTGACTGCTGTATAATCAGAGACACACTTTCCTGCTGGAACCACAGAATCTAACAGAAAGAACACTCAATTCATCATTCCCCAGTGCAACCTCAGACACACTTTTGTTTGTACCCACAGTCTTACCCACTGCCATGGAGCAGCCTCAGTCTGCTGGTCATCCCTGACCATGGGTTCTGACCACAATCAATCAAAGCTGTTTTCATTGTCAGTAAAATAACAAATGTGAAACACCTGTATTTGCTTAATCATCTTTAACTTATCCCTCATTAGAAAGTGCTCACTCACAGGTCTCAGAAATTCAAGTGATGGTGCCCCTATGGTGCACAAAGACTGCTTCCTTCTGTAGCTCAAAAATCCCAGACACAAGTTGGGCCTAGTGATGCATGTCTGCAATCCCAGCACTCTGGAGACTGAGGCAAGAGGATTGTTGTGAGTTCAAGACCTGTCTGGGCTAAAAAGTGAATTCAAGTCCAACCTAAACTGCATAGTTAAGCCCCATCTCAAAAAGATCCCTCCCCCAAAGAAAGCTAGATGGGGTACAACTCTACAGAAGGTTGATCCTCAAGAACAACCAAAGTCCACTCTGTTCACATTCCCTGTGCATAAGTTTCTCTGAAGTTTCTGGCCAGCAGTTGCCCTGATTCTGACAACAAAGGAAGGAAGTCCCAAGTTCTACTCCATGAAAGCCTCTGCATAATCGGTTTCTTAAAATGGTAACCTAGGAAGAACACCCAACACTTGATGTCAGGTCTCTGTTTCCCCAACTCACCCAGTACTAGCTTCTGACCTGCCTCCACAGTCCAGGAAGCTTTCCATGCAGGATCTGGAGCCATGGAGCGGGTTATAACTGTATCAGATCCTGACCTGGATTCCATATCACATCTATGGTTGCACAGAATTTCAGGGATTTAAAAAAAAATCACACCACTAGCAGTTTTGGCTATAAGCCTATAAAACAAGAGCTCCCTGGACCTCCTCTGACTCACTGAATGAGAATCTTTGAAGCTGGGGTCCAGACATCCATATTTTAACTCACTCTTCCTCTAGTGGATGGATCTGACCCAGAACCAGACTGTGGGCTGAGTATGAATATTACTTACTAGAGAGGGTGGGAGAACTGTGTGATGCACAGAGCCAGTGGTTACTGCACAGAACTGAAAGGATGTTTGCTGTAGGTGTTTCAAACATACCCTCCCTGGAGTAAGCAGAGTCAATGTCACTCAGATACTCCTCTGCCATTGATGACAAGAAGTCACTCTGTCTCTGGGATAACCTCGGGAGTGATAGGCTTCCTGGGAACATCACAGCCCATGGAAAACCTACAGAGTCATTGCTGTGCCTCCCATGGTTTGCATGAACCATGGTGGACCAGGAATCCTGGCAACCCTCCTTGGCAGCATCAGAGAACATGTGTTAGGCCAGGATTGCAAATTTATGGCATCAGCGAGCCATTCGCAAACCATCGTGCTAAGTCAACAATGGCTCTCAGGAGCTTTAAGGTGGATTTGAGTGAAAAATAAACAGCAAAGATAGGTTTACAAATTAGTTGCCTGGATTAGTAATTTTAAAATTTATGTATGAGGTGCACAGTGTGGCTCAGTGATAGAGCACTAACCTAAAATATATTAAGCTCTGGGTTCAATACCCAGAACAACAACAAAAAATTATATGACTTTTGCAAAGAAATTTTTAAGTTATAAGGAAAATTAACTAATTAGGAAATTAAGTTATGTGATGAAGAATGAAAAGCTCATGCATATGCTGTCGAGCTGTGGAGTATCAGGCAGAAGTGCTCTCCCACAGGGTAAGCACAGCCATGCACACTGGAGGAGGTGACCTTCTTTGTTATGTCCCAGCAGGCTCAGGAATGACCATCACTTCCTAAGAGCATACCACAGCATGAGAAAAAAAGCCACAAAACATGTTACTGCATTTCAGGCTTTTAAAAAATGCAATAAATGAGAAAAATTTTATCAACATAATTTTGGCACATAGCATTTATTTACAGTGCACCGAAATTTGGAATGCATTGGGTTCCACCATTCTTCCCAAGGGCTCTGCACCAGAAGGCCTGTGAGGGACCACTTTGTATGAATGGGCAGACAGAGGAATTTTGACAGGCATGGGTCTGGCCCTTGAGGGCTAGGGCCACTCTTCTATGAGATTCCTAGAACCAGCTTTCAGGTAAACTCCTTGCCCTTGGATGATATCTCAGAGTGCCACACAAAGAAGTGGGCAAAGATGGAAAGAGAGGGACCACTGTGATTAAGGGAACCCAAAGTCTGGCTCTCTCTCCTGTTTGGAAAGTCTTGGGAAAATTCTTGCACTTCCATTAGTCATTACAAAATCCTGCCTGTGAGCACAGTCTTACCACCACTCAGAGAGCAAACCTGACCCAGGCCAGAGGGATGTCTGGTGGCCTAAGAGAATTGTGGACACCTGGTATCAAGTCAGCCTCAAAGCTGAGTGTGCTTTGACATCAAGCCCTTGTGCTAGTGCCAAGACTTCTGACTTAGGCTTGTTTTTGATCTCCAACATTACACTCAGTGTCACTGAGGGAATCCCCGCCTTGTCATCTGCAAGTCCTGGAACACAGATTTTGTTCTACACTAAACATGGTGTCTTCCTGATATAAGATAAGGTTAACAGTTCTGTTATTCAAAAGAGAAGAATCAAAGATATTTATTGCATTCAATCAAGTCAGTGGTGACTGAATGATCGGTATGTACATATGCCATATTTATTAGAACATGGGTGCATAAGATTCTCTGAAGTTTCTGGCCAGCATTTGTCCTGATTCTGACAACAAAATAAGGAAGTACCAAGTTCTAACCCGTGAAAACCTAGCATAGCATGCATATAGAACTTTTAGAATAAGAAGAAAATATAAACCAGATGTCCAGTCCTATAATGCATTGACTTTGGAAAGTTTCCTAAGAGAGAGACCAACTATAAGTGGGCAGGAATGGTAGGAGGGAGACAGGTGGGGTGGGCAGGAGGGACAGGGCCAGTGGGCAAGCTGACACCTCTCTGTGATTTTTTCTATCCTCCCAAGAGTATAAATTCTTCCTGGAAAAGAATGAAAAGATGGAATTCCCCTTTGGGTCCCTGGAAACTACCAACTTCCAGCGGTTCACTCCAGAGTCATTGGCAGAGATTGAGAAGCAAATTGCTGCCTATAAGGCAGAAAAGAAAGTCAGAAATAAACACGGAGAAAAGAAGGGGCAAGAAGAGAAACTTCGACCCCAGCTGGACTTGAAGGCCTGCAACCAGCTGCCCAAATTCTATGGTGAGCTCCCAGCGGAACTGGTCGGGGAGCCCCTGGAGGACCTAGACGCCTTCTACAGAACACACCGGGTAAGAGCTTCCAGTAAGGTCTGCTTTCAGCTCTGGGAGAGGAAGCACCTATCCCAGCCAGCCCAGACAGTCCTGAACCCTGGGCGATGTGGCAGTCTGCTGAATACTCAGCTAATGAGAAATATAGCCAACTCACTCATTTGATGCTCTCTTGGAATCTTCATGAAATTTATGATAGAAACTGGATTCAAATCCGTAAAAAGGAGATTTCTGCAGACTGGCTGAGCCCTGATGAGCTCTGGCTGGAGGCTTCCAAGACCATGGGCCTCTTTAGAGGTGGAGAAGAGCAGAGACCCTGAGGTTAGGAAGAGGAAGTGGGACATAAAATAGGGTGATTTAAGTCAAAGTGGTGTTCAAAGTATGATTGAAATCCTGGAGTTTCCCCAACCCTTCTAGCAGGCTCAAGAGGTTGAAATGACTTTGTAATAATTAATACCTTGATGTCATTTGTCTGCTCCATTCATGTTCCCTCATAAACACACAGCAGTAAGCACAGAGGCTATGATGGGGAGAACATCACTGTAACAGCTGTGGGAATGTATGTGTTATATACTGTTTGAGAATTCCTGGGTTTCTATTTTTAATATATATTATATATAAACATTCATAAATATATGTTTATATGCACTTGTATGATATGTGCATAACATGTATAAATTGATTTCTAATATATATGTACACACACAAATAAGCAAGAAGGACTAAGGTACATAAAAAAAACTCTTTGGACTCCACAATAACTTGGGAGAGTAATAACTTCTTAAATCAAAGTCTGAGAACCACTAGTTTAAGCAAGAGCTGTTCAGTTGCCTTTCCTGTACTGCAACTCAAATGTTCTACATAAGGGAATGAAATGAACGTATATTTGGGAATTACAGTAGGCAGGAATCAGTCATCTCAAATATGGTTGTAGAGAAAATAAAAAGGCACTGGAGTATCTTCTCCATATCTCTCCTTGGCCAAGAGCATGTACCTTTCTAAATACTTCAAGGGTGGCCAGAGAGATAGCTCAGCAGTCTAAAGCACCTGCTTAGGCAAGCTTAGGCAAAGCACAGGGACAGCGGTTCAATCCCCGCCACCACATGCTGCATCCGTAGGGTGGGCTGAGCTGGCCACAAGAAAATAAATAAGTAAATGAATAAATAAATGCTTCAAGGAAGAAAGAGGGAGAGGGCTAAACCATGCCCAGGATGGTCCTCTAGTCAGAAGTGGAATTAGGTGCAGGCAGAAGCCCACCACTGTGCTTCCCTGGGCATGGTGCATCCTATCTGCCTCCGGGTCACTGCCTGTCCATTAAGCGCTCTCAGAGGCCTTATCTTGATGCACAATCAGTGCAACTAGGCTCTTGCTGAGAGGGCAAGGATGTGGCTTTTAGTCTGCAAGCCTCTCTAGCTCTCTCCACCTCCATTTGGCTAGCAGTGACGTGCATTTCCTAGAATGCTTCTTGCTCATGAGCCTGAGATGCTGCCACTCATGTTCAATAATACAAGGATCAGATTTCTCGTTCCTCATCAGAGATCTACTTCTGCTTTGTTTTGTTGTAGACATTTATGGTGCTGAACAAGGGGAGGACCATTTCCCGGTTTAGTGCCACTCGGGCTCTGTGGCTATTCAGTCCCTTCAACTTTATCAGAAGAACAGCTATCAAAGTGTCTGTCCATGCGTATCCTTTGCAAAGTTGTTTCTTTCACTTGTTAGAATCAAGCCCTTCCCTCTGTGTTCAGTTCCTTCTTTAGAAGTTAACAGAAGGTGCTTCCTCTGGTTGAATTCTGATACAATGAAGTCTTTACATTGAAGAAACTGTCCCTAGCTTTCACGTGTACGAAATACCACACAGCAGTCCTCAGGTTTACCCCAAACTCACCTGGACATAGCTGTGGAAACACAATGTGAAAAGTGTCCTCTTTATGAGGAGAGATTTGCCAATGCCCAGGCACATCCTCACTGTTGCTGGTGGTCACCTTTCCTCAATACACCACCAGTTAGAGCCCAGAAGTCCTCCAGATGGAGGACATGAGTGGGCATCATCACACTGTCCCTGGCCATGCTTTGGAGTGGTTGCCTACTGGGCAAAAGAGCAACACACCTGTAGCTTCTGAGGTCCAAAGAAAACTGACCATGACAGGCAGAGTCCAAATTTATGAATCTCGTTGATCAGGGGACACCACCAATCACAAGTCACTCCAAAACTACCAGCAGATTGAAAATATCAGTGGCTCGAGGTTCCTGCCATAGGGGATTGGGATGATCAGACACACACTGGTCAATGTCCTCATTACCTTAGTTGCCTTAGGCAGCATCAGAAGCTGCCTTTGCTTTTTGTTTTGTTTGTTGCTTTCAAGGCAAGCCAAACTAGTAGATAAAAGAGATTTGGGCTTAGCTTCCAAGGACCCTCCCTGGTGACTGTCCAAGTTGGAAGTGCTTAATGACAAATTTATTCCTGGCATCCAGAAAATGAAGTGCAAAAATGACTTTGTCCAGTTTCCTTGTACGTACTAACCAGCCTTTTCCCAGGAGGTGCAGTAAAAGGAGCTTCCCTCACCCACCCTGCCCTCAGCCACTGTAAGACAGTCCGTGTGATGGCTGGAGTTCTCAGGAGCTGGTAAACCCAGAGCAGTCATCTTCACACCCAAGAAGAACCCACAGTGCTCAGTGGAGGTGCACACCATTTCCTCTCTCTCCATGCCTCCTCCATATGCAGAACCAATGAGAATTATATTTTCTTAATTGAATCTTAGGTTTCCAGATTCTTCAGAAGGATACTTAGCAGGGTAGCAGGCTCCTATTTACTAAATGCTTTCTAAGTGTCACAGATACAAAAGTTTTTGAAGGAAAGATCAGCATTCACATTTTGTAGGTATTGAAACTGACACCCAGACTCTTCTACTAAATTGCGCAAGGTTGTGCAGTTAGTTAAAGCCTGTGCCCTGCTTTGAGCAATGTCTGCAGAGAGGATGAAGACACTTAATGGAAATAAATTAGGGTAATTATTCTCTTAGTGTGTTTTATCTATTTGGGCAGGTATTGTTTTTTACAAAATATATACAATCACACAGAAATTACAAAAAAAGAAAACTAGCAAAGATCCAGTCTCCTTTCCATGAATTCTAGTTGAATTACATCTAGATAAGTAAGAAACAAGTAGTTAGAAATAAAATCCTCTTAGAGAACCAAGTGACCAGTGAATAGTCTGGTCATCTAGAGACATGATGAGCAAGTGATTGCTTGGTGAGTCATAGCTGGAAGGAAAATCTGTTGTGCAGTCTGCTTCTCCCTCGTCTGCAGTTACACATTGAAATCTCATCCATTTGATAACTCCAGCTCCAAAGATATTCTTCAAGGTGTGGAGTTTTCATGGTTCTGTAATCAATATTTCATCTCAAGTCATAATTCCAATCAAATTTTATATGAATGTTTTCATAAAGTAATAGACATAACATATCCCATAACTTTTAAAGGCTCATAGAATTTTAATTTAATGTTTGGATTAACATTTTCCCCTATGTAACATATTTCTTAATTGTAACTCAACAGAAAAAAGACTGTGATTTAATTAATAGAATTTTTCTGTTCAAAGGACTGGGGAGATAGCGCATCAGTGGAAGTGCTGGCCTGGCATACACAAAGTCCTGAGTTCAATCCCCAGTTACCCCCCCCCCAAAAAAAAAAGAAAGAAAAAGAAAGAATTTTTCTGTTCAAAATAGATGTTTTCCTCAGTAACCATAAAACAAAACATAGTGAAGGCATTTACAAAAATTCAAGTGGATTTAAATAGAGTATTTCTGTTCAAATGAAAATGATAAAAGACGATTGGTGTCCTCTTATAGAGGTCAAACTTTTCTCTGGGCTTGGTTTTCCCTCAAAGAGGGTTTTTTTTAGGTGCCCAACTAGTCCTAAGGAAGCGTCCAACTTGGAGGAATTTGTCTGTGGGCTCACCTTCCACCATTTTTTTTAAAGCCTATTTTCGCCTTTCCACTTGCCTGCCTTTTGAAGTCTCATTCTGGAAATCCCTGTGCCTGATCTGCTCCTTAGAATCACCTCGCCAGCTATTTGCATCCTAACCCACTGGGAATTTCTTCCCCAGCCACTTTTTTCACACCCCCACCCTCAGGTGGCTGTCTCAGCTGAATTAGAAAAACAATTTGGCTAATTCCCTTGAAAGCTTGTACCCCTCCACTTCTCCCTAACCTCCTATCTTTTCCTTGTTTTGAGAATAAAAGGAACTTTTGCCAGATGGAATTTCAGGCCACTTTGTGTAGTGAAATGAAAGACTGGGGCAGAAGGACTTTTTGGAAAAGTAACCTTACTCCCACATCTCTAGGAGTCTGTTAGACAGATCTGAGTTGAGTTCACTTCCTAGCGCCATGGTTAACTGGCTGCATGATCTCAGAAAACACATTTAGGCTTTGTCAGGCTACCTTCTCAGATCCAAAATATAGACAATAATATGCATGTGTAGGTTACTGGCATTAGAAATAATGTGGACAGAGTTCTCCACCCAGGTTGGGCACTCTAATTCAGAGCAGATATTATATGACAGGATTGGAAAGCTGATATCAGCCAAGAGTTATGAATATCATCACCAGCACCAGCATGATCCTAGATGACATCAGGGGGACATGGTGAATCTCAACTTTTCCTTAACATATGGTTTTCAGGTGGTTCACTTCATTTATTACATTCACTATTGTGGCCAATTGTGTGTGCATGACTCAAGGTGATCTTCCAGAGAAAATTGAGTGAGTAGATTTGTTACCAATAGCGTGTCTTCTCTCTTTGTCCTTTCCTTCTCTGGCTTCCTTTTGTGGTCGTTTGCTTCTATTTATCTTACCAGGTTTCATTTGGGTAATGCTGAATTCTATTGCCCATTTCACTTTGTAATGATTAGGATTCTTCTGCTGTGAATTTTGTCTTGAGAAACACACATACAACTTTCAACTTCAAGAAGGTAGATATCAGTGGCTTTCAACCTTGGCCACACATTGGAAACCACTGGGGAGATGTTTTTTAAATACTGATGCCCAGAGGGTCTGATTTCATTGGACTGGGGTATCCTGGGCAGATGAATCCACCCGAACCCCTAAGCACATGCATGTGTGCATGGGCATGCACGTGTGCACATGTGCACACACACACACACACACACACACACACACACACACAATGATTTACTCACCTGCTAGGTTTGTAAGTGCATGAAGTTTAGGGAAGGGCTGCTCTGAAAGTGGTGCAGTAGCAAAGTTGAAACAGAACTAAGAATAAATGGTTCTGGAAAATATGCATAAAGTAACCAATGAATAAATCTGTTTAAATTGTCCTGGCTCATATGTTTCTATGGTTTTAGAATGAGAGGAAGGGGCTTTCCCCAAACACCTGTACCACCACACTTGGTACAGATCCCCACCCCAGCATGTGCCTGACATTCTTTTAGGTACAATAACAGAATTTTACAAAGTTTTTACTTTTTTCACCTTTTCCCCCTAACTACAATAGTAATACATGTCGCAACAGAAAAGTGTTCCATTTCTATTAATAGATTAAATGAGAAAAGTCACGTAGACATCTTAAATATTTTATTTTTTTTTAAATTTTATTTATTTATTTGAGAGAGAGAGAGAGAAAGAGAGAGAGAGAGAGAGAGAGAGA
>NW_004524723.1:1655442-1663198 GCF_000260255.1 Octodon degus | reverse complement strand
CATGTGGTGCTGGGGGATTGAACCGCGGTCCCTGATGCTTTTGCTAAGCTTGTTCTAAGTAGGTGCTTCAGACCACTGAGCCATCTCTCCAGCCCACGTAGACATCTTAATGGATGCTGAAAACTTGTTTGATAATCTTTAATTTCCATTTATGATTTTGAAACTCACAGAAAAGTTGGAATAAGTGGAATTGCCTTGCTCTCCTGACTCTGGAAAGGAGCATTCATTCTTTGAAGAGTAGCAACCAGTATACTTTACTGTGACCATGGAAGTCTGTCCTGAGATCAAAAAGAAAAGAAAAAGCAGAGATGTTGAATTCATCATTGAACTTGGCAAAGGAGGTCCTAGTTGGTGTAGAAAGGCAAGGAGAAGAAATAAAAGGTGCAAGGAAAAGACAAGTCCCAATATTATTATAGGCAATAATGGTCAATATATGAAATATCTAAAATCATCTAGAGAAAAACTGCTAGAAGTAATAATATGTGACATCACCTAAACTAATTTTTAAACTATAATTTATACCAGCATTTAAAAATGGCAGGTATCTGGGAAGAAGAGCATCAAGCATGAATAAGATTTTTCCAAGTAAAAGCATGGAAAATATTAAGCAAAATTAGAGAAAAGTCTAACAAATTGGGAATCAAACTACAGCAACCTGAGGCTGACAGCTTTGTGGAAGCAGCCACTTAAACAACTGAGCTAAGGGGCAGGCCCCCTAACAAATTGGAAGATAATTTCTGTTCTTGAACCCAGAGTCTCAATATTATAAAAATTCCCTTGAATAACTAATCAGTTTAACATGATCCCAGTCAAAATCCCAACAGGCTTTCATTGCATTACTTGACAAAGTGACTCTGAAGTTTATACAAAAAAGCAAAGAATAAGTTCTAGCCGAGACACTTTTGAGGAAGAAAAACAAGATAAATTCACTCTACTGGGTGTCAAGATTTACTACAAAGCTGTAATAATTAAAACAGTATTGAAGATTAGTCAAAGTAGAAGCAGACCAATGCACTTGCAGGCATTTAATTTGTGCTACAGGTGGCCCTAAGAAATGACAGTGAAAGGACAGACTTCGGTCATTGGTGCTGCAGAGTTACAAATCCCAATGGAATAATTACATTGAACAAGCAACTTTATACTACACAAAAAAGTCTATTCTAGGTAAATTGCATTTTGATTTATTTGTGAAATACAAATATCTGGCACTTCTAGCAATTAAAAAACCGAGAATATCTTTATGAACTCAGGCTAGGAAAATTTTAGTACATTTGTCCCAAGAAACCTTAATAGGCTTCAGTATGCTAAAATTCAGAATTTCTGCTCAGCAGAGGAGAACTTGAAGAGTATGAAAAGAAAGCCCAAAGAGTAGGAAGTATCCAGAATGCTATGTGTTTGACTCATGCTTGTCTCCAGAGCACCGAACCCCTACAGATCAATTAGGAAAATGGCAGCACAGCCAATGGTAAAGGCATCAAACTCTTTAACAGGTGCTGCACAGAGGTAGAAACCTAACTGGTCAATAAACACACACAAGGGCCAGGGAGATAGCCTGGTGGTCTAAGCACCTGCCTTGCAAACACAAGGACTAGGGTCCAATCCCCGGCACCACATGATGTGCCAGCCCAACCACGAGCTAGCCATTGAAACTGGGCACAGTGGCTCATGCCTGTCATCCCAGTGGTGGGGAGGCTGAGACAGGAGGGTCAGTATGAGTCTGAGCTACATAGCAAGACCCTGTACCAAATAAATAAATAAATAAATAAATAAATAAATAAATAAATAAGGCTGGGCATGGTGGCACGTGACTGTAATCCCAGTGCTTGGGAGGTTAAAAACAGGAGGATCGCTACAAGTCTGATCTGTGTAGTGAGACTTTTTAGACCCTGGACTAAATATATTAAATAATAAATAAATAAATAACATAACATAACATAAAAAACCAACCTTTAAAAAAATAAAAAATAAATAAACACACATAAGTATCTCTAATGTTTTTTATCAAGGAAGTGCAAATTTGAACACACCAAGGTGTTCGTACATGGTACATAACCCTAAGGAAAGTTGTAGAGTCTGGCAGTGCTAAGCATGGGGAAGGCCAGGAGCAGCAGGAGCTTGCACACTGCCTGTGGGTAGCACGTCGGTGTGCACAATCTCTCGTACAGCGGTAGACGCCACTTAATAAAGCTAAAGACACACATGCTGTGGTCCTCTAATTGCACTCCTAGGAACCTATACTCCACCAAAATATGAGGTGTGATCAAAATATACAGTGAATGTTCAAATATACAAAATTCATTACAGTAAAAGACACCTTATCATTTATTCCCCCTCAAAGTCTTCTTCCTCACTTTATTTATTTATTTACTTTTGCTGGTACTAGGGATTGAACTCAAGACCTCACACTTACCAGGCAATCACTTATTCCACTGAGCTATCTCCCCAGCCCTTCTTCTTCACTTTAAATATACTTATCTCATCATTCTGGTCTCTTTAAAAAAAAAAAGATTTACTTATTTATTTGGTACAGGATCACTCATAGTGATCATCTTATCTCAGCCTTCCCAGGGCTTAGATTACAGACACATTCCACCACACTCAGTTTCAGGGCACGCAAGGCATACAGTATCAGGGGTCAAATCCAGGTCCTGCACTTGCCAGCATGCTTAGACCACCAATCTATGTCCCTGGCCCCATTCTGGTCACTTTTTAAAACAGTTCTAGAAGTCCTCTCTCCTAAGAATCTTTACAAAAAATACAATGAATACCACTGCCAAGTGTCATCTAGTAGAAAGGTAGGCTTGTAAATTGCAGTGTGTCCTCTTCTACTGTATTAATTGGATATGACACCTTGTAACTCGCTAAAGTCAGAATGATCATGAAAGGTAAATGTTTTGAATCAATTCAGGACACTGAGGCAGAAATGACAACACAGCTAAGGACACTAATGAAGAGGGCTTCCAGAACTGCTTCAGAAAGAAAGATGGAGTAAGTGCGTGGAAGCTGGAGGGAGTATTGTGAGGGGGGAGAGGTAATGGTAATGTTTCTTTTCCTATAATACCAATTTCTAAAAATTTAAATAGTCACCATACTTTTAGATCACACCTTCTAGGTAGTGGTGTACCCCCAAAATAGAGCTACAAAAAAGTTTATGAGCAATAACCATAAAAACTAGCAGTTAGAAACAACCTAGATGCACATAAACTTCAAATACCTTATATATTAGTTATATCCTAAGAATGAGATAAAGTACAGAAATAAAAATGAATAAACCCTAAGTTCATTTAGGAACAAGCATGAGTCTGCAGAACAGGACTGAACCAAAACAAGAAAGCCAGAAGCCAAGGATTATATAAGTATGATAGCACTTATATAAATTCAAAAGTAAACAACATTATTTCATTTAGAGATTGTCATGATGTTTTCCGTGATTACAACAAAATACCTGAGACACATCGTTTATGTACAGTAGATGTTTGTTTGACTCTGGAGGAAGTCTAACATGGCACTGGCATCTGCTTGGCATCTGGTGGCATCACTGGGTAGCAGATGGTGCAGATGGTGAGAGAGGAATGTGCTGTCTTAGGCATCTCTTCCTCATAGAGCCACTGATGCCCTCAGGGGCCATGTCCTACCACCTCATCTAATCCTAATTGCTTCCCAAGGCCCCGCCTCTAAATAGCATGAGCATATTAATTTGGGGAGTAAGTCTCCAAAACATGGACTATGTGAGAACACATTTAACCACAGAACACATAAGAAGTAAAAACATCAGTAAAATAAATGATAAAAGTGCCAAACATCAGCAAGAGAAGAGCTTGTAAGCCAGAGCATGGGGCTGCAAAGGGCTTGCGATGCCCACTTTGTGACTTGGTGATCAATGCCCGCTGCTAAGCCCTGAAGGGTGCCTCCTGCCCTGTGAATTCCTATGTTGAAACTCTAATCCCCTACCTGACTGTGAAGAAACACCACAGCCAGGAAGTGATGGAGCCCCAAGAGGTCACCAAAGTGAGACCAGCATCCTAGAACTGGTGCTCTTAAGAGGAGGACAAAGAGGAGGACAATCAGGTTTCTCTCCCTGCCACGTGAGGACACAGGAGCAGATGGCCAGCTATGAGCCCGGAAGGAGGACTCTGCCAGCTCCTAACCATGCTGACATCCTGATCTCACCCTGCAGCCTCCAGAACTGTGAGAAAATAATTTTCTATTGGCCAAGCCACCCAGTCTATGCTATTTTGTTTCAGTAGCCAGAGATGACTGCTACAAAGGTGTTCATTTTAAAACAACTGAATTATGGTTCTTGGGCATTCTTATCATGCACGGCACATATCTTAATAAAACTAGATAAATTATAAAATCATTTCTCACGTGGTTAAATCCTTCCTATTCTTCTTGCAAGCTTTTAAAACAAAGCCTCTGTTATGGCTTGTGTGCAGATGTCTCCCCAAAGCCTCATGCAGTCATAGGTAGGGCTTTTCAGAGGTGGCTTAAAATGAAGTGTGTGATTGATTTGTGGTGCAGCGCTGGGGTTAAGAGTGCTGGCATTAAGGGTAGGTGACGACTGGATCAGTCCCCTGATTGACTTGGCACCGTCTTAATTCCAGTAGCCTGGAAACAGCAGAAGGGACAGAAAGAGGCTTGTGCTATCCCTTGCTTGCTTTTACTGTCTTCTGCTTGCCATGAACACTTTCTCCTCTGCGATGCCCCTTTGCCACGCCACCCTGCCTTGGAGTCAGCTGATTATGGACTGAAACCTCTACAAACTGTGAGCTAAATAATCCTTTCTTCCTTTAACTTTGAGTGTTAAATATTTTTGTCTCAGCAACAAGAAAATTAACTAAGACAACCTCTTTTCTCAAAAGGAGTTATTTGGGAGTTCTCTGGCCATCCTGGTTAAAAGTGGAAAGGCAGGGTACATGTTTTACCCCACTCTCTCAAAATGCCAATGAAATGACAGCATGGGAAAGGAACAGTACAAATATATAAGAACAAAACCAGGGGAAGGGAAAACAAGAGGACGAAGATGTCAAAACAACCTTGGGAGACCACAGTGGGCGGAAGACTGGTAAATTTCTTAGCAAATCAGTGCTTGCCAAGCCAGAATGCCTGCAGAGGGGGATAAAAGTGAGGCCCAAGACACCTGGCCCCCTGCAAGCTCCAGAGGCCCTGAAAGGTTGACAAGCGCCAAAAAGAAAAGTGTGGTGGGCAGAAAGGAGAACGAATGTGGGAGCAGAGAGTGTGCTCATACGCTGCTGCTTCCACAGTGGCAAAAAGTTGAAGTATTTTTTAGAGCCGACAAATCAAGGAAGAGAAAAATACTCATTTTCAAAGAATATAAAAATAAGCACAAGAAAGTTATTGCTAAATACAGTCAAGTGACAGACAAGACCTGGAGGAGAGAAAAGAGGATTACCACAGGAAATCAGGCCTATTGTTAAAAAATCAGCAGCACACAGGTAGGAAACCGAAGGACAGACTCGTGGAGATGGGGAAGGGGGCCAGGCGAGGAGGGCCTAGAGGGGTCGAGGATAGAAAGCAATCAAAATAAACTGTAGTCATGTACCAGCCCTCTGGGACAGGTGACCCAGTGATGTGCCGCAGGCGCTAGTAGAAAAGAAATGGCGCCCTAAGAGAAATGTTTTGCGTAGTTTTCATTCTATTTGTACCTTTATAGCAGTATGTTTACAGGGTTCCTCTCGTACTGCGCGGGTTACGTTCCAGACACCCCCACGATAAGTGAGAATCAGAGAAGTAGCGAAGTTATATATATATATATGGCTTTATAAGCCCTTCCCACGCTCTTATAAACCTTTCCCACTCTTAAAAACACTTCTAATGTTCTTAACCATTTTCTAAACTCGTAAACCTACGTAATTTTAACAACATAAGTATAATGTACAGTACTGCAAAATCCCGTGATATAGTGAAAAATCCACGATAAATGATTTGAATTAGTATTTTTTGAAAACCTGTGAAACAGTGAGTCCGCAAAAGCTGAACTGTAAAATAGCAAGGGGTTACTGTATACCTATAAAGCTAACTGCTAGAGAAATATTACATTCTCCTAAATATAAGAAGAATGGTACACAAAAAGAAAGCAAATAAAGGGGCCTGGGGAGATGGCTCAATGGAATAAGCGCTTCCTTGGCAAGCACAAGGGCCTGAGTTAAATCCCTGATTCCGACAAAAAAAAAAAAAAGGAAAAAGAAAACAAATAAAATATCATACACAGTAATGAAATATTTTAGCTTATGAAATATATAACAGTAATATAAGCAAATCTGTGTTACTAAATATGAATGGGTTTGATATATATTAAAAATTCAAATTATTTTACAAGAGAATGTCTAAAAATAGAATATTGCCATGCTGTTATGTTGAGCTGTAGGGGACTCTTGTCAACAATTTCTGACACTGCCAGTCAAGCAGAAGACCCAATACTATTATGGACTACTGGACTCTTTTCGAATATTTTGCTGAGTTAACACACCTATAATATTCAAATGATGGAACTAAACAAAAAAGGGGATACAGATAAATGTCCATTTTGTATCTGTGTATTCAGAGTGCTTAGGATAGATACATAGCTACATTATCTTAATGAATAGAGGGATTTGTTCTAACAGTGTTTGTAAATAGCATATCATGTCTGCATCTTGTACAGCAAATAACCACTAGTAAAAGAGTATGCAATGTGTTAATTATTGGAACTGTCCTACCAATTTGATTTGAAGCTGTCTTATTGCTATTTGTTTCCCAATAAAATTATGGAAAAAAATATTCCTCAAACTGATACAAAAAGACTGAAATTTTAAATTGGGCAAAGATGTAAGCAAAAGCAAACAGAAGAAAAATAGGAGACATGATCTTACTATAAGAAAAACTGGAATTTAGGCCAAAAAGGCCTAAAGGACATAAATGACACTTTGTAAAAGCCATAAAAATCCATAACATTAATTCATGTCTTTGCAACAAATAATGTTGTCAACAATATTTATAAAGCAAAAATTATAAGACTCTAAGGGCAAATGCACAATGACATATAGGACAGAAATATTTAGTCAATTTTTTCAGTCTATAACAGATTAAGTGTAAAAATGTAATGTATGTAAATATCTGATTTAGTTAATATATGATATACTGATTAATGTATTGCAAACTATATTGCCTGACAATAGAGAATATGTCTGTGTTTTGAAAGACCATACAAGCTGGGCATGGAGAGGAGCACCTATAATCTCAGCACTTGGGAGACTGAGGCAGAAGGATTGCCATGAGTTCAAAGCCAGTGTAGCCATGTAGTGAGTTCAAGGAGGGGAAGAAGAAGAAAAAGGAGGAGGAGGAGGAAGAGGAGGAGGTGGTGGTGGTGGTGGTAGAAGGAAAAGATAAATTGAGCAAATGTAAAGCCACATAGGAGCTTTAAAAAGTGGCAAAAATAGCAAAAATGAAGAAAATATTCTCCAATTACACTGCAGTGAAATAAGAAAGCAAAGGTAAAATCAGAAAAAAATAACACAAGCCATCTTTACATTGTTTAAATTTAAAAATCTATCTTAAAGAGCTCTTGTATGTAAAACAACCATAAATCAAAATTACAGACTTTCTAGAGAAGAAACATGAACAACAACAAAAACAACCACTTAATCAGAACCCGAAAGGTATAAAACAGGCTCAAGTGATAATTTACAGCATTAAAACAAGGACTATTCATATCAGTAAAAAAAAAAAAAAAAAAAAAAAAAAAAAAAAAAAAAAA
>NW_004524723.1:1596097-1655342 GCF_000260255.1 Octodon degus | reverse complement strand
ACAAAACTTGAAAAAGAATAGAAAAATGAAAGCTGTATCCTTAGTGTTAGACCCCGAAAAAAAAATTGGAAAAGTACACTGCAGACTAGGAAAGGGAAAGAAACTGACCAAGGGAAAGGAGCACCTGGGATAAGGGAAGGAGAATAGAATGAAAGAAGGAAGGAAAAAAGAAATAGATATGTGTGTATACACAGGATAGCTTGGATAGCTATGGTGCTGATTTCTGCTGGTCTGCGGAGAGGAGCGGTTAATGCTTCATTTTTTTCTCTCTCTCCTTTTTAATTTTGTCTTTCTTACCAATTTTTCATGCTTATATCTGGTAATCTGAGTAAATAATTTGAAGATGACAATATGCAATGTAACAACCATTGTTGAATTCCTATGATTTTGTTTAGCGAAATTCTGTATCATTTTTAATGTTTTTATTATTTTTATTCTCTCCCTCCCTCCCTCTCTCCCTCCCTCCCTCCCCCACTCCCCCCCACCCTCCCTCCCTCTTCCCCATCTTTTTTTGTGGTACTGGGGATTGAACTTGAGACCTTGTGCTTGCCAGGCAGGCACTTATGCCCCTGAGTTATATATCCCTGGCCCTATTTTTTATTCTCTTTTTAAAAATCTAAAAACAATAAATAAAAAGAAAACCACAAGAAATTAGATAGCAAAATGCCTAAAATAATGAATCTAAAAAGTATTGTTTAAAAAAATCTCCAAGACCTTCATACTAAAGAATGACCAACATTGCTGAGAGAAATAGAGAAGCAATACAATGCTGGGTAAAGCTAAGGATATCTCATGTTGATGGATTAGCAGTCTTACAGTTGTTACAGTAACACTCAGTGAAATCTTCCCATCCAACTGCAGTTGTTTTGTAGACTTTGGATGAGTAGATTTTCCTTGTACGGATGAAGCAATGTTAGCCTCATTATCCTATTGATAGAAATTCGCGGTGATGCTGATCAACATCAGCTCACATGTCGTCATCACCACGAATTCCTCAGGAGGCAGCCCTAAGTGTGGACCACGGGACAAACCCATGATGGAGGTGAAAGTGAGCAAGGAATTTCCAGAATGACACTGCCTAGGATAAGGGCTATGCAATTTTTAATTTATGCCAAATTATCTTCCAAACTTGTATCAATGTCTACTCCCAATAATTACTAGATCCATTATCAGAGTTTGTATTACTTGAATTGTAGATATAATTTCCTTTGTAAACACACTTTGAAAAATATATAAACCATTTTTGGAAAAAAAAAAATTTTTGGATTTTATTTCTGAAAGTCAAACATATAACAACCATTAGTTGTTTGCTGCAGGGCTGGGAGCCCCAAAGAAGAAAATAAATATCCTTGGGATGAACTGGGGCTCAAAAGATCATGCTGTGTGTATTTTAGGAAAAATTAAATTACAACCAGGGAGCAATCAGAGGCTAATCTTATTGCCACTCTCTTGATACAATCTTTTGGACACAGGTGGTTCCTGTCCTTTATCTCTCTTTCCTCTCTTCCACTACCCTCCCTCAAGTGCTGATAAGCATAGCTCTCTGCCTGCCTAATGGCTGTTTATGGGAGAATACCGGCACTATTCCATGTCATAATTCCTCCTTAAGCTCACAAGGAGACCACAGATCCATGGGGCCTGATATGGAGAAGAGTAAACCAGATTAGGGACTCACAGGAGATGGAAGCTATGGGGTGAGGGTAAAAAAATCTTAGCATTGATTCCACATACCTGGACCCACAAAAAATCATGAGAGTTGCTCTTTGAGGCTCCTGGGACACCCATCACTGACCATACCAAAATTCAGAAAAAAAGTTGACAAATTACAGCAATTTTGTTGCAGGAAAAACTACAATGAAAACATAAATATTTTATCACCTGGAAAAAGAGCTTGTGAAATGGAGTTGAACCCATATCAAACAAATGGGAATATCTAGTGTCTCATGCATAAAGTATTGTTTTAGAATACATAGGGTGGCTATCATATAGTATACATGATTTATCTCATTGTTCTTGAAAAATCAATATTATCTTTTGGATATAAGCCTAAATCTACAATGATGGATCTAATTTATTTTCACTGCTATATAATATTTCATAAATCCATTCAAAGACTGTATTTTCTTTTAAAACCATGATTTTTTTTCTTTACATTTAGGTATTTCATCCTTCTAGAATTCACTTCTTGTGTATATGAGACAGGTTTCCAAATTTTCTCTGTGTGGATTATCCCAAATTCACTTAAAATAACTTATCCTTTCCCAAATTATTACTATAGCTGCTTCTCTACAGAGGCAGTAAAAAGACAAATTCTCCATCTACTCAAATCTGTTTCCCTCAGTAATTGTCGCTCCTTCCCATCCTAATTTAAATGCTTCAGAATAAAACTTGAATGGTTAATTCTTCTCTCCCTGATTATTTGCATTCTTCAAAGTAATCTTCTGTTGTTGTTGTTGCTCACTAGTAGAGATCGAACTCTGGACCTTGCCCTTGCCAGGCAATACTTAAGCCACTGAGCTATGTCCCCAGCCCTTCTTGAAAATAATCTTGTTTCTTAATGTTTCTATATCAGTTTAAGGGCCATATTTTCAAGCTCTTTTCTTAACAATTCTGTTGAGACTTTGATTGGAAGTATGCTGAGTTTATCTATTACAGTGGGAAGAATCATCCCTTAGTGATGGACCCGCACATGCAACAGCTTTGGAATATCTCTTAATCTACCCAAAACTTACTTTCTATTCCTCTGTAACAATTTATGCTATTGTGCCCCTTGGTCCCCTATGATTTTGGTTGTTCCTTTGAATTTTTATTTTTATTCTTAAACTTTGGTAATATTATTCATGTCTCTGTATTAATATTTACTACTTATTTTTGCACTCAGATATCCTGCTGAACTCCTCAACAAGTGCAATGGCTTGTGCCTAGATGTGTCCCAAAAGCCTCATGTGGTCAGAGGTGGGGCTTTCTCAGAGGTGGCTGGATCTAGGGTGTGATTGTGTGATTGGTTCACAGAACAGTGTAGAATTAAGGACACCAGGATTGAGCATGTGACTGCTACCCACCCTGAGTATCCTGGGTAGGACGCAGGGGATAGCAGCTGCTGTGGCCGACCCTTGCTTGCTTTGCTGCTTTCTGCCACCATGTGCTGTTTTTCCTCTGCAGTGCCTGCCTGCCACCCACCCTGCCTCAGAGTTAGCTGATCACAGACTAAAACCTCTACAAACTGTAAGCTAAATAACTTTTCCTCCTTTAATTTTAGGTGTTGGGTATTTTGTTCCAGCAATGAGAAAAGTAGCTAAGACAAGAGGTTACATTGCTGTGCGGATTATCATGGTTTTTCCATTTGGCCATTATGTCATCTGCAAGTGGTGATGGATCTGTGACTCCGTTTATGATTCCTATGTCACTTGTAGCCAAGGCCTTCAGCGCCATGCTAAATTAGAGTTTTGATAGTGAGCCTGTTTCTTTTCTGCCTAATTTTTAAAGAGTCTGGTTCTAGGTTCTCACTATGGTCACAGTCTATGGGATTCTCCTAATCACTCCTTGGTCATTTCTTCACATTTCTGGTTTGCCAAGCTTTTCACTACATGTGTGTGTTTCTGTCAATTTTTATTAGCATTTCTGTATTTTTAAGATGATCCCACAGTGTTTCCCCTGTTAATAGAGTAGGTATCCTAGGGTGGGCTTGCTGCTCTGCTTTTCATGGTTCCAGCTGATCCTTCATGTGCATCATTCAACCCAGGAATGGTCCTGTTAGTCATCCAGTCCTGTCCTTCTGGGTCACTCTGGCTCTCTGCTTCACTGCATTGTTTGTTTTGTACAAATTCTCACTTACTCTTGCAGAACAAGTTAGCTGTCCTGTCTCTTATGATGTTTCTCAACAAATGAGCTAAGGACCTCTATTAGGCACTAGAACTCTCTCACTGTCCACTGTAACAGATTTTTAAAAATTCAATAATGTTAAATCTGGAGCATAAGATTAATCATAATTTTCATTTTTTTTTACATTTTATGTTCTTAAAAGCAGGGTATGTGCATCAAGGACTGATTCAGTTCATACTGGTTAACATAGAGTTAATGATAAACAGCTTATTCTGACTATTGTATTTATTGTCATCAGACAATTTTTTATATTTGTTAAATTTGTATTTGCTATTATTACTGTTGATTTGCATAATACCATAGTCCACAAGAATGAATCATCATTTCAAAAGTGATTTGCTAAAGTACAATGATAATGACAAAAATAGAAATGTAAATCCTACAGCATAAAATAAGGTCACCAGTATAAGTAATGAATGGACTCCATCATAAATAGAAAGCATGAGGGCCAGAGAGATAGCTCAGCAGACTGAGCACCTGCTTAGGCAAGTGCAGGGACTAGAGTTTGATCCCCAGCAACACATGCCGCACTGGGCCTGACCCTGGAAGCACTAACCAAGACCAGATGTAGTAGTGCACATGCCTGTAATCCCAGCACTGGAAGGCTGAAAACAGGAGGATCACTATGAGTCTGAGCTGCATATGAGACATTGTAGCAAATACATAAAAAAATAAAAACACAAAAAATGAGTTTTTCTATAACAAGTCAAGTGCAGAATGAATGTGGATAATCTCTCTTTTTTTTTTTGTATTTTAGGGAAGGGTCTACAGGGTGTTCAGGGTCTCACTACTAGATCAGACTCATAGTAATCTGCCTGTTTACAGCCTCCTAAGAGGTAAGATTACAGGTGCGCACCACCATGCCCAGTCTCAATTGCCATCTCAGTGTGCCCTGGGGGCGAGGCTGGCACGGCAGGCCTGGGGATTGAACCCCAGGCCACTGTGCCTGCATGCAAGCACTTTAATCCACTGAGCAATTTGGCTAGCCCTTTGCATAACCTTATAAAGACAGCTTTTAAATATATAAGAGGGCCAGCGAGATAGCTCAGCAGAGTAAAGCGCTTGCTTACGCAGAGGGCGAATGAGACTGGGCATGGTGGTGCGCACCTGCAATCCCAGCATTTGGGAGGCTGAAAAATAGAAGGATCACTATGAGTCCAATCTATGTAGCAAGGCCCTATAGAACCTGTACTAAATACAAAAATAAATAAATAAGAAAATAGAATGAATGGCAAAGAATAATGATCATTGAATTTTGTCAAACAGCATTTTTGTCAAATAATATCAAGCTACCAACACCTCCACATTATTTTCTAGTAAAGCCTATTAACCTCACATTTAAGCTAATTGACCATCTGTAGTACAAGGACAGATGCTTTCCCATGCAAAACTGTAAAATGTGATGCTGAAGTTTGAGACGACACCAAAACTAGAAGAGTCATTGTTCCTCCCTCAGATAAAACAAGCACAACTTGTGTGCACTAAGATGTGAAGCCAGCTTCAAAATCACTTACAAATATTGTTTTTGGAAAAGAAGCAAGAAAAACAATTGGTGGAATTTCTTTATCAAACTAAATCAATTTTGTATTCCTTATAATGTGCTTGGCATTTAAAATCAATGACTTCAGTACCATGAACAAAGAAATTTTACTTTATTTTTGAACAGAACTATGAATAAATAAGTTTCAGCATATGTTCACTATATACATGAGAGAGATATGCTTAATTACTTTCTTTCCTCCTTATCATGAAGAGATTTTCTTTCTTAAAGAATAATTTTTGGGGCTGGGGAGATGGCTCAGTGGAATAAGTGCTTCCCTAGCAAGTGCAAGGGTCTGAGTTCAATCCCGGGTTCCGCAAAAATAATAATAATAATAATAATAATTTTAAACTATCAAACAAAAAGGTAAGTTAGTCCCTGTCAAGCGTAAGCGTCTGAGTTCAATCCCAGTTCTGAAAAAAAAAAAAAAGGTAAGTTAGTTTGCACATCCATGTCTGTAACAATATTGTTCATAATGGTCAAAATTGGAAATAATTTATGTCCATCAATAGATGAATGGATAAAAAATCTGTAATATACAATGGAATATTATTCAGCCTGGAAAGTGGACGAGACTCTGAGACGTGTCACAACGTGAATGAATCTTGAGACACACGCTGTGTACAGCTAGTGCAACATAAGTGAATAACTGTACGGCTTCACTTATATACGGTGCTAAGGCAAAAAATAGAATAAAAGTTTCCAGGGAGCAGGCCATGGGAAGCTATTGCTTGACAGGTTTCATTCATTTCAGAGGATGAAAAAGTACTGGAACTGGATAGTGGTAATGGTTCCGCAACGTTGCGGATACCCTGCATTTCCCCGAGTTGTGTACTTTAAAGTAGTTAAGGTGGTAAATTTTTTATGTATGTTTTGCCAAAAAAGAAAATATTTTGGATAGCGGGGCTCAAACTCAGGACCTTGCGCTTGCCAGGCAGGAGCTTATGCCTGCTGTGCTACCTCCCTGAGCCCCCAGAATTTAAAAACACAGGCACGTCCAGTCAGCCTGGAAGAAGTCTCAGCCACGCGGTCAGCAAGGACAGACAGCGCCCTCCAAGCTGCAGGTCCTGCTTCCCGATTCCAACACACCTCTCACTAGGGCAAAAGCTGTGTCTCCGGGTCCTGATTTGCTATGAAGTGGCACAGGGGCAACAGTGCAGACTGCTGTGGTCAGTGAGAGTGCATGTTGCCAGGCTGCCGGACAGAGAGGAAAAGGGGGAAAGGTGCGGCGTCCCACAGAATGCCTCTGGCTGACAGACAAAATGGGCTTACGTGGTGTTTTGAACCTGAGGGATGATGTTTCTGTAAAGGACCATTCCTACAAATATAAATGGTTTGGCTCAGTGACCCATTCAAAATTCTGAATAGTATGTCTCTGATTGAGAGGCCTGAAGGTCAGGATTTCCAGTGATCAAACATCAGGTTTGGAGGGTCAGCACAAAGGGCTCAGTGACTAAGACTGACTTCTTTCTAAAACTCAGAGATTTTTTCATTCACCAAGAAGAAAACCTAAGGAAACACAAGAGCATGTTAAAAATCATGTCCCAATTCCACCAGGAGAGGCGGGGCCTCCGCTTCCTGCCCTCTCCTGAGCTGAGACAATCTGCCAGCGCTCAGCTGCAGTGAACTGGGGCCCTCAACCTCGGGAGGACACCTAAGCAATCCTCACGGAGAGCTCTCCCCATCACTTCTGGGTCTGTGTTTGATCTCAAGAGCAGGAAATATCCGTCAAAGCTTCGCAACAACCTATAATTCTGAGTTAAGATTTTCTAATTTAGAAAACATAAAGATGGGGGAGGGGGCCAACAAAACTTGGTTGATGCTGACAGCTCAAGCGGCTACACAGCCAAATATAGATTTCCCCATGAACAATTTTAAACACCATTTTTCTCTCACGGATATGAGAAAACATTGCCATTACTCACTTTGTACTTTAAGATATATGTGTTGTGGTTTAAAAAATTGCACAGTTCTAGAAGGATTTTAACAAAAAACAGCAAGCAATTTACTGTTCTCTATCTCCTTACGCTCATCCCCATTTTCCCAGAGGAAATGGCCTTCAGTTTTTTTTACCTCTTTCTTCCGGTATCTCTATCTCCAATAAGATACCCACAGTATTATATTTTCCATTCATATGGCTTCCTACCATAAAAAGAAAATAATTAGGGACACACACACTCACTCATTTCCTTCCACCCTAATCTCCCCAGTATAGCTGGAAATAGAGATGCTTGGAGAGGAGGGATGAAGCAGAGCCCCATCCTCTTCCACATTTCTACCAACAGGTTGGAAAAGGAGTCTCCATCCTCCACAGGACAGGGAGCCCCTGGGAGCCTCCTGTGACCAGAGGGCCTTTGTTCCTCATCTGCCACTGCCAGTTGCCTACCTTCAAAGGCTTCTGTCTGTCTCAGCACTACACCACCCCACCTCCCATCCATCTGCATGATGGATCTGTTTTGCCACCTGTATCTTGTCTTCTTACCTACTTTTCTTCCTTTTTCCACCCTGGAGATGTCCTTTGTGAGTGGCCCCAAGCCCCTTCCTCCCTCCTGCAGAAGATGCAGCCAGCTACCTCCTTGGTGCAGCTCATGCCCTTTCCATCCTCCTCTCTAGGTATATCTTCACTGGTATTTACACCTTCGAAGCTTTGATAAAGATACTGGCGAGAGGATTCTGTCTGAATGAATTCACCTATCTGAGAGATCCCTGGAACTGGCTGGACTTCAGCGTCATTACCCTAGCGTGAGTATTTCCTGTGTTGATTTGTGTGTTGCTCTGGGCTTCTGGAGGTGTCCAGGGTCCCAATCTGGTTGTGTTTCTTTGTTTTAGAACCTCATGGCCTGGGGTTTTCTTGCCATAAAATGTTACTTTCGGAATCACTCTTCAGGCCTAGTGCCATCCCCACAGGGACAAGTCCAGGACTTCAGATCTGAGTTGGTAGCTGGCCAAAGAGGTTCAGCACTGTGCCGTTCTTGTGTGGAGGCATCTCACTGAGGAGCTGCATCTGAGATGAGCTGCCCCGTGCTGCATGTGTGCACTTTCAGCTGTGTAGATCAGAGCTCCTGGATCGCAATGCATGTCCTACGATGATCCATGTGATGGAGAGAGAATGTGATGATTACCTCAGGACAGTGTCAGTCTATGGATGGTAGCGCCGTGAAGGTTCAGTGCTTTCTCTGGCCTTCCCGGGGTTCATGTACCCAAGATCATGCTGCACACGTGTGCTGTGTGCACTCCTGAGCTCCTCTCCTTGCAAGAGTACTGTCTGCCTTCTTGTTTTACAGATACATCGGCACAGCAACAGACCTAAAGGGGTTCTCAGGCTTGAGGACATTCCGAGTTCTCAGAGCTTTAAAAACAGTTTCTGTGATCCCAGGTGAGCAGTTTTAACCAATAAATTTATTCACCGAGAAAATGTTAGCTTCCACACCTAATACCCTCCCTGGATTATCACAACAACACTGCAAAGTTTGAGGGCAAGGACTATTGTGTCTATTCAAGAGACAAAGAAACCAAGGTCCTGAGAATAGAAAACACAAGGCTAGGTCCTCGTCACTCATGAAAGGCACAGTGTGACCAAGAAATTGGCTGCCCCGGTTCCTAGGCCAAGGCTCTGTCTACTTCCCCCATACCTCACCATCAATAAATGACAGGACAGTCAATTTCTTATTGCTTATTCTTGCCATGAGGTCTGAGGCAAAAGCCCCAGTTGTATTCTCATTTCTACCTTACACTAAAAATTTAAATTTAAGGGCCAGGGACATAGCTCAGTGGCACAAGTGCCTTCCTGGCAAGCACAAGGTCCTGAGTGTGATTTCTGGTAAATAAATAAATAAAATTTAAATTTAAGATGGGAAGGAAGAGATAAATCATCCTTAACTTCTGATGCCTTCACCATTTCCATAGCGCAAAAAAACTCAAGCCCCAATTCTGTCATTGAACCTGCAGAGGAGAAAAAAAGTTGGGTATACGGACAAAGAATTCAGAAACAAAAGTGGTCTACAAAAGCTCATCTCACTAGACCTCTGAAAGCTCTTGTCATAAGTAGCCCAGTAACCACTCATCCACTACTAGGCTGACAGTGGTGAAGCCAGGGACAAGGTGAATTGGCCTGAAGCGGGACTCAGCGCTTCCTCCTTGTGGTAAAAAGACAAGCTCCCCTCCTGGTCTGAGAATCTTTTCCTTCATCCATTAAATAGAAGCACTAGTGTCAGGCGTGAGGGGAGAGCTCAGTGGGAGAGTGCTTGCCTGGTAAGTGTGAAGCCTTGGGTTTGATTCCAAGCACCACAGAGAAGAAACAAACAATTACCCTTCTAGAGTCGGGAAGTCCCATTCTCCTAGTCTATAAGACCATGTCTTGATCTATAGGAAAAAATGGAAAACTTTTTACTAACTTCCACTGGACAAAACTGGCATCTCTTTACTTACTCCTAGCCAGGAAGATCCTGGTTTTTGTTTATGAGACCTGGTCTGTCTGGTCTCCACTGAGGCCTCCTCCCTTTGCCTTCCCTCAACGGATCTTGCATCAAGTTCCAGAATCCATTGTTTCCACCAACACGCCAGACCCTGGCTCGTCTCCCAGTCTCATCTGTGCACTTTGTCCTCCCTCCTCACTTCACTCATGTTCATCCCTCAGGGCTCTGCCAAGATGTCAACTCCTCAAAACATCACGCTGGCCTTTTCCAAATTTCTGCCCTGAGCTTCAGTTGACAGCGTACCTGGGCCTAGTTCTAGATGGATTATTTGTCCACCAAAATGACAGAGTGTCTTAGATGTTCCCCCTTTCACCCTCTGTGACTCAGTGTTTTCATGGTCTTATCAGGTAGCTCCTTGATGACTCACCACCAATTGAATGTCACCAGAGTCTGGGTTGCTCACCCCTCCTTCTTGAGTTGATTCCAGGCTCTTCTCGTCTTGAACAAAACTAGCAAGAAGCAGCGGCAGAGTGTATTTGAAAAAGTAAAAATGAGGAGTGTGAGAGAAAAACTGTCTCTGTAGAGCAAACTTAGTCTTAGTAAAAGAAGAAAAAGCAAGATAAAAGTACACCTTGGAGGAAGCAGGGCCGGTTATCATGAGGAAAGCCACCATAGCAAGCTCTTCTTGGCAACTGTGTCCTTTTATACTGTTCAAATCTTGAGGGAACCTACAAGAACATCTACATGTGGTTCCTAGGAGGCAGTGCTGACATCCCACACCTCAGGCTGAGGTCTAGGCCATCCTAACAAGTTCTCACGAGAGGTCCATGTGTGGGGTTTTGGGAACTGTTCTGTGCATGTGTTATGGGATCTTTGGAATTAATAAGTCATACCTATTTCCTTAGCCATGTCAGTCTCACTCAATTGCTTGGTTCTTCCCTTGTTGCTTTTGTGTCTTTTTTTTTTTTGTCTGTATTTATCTATGCAAAAATGTGAAATACAAGCCCTGGACAGTTCCAAGTCTCATATTGCCCTCCCTACCCTCCCAGAGTGAAGTCCATACATCCTAAGCCTTGACCTGTGTCCCAGAACTGAAATGAGTCTAGAAAGATAGATGCAAAATACTGGGGTGAAGGGAGTGGCCTCACATCTAGAACAGGGCATGGAACAGAGTAGGTGCTCCACAATTTCTCTAATTGAATTGGAATGCCTGGAATGCATTAGCCCTGAAATGATAAGAAATATGTTTCCTGGATCTCAGTTGTTTATTTTTAAGAGGACTATAGGCCACCCTGCCCCTCAGGGCAATTGCAAAATTCCCATCAGAAGCTGAGCTGGGAACTGCCAGGGTTTGTAACTATCTTACACCTGTGTGTGGAGAGAAGAAATGGAGCAAGGACTCATGCGGGTGTTGAGTCAGCCCCATCCACGTCCATGGAGCAGTCTCACTGTCATCTCCCCACAGGGTTGAAGGTCATCGTGGGCGCTCTGATCCACTCGGTGAGGAAGCTGGCTGATGTGACCATCCTCACTGTCTTCTGCCTGAGCGTCTTCGCCTTGGTGGGCCTGCAGCTCTTCAAGGGAAACCTCAAAAACAAGTGCGTCAGAAATAGCACAGCTCTGGAGCAGGCCACCAACTGTTCCTGTGAGTGAAACTTGTGCCTCAGAGACCAAGGACTACCTGGGGCCTGGGGACCCTGTGAACAAAGGGAAAAGTGTTCAAACTCTGTACATCTTTTAGTCATTTTGTAATTTTGTAATTTTTTTTTTTTTAAGCTTATTTCAGTTTGGTTTAGTTTGGCTTGGCTTGGCTGGGCTGGGCTGGGCTGGGCTGGGCTGGGCTAGGATGGGCTGGGATTGGATTGGATTCAATTGGATTGGTTTGGTTTTTCATTTTGAGGCACTTAGGTAGAACCCAGGCCCTCATACACACTAAGACAAATGCTCTACTACTGAGCTACACTCCTACCCCATTTTATTTTATTTTTGAAATTTACTATTTATTTATTCATTTATTTATTTTTGGTACTGGGGATTGAACTCAGGACCTTGAGCCTGCCAGATAGGTGCTTATGCCACTGAGCTATCTCCCTGGCCCCCTACCTCCATTTTAAATTTTATTTTGAGATGAAGTTTCACCAACTTGCCCATGTATTAGCACCCCCAAATTGCAATTGCAATCCTCCTACCTCAGTCTTCTGAGTGTTACAGAGCTGTGTCTCCACACCCAGCTAGCTAGACATTCATTTTGAATCTTTCTTCCTATTGGAATGCTCTTTTGGAGCAGTGCTTTAGTTTTGGGTCCTCCATTTCTTGTTTTCCTAGTACCCTATTTGTAAGGAAATGTGCTTTTAAATCCAGAAGCAAGCCATTCTGGCTCTGCTGGAGAAAGCGTAGCACCAAGTCGCTACCCAGCTCTTTCCAGATGCAACTTCTGTCTTCCACATGGCTCCAGGTGTCCACCAGGCACCCACTGGGGGCACAGCTCCCCTTCCTTGGGCAGAAGACTACATGGGCCTGGCTGGAAGGTGCAGAATTGTCTGTGAGGCCTTTGTTTCTCCCCTTTTGGCAGATGATTATGCTTTTAAGCCAGGTACTTCGGACCCCTTGCTGTGTGGCCACGGAGCTGGTGCAGGGTGAGTATCCCATCTGTGCCTGGCATCCCTTCCTCCCTGTTATCCTCAGCATTTTCTGGGCAAAGACAGGGTTACAGGTACTGAGAAAGTTGTATAAATGTGTAAGCCAAGGTCTTGGCCATCCTAGGACTCACAGGAAGGGAATAGGAGGCAGCTTTTGTCCTCTAACAAATCTTGGGGTCGCCAAAATTGCATAAGACAGCAACCATTTAAATGAATCAATATTTTGGTGCTTAATCCTGACTCTTGACAACTGGTCATTGGATGGCACTATCTGGCTTATTCCTGCCTCTGCAGAACATGCACAGAGCCACCATGGATGGGCTGGCAGGCCTTGGGTGCTCTCTCCCTCTCGGCTTCTCCCTCCCAGTAGTCCATTGCCAGCCTGTTCTGTTGAAGAGTCAGGGTTCCAAGAGAAACAGTGGAGGCATGAACATTCTCCTGACTTCTAGGCTTAAAAGGGGGCAGTGTCATGCTTTTCCATTCTGCTGCCAAGCAAGGCACAGGCCTGTAGAGATGCAGTGGGTGGGGAGATGGACTTGCCCTCTCCATGGGTGGAGCTGCAGATCTCCTTGCAAAGGGACGTGGCCATTTCTGCAAATGATCTATCACAGAAACACATGTATGTCAAATAGAATTGTATCAAATGCTTTATGTTTAATCACCGTGGCTAACTCCATTCTATGGGTTTCATTATTCTTACATAAGAGAAGAAGAAGAAAAACAGGCAGAACACTGCAATTTCGAATTCTTACAGAGGTCAGGCACATAACAACAAATGAACAGAGCCGGCAGAGGGAACCATGGCAACTGAGAGTTCAAGCCCATCTAAGGGGGCAGCTGCTGCTCGGCCCAGCTTCTGTTGTCACGTGGAAGTGAGCGACCACTGCTTCCAGCTCTTCCAACTTTAAAAGAAAGACCAGAAATTAAGACTTTTTATGTCAACTCTTGCAGATATGAACTTGGCTACCAGTTCCCCAAAATGTCTACACATTGTATTGACCAAACAACATATTTTTGCAGATTAAATTCAGTCTGCCGACTGCCAGCTTTTTTCTCTCCAGTACATCTGCATAAAGATACTGCAATGCAGAGAATACGTTCTGTGCCAGATGCTCCTGAGGCTGGGTACCCCTGAGAGGGAACAGTGTGAAGTGAAGAAGGTTAGGGACAGCTTCCTGGAGCAGGGGTCAGGGTCAGAATGCAAGGGCAGATAGGATCCTCCAGCTGGGTGAGCAAGAGATGTTTGGATGGAGGCCGTAACAAGTGGCAGAACAGAACGTGAGACTCAGCGAAGGCTTGAGGACCTCTCAGCTCTGCCTGCTGGTTTGCCAGTGGAGAAGGCATAGACAGAAAAGGTTGGGCCTACATTGCTCACATCAGACTGGCTAGGACCTGTGTGAGGCTCCCCCTCCATCAGCTCACCAGGAAAGGATCTCAGATAGAACTGAGGAGTAGCACAAACAGGAGAAGTTGGTCAGGATCGAGCTTCTTGGCTACTTTCTTCCCAAATGCACTGGGAATGACTTGGAGAGAAGATTGTTCTGATGCCAGTTTTCTTTTTTTCTGATGTTAATTTAAACCAGGGACCCTTATAGTGTCCCCACCTTCCTCCAGAGAGGCAGGTCCTGGCCAACCACTAGAAGAGGGCACCAGATTGCAGGCTGGGCGGGTAGAGAGAAGGCAGCTCAGGAGAACAGCAGAATGAGCCCTGTGGGGCCTTCTATGAATGCCAGACCTGAGCTTGTGCTGAGAACCCAAGCAAAGGCCCATGTGCCCTAGTGGCATTGTGGAAGGAAAGCCTAGGGTCCCAGGTGGTGCACGTGTACTAGAAAACACCTGCTGATTCTCCGCATTCTCTCGCATATGCAGTAAGATGAAATAATACCATGACTGTGTAAATGTTTAAAACATCTGTGGTAACCAGGTGTGGTGGCTCACACTTTTAATCCCAGCACTCAGGAGACTAAGGCAGGAGGATCACAGAGTTCAGTGCCAGCCTGGACTACAAAGTGAGTGCAAGGCCAACCTGAACTGCATGATGAAACCCTGTCTCCAAAAGACAACAATAAATAAATAAAACATCTGTTACAGTAAAAGACACATTGTCATTAATACCCTCATACCCCCTTGCTTCTAACACACATTGTTCTTGCCACTTTGTGAAGCAGTTCTGGAAGTTCTCTTTCATGAGTGTCTTCTAACATGTTTTTGTGGCTCTCTCAGTATCCTGAATTGGCTCAAACCATTCACCTTTTCATGGTCATTTTGGGGAAGAGCCAGAAATTACACAGTGCCAGACCCATTGAATAAGGTAGAAAAGAACATGCTGTAGTGTGTCTTGCAAACCTGCCTTTCCATTGGATGGCACTGGGCAGCAGCATTGGCTATATGTTCTGTCACACTTTATGGACACTCATGAAAGAGGACTTCTGGAACTGCTTCAGAAAGTGACAAGAATGATGGGAACGTGTGTTTGAAGTGAATGGGAGAATTTTGAGGGGGGGATAAATAGCAATGTATATTTGACTGTGATAATCTTTTTGTATTAAATACTCATTAGATACCTTGACCAGGCTTTATATGTCAGTCCAGCACCTCCTTTTGGTAGCTGACAAGGCTAAGAGTAACAAAAGTTTTAATTTGTGCTTTATATGTAACATGTGTTATGTTGAGGGTACTTTGCAAGAGATTGCACCTTGGTCTCATTTAGTCCTTGGAGTTCTGACTGTTGACACATCGTGCAATTAGCTGCATGTGATGGCTGAGGCAAGGCTTTATGGAAAATGCAGAACTGAGCTTGTACTCCAAGCTAATTAGGAAATCTACAGAGCACTGGTCACCTAGCTCCTTAGGGGAGCAAATAAAGACACCACCATTGAATGTGGGCCTGCAGAGTAAGAGAGCCTGCAGTCAAAGTTGGATGTAGAATTGTAATTGATTGTCACTATTGATCAGCACTCTACCCAACCTACTGTCCTGAAGCTGTGTGTTCAGATGAACATCAGGGATAAAGACCAGAGGCCGGTGTCGGGGAGGACTCATGCGAGTAAGGGAACCCTCAACTTCACACAAGACCTTGTTTCCTTGGACAGGGCGTGGCCTGAGCCAGGGATTCATTGTGGTGATATCGCCCTACCCTCTCATTACAAGAGATAGTGAGGAGTCCACCAGGGCCAGCCATCTTTCTTGGCTCCCTTCACTTGCCAGTCCAAGAGAGAGTCAGGTTGTAGAATGGCTGTATGTCCCCTTTTTAAGGAATATGCTGGTACCTGTATGGTTTTAGAACCTGACTTCTCTTGGAATCCTTGCTTTCTTATCTGTAAAGAAGGATCATTAAGATGATTACAGTATAGCGAAGCATGTAGGGATGGTAGAGGGACATAGTAAGTGTCATTTTCATTGTCACATATAGTTCAGTAAATTTGACTAAATAGGTACTTCTTTAATAGACAGTGCTGCAGATGACACCAACGGGCTCATGACTGAAGTCCTCGTTATTGTTGCTGACTGTCCTTTTCCCAGTGTGAACTGGCATCTTGGCAGCTTACAGGATCATGTTTGGGCAGTTATCTGGCTACCTCTCCAGACATGAAATTCTGCAGTAAAGTAGTATTACCCCCATTTTATGGATAAAAGAAACAGTCCTCGAAAGACTAAATGTCTAAGGTCATTTAGCTGATAAAGGAAAACCAGGCCTTGAACTTGGAAGTCTGACTTCAAATCCTGTGGGTTTCCTGCAACCCAAAGCAGGGCATAAGGGAAAGAGGGTCTGCACAATCATGGCCTTCTCTGTTCTTGCTGCAGCCTGTGCCCTGATGGTTATATCTGCCTCAAAACTTGTGACAACCCAGATTTTAACTACACCAGCTTTGATTCCTTTGCTTGGGCTTTCCTCTCCCTGTTCCGCCTCATGACGCAGGATTCCTGGGAACGCCTCTACCAGCAGGTATTGATCTGCTTGTCCCCAACCTGACCTGGCTGGACGCTGGTAGTCAGCTGCATGGTGTACTTTTCCTGGAGGATCTTGACTTCACCGCAGGGGTCCGTGTGCTATAAGTACAGGTCTCTCTCTTTCCCTTGAATCTGCAGACCCTCAGGGCTTCTGGGAAAATGTATATGGTCTTTTTTGTGATTGTCATCTTCCTGGGATCTTTCTACCTGGTCAACTTGATCCTGGCTGTGGTCACTATGGCATATGAAGAACAGAACCAGGCAACTATTGCTGAAATTGAGGCAAAGGAGAAGAAGTTTCAGGAGGCCCTTGAGATGTGCCGGAAGGAGCAAGAGGTTTGTGAGGGACAAAAGCTTTGGGAAACCGATAGTCAAGTGTTCACTTTTGAACTGAGGTCTGGAGAAGAGTGAATGACTTAGAAACCATCTTGTTTCACTTAGGTTAAGGCTACTGTTCTAGGGAGCTCAGGAGAATGCATCTCAGGGACTGTCTTGGGTCAGATTTCTCTTAAAGAGAAGACCTGAGTGAGGATTCTTTTTTTTTTTTTTTTTTTTTTTTTTTTTTGTGTGTGTGTGTGTGTGTGTGTGTGTGTGTGTGTGTGTGTAGCCAGCTCAGCCCACCAGGGGGCGGGGCTGGCTGGCATGTGGTGCTGGGGGATTGAACCGTGGTCCCTGTGCTTTGCTAAGCTTGTTCTAACTAGGTGCTTTAGACCACTGAGCCATCTCACCAGCCCCTGAGTGAGGATTCTTATACAGATAATTTTTTCAGAGTCTTCTGGGGAGTAGGGGAGTGAAGCAAGTAAGGAGTGGAACTAAACAGTGAAGGGGTCTCAGCTGAGCCCCTGGCACACACTGGAGCTTGATTCTGCCCTAGCCTCAGCCGAGCAAGGGGGCCAGTCTTCTGTACACCTGCACACAGGGCAGGATGCCAAAGAAGTTCTTTCCACCAAGCTGCAGCTATAAGCATTAGCCCCTGGGGAGGGCCGTACAGACTTGGTCACAGACACCAGTGGTTTAGGATTGGTGAAGAAGGAGACCCAGAGGTCACTTTGTCTTAGTTACTTTTCCCATTGCTGAGACAAAATACCCAGCACCCAAAGTTGAAGAAGGGAAGATTTATTTAGCTTCCAGTTTGTGAAGGTTTCAGTCTGTAATCAGCTGGCTCCAAGGCAGGGTGATGTGGCAGAGGAGCAAAATGGTGGCAGTGGAAGACAGCATAAGCAACAAGAGTAAACAGGGGCAGCAAGGTTCTTTTCTTCCCTTTTATTGGGGGGCAGGCTGCCTTCCCTAGGGTGGGTGTAGTACTCATACCCATAAGCATGGACAATGAATCAATCACAAATTCTAGATTCAGCCGCCTCTGAAGAGCCCCCACCTAGTGATTGCATGAGGCTCTGGTGGACTATCCAGACACAAACCATAACCCTGTTCCCACCATGTCTTCACCCCAGCGCCAACCAGGTGCTAACCCTTAACTGCCTGTGTTCCAGCTCCCCCCAGCCTTGTAACAGGCTGTGTTCTGGGAGGCACATTCATGCTCTTCCCAACCTTACGCTCCTGGCTTCAGCTGCTCTTCTCTTCCCCCAGGTACTGGCGGCTCTGGGGATTGACACAGCCTCTCTGCCTTCTCACAATGGGTCCCCGTTAACCTCCAAAAATGCCAGTGAAAGCAAGCACAGAAGAAAGTCGAGAGTGTCAGAGGGCTCCATGGAGGACAGCAAGTCACTCCAGTCAGACTCTTACAACCAGCGCAGGATGGTAAGGGGCTTGAACGTGGGCTCTGAAGCTCACCCACCTTTAGGGTATCACTGTGGACCAATGGGCTGAAGTGGGAAGTTTGCAGAGGGAGAGAACTGGAGGCTCGGAGATCAGAAGGAAGTTTCAGTCACCCCAGCCCCCACCCCGATGGTGGCCTAAACTGGCACAGGGGCACTGTAGATTGAGGGTAAGGGGTCAGTCATAAGGGTCATTTTGGGGTGGAAGGAACCAAGAAGATTGGGATTGTAGAAAATGGAAAAAGGAAAAATAAGTCCAAAATGACTCCCAGTTTCAGGATAGGGCCTTGGATGGGTGGGGGTTCTGAGGCAGAGCCCTGGAGGCAGAGCTCAGTTTGAGAGGGAAGAAGGAACTGTATTGTTCATACAGCTCCTTCATCCAACACCAGTCAGCTGCCCTTGGGTGTGCTGATGGGAGGGCTGGGGCTCTGGTTGCGGCTTCTCTGTTTCAGTCCTAAAGTCTCAACAAGCTTTCTGACCTAATGCTTCTGGCCCTGTAGCTCCAATTGTCACCTGCTCTTGGCAGAAAGATCCCAGTGCCTGTCTATGTGACACAATCCACCCTTGGGATGCTTCAACACCTCGCCTTAATAACTTTCTGCCTCTCACTCCAAGATTCCCTCATCAAATTGCCTTCCCCTACCTCCCCTTCCTTCACCTTTTAAAGGTGAGCCCCTTTAAATTCCTGTGTGTACCAAATACCTCCATTCCAAAGGCCTGAGAGATAGGATTCCTTGTATGGAAGGGTAGTTCCCACCCTAAGAGTCTGGGAAGGGGTGAACAGGGTGTTTTTTAGATTTCCTGTGCCAGGGAAGGAAGTTTTCCACACATAAATCTTTCCAGTCCCTAGATTTATGTGTGCCGCTACATACACAGACACACATACATGTACTCTGGCTTCGGTGACGCACCATGTGGGAGGATGCACCGTATGGCAGAACACCCCTGTTCTTCCTCACTTTGTCTCCCTGAACAGCACCTGACATGCACAGGGCTTGGTCCAGGAGATGCTCCACAGGGTATTAAGTAGAGCTCTGACAGTTACAGAACAGCTGAGTCACAGTGAACATAGCAAGGTCAATGACTCTCTGAATTGGGCCCCACACCAATTAGCTTCTGGATGTCCAAAAATTGTCTGGCTTCTATGCTTATCTCTGCAGTTAAACTTACGTGCAAAGGGAAAAAAAATAAACTGCATCCTGTTCAACATTAGTAGGTGCTTGCCCTTTACAAAGAGGACAACAAGTTGGCCTCTTTCCCAAGGACTTCTATTTGTGCGGGGGAGGCAGTCATAAAAACAAATCGTATGTTCAATGCTATATTAGAGGCTTGTACACAGTGTGCTAGAAATTGGTGAGGAAAACTAGTTCCTGTGGCAATGTATGTGTATCAGGAAAGGCTTCCTAGAGGAGAAAAGCACTGCAATGAAAAGGGAAGAGGACTGTGGACAGTTATTCTGCAGTGGTTGAAGATTTGGGAGGTGCATTTTCCAGGCAGAAAAAAAAAAAACCATTATGTACATGCAAAAACAGAGAGACACCATTTGGGCATTGAAATGCTAACTGGCTGACTACCCACCACCATTCAAGACTTCCCCTCCTCTTTTCCTAGGCTTGTTCACCCAGCAAGTACACCTGAGGCAGTTTTTATATAAGGCCACTTTTTTTTGTACCAGGGATTGAACTCAGGGCCTTGAGCTTGCCAGGCAGGTGCTTAAGTCACTGAGCTATCTCCCTGGCCCCCTATAAAGCCACTTTCTGGGTGGCAACAGTAGATGGAAGTTGGGGTAAAACACTAGAGATCCACAGCAAAGGTTTCCAGGAACCCATGGGAAGCCAGCCAGCTGCTTGGAGGATACCTTAAAAGGCTATTCCACAGCTTGGCCTTGAGGTCACTTCCCACCATTTGTCAAATAGATTAATTCTAATATAAATGGTGGCCAAGCAGGCCCTGGCTGTCAAATGCAGGACCTGGATGTGCTTCTCAGTTCTCATTGGTTTGCTTAGCACCTAAGTACAAATAACAGACTGCTCATCTGTCCTACGAATTTGCCAGTTTTGCTCCTTTCCTTCAAAAGAAAAAAGCATGCATGGATTTTACAGGATCTGTCATCCTTTGGCTTGTATTTTAGCCAAAGAGTACTGTGTTTATAATGCTAGGTCTGCAATGATGGTTGTTAGTTAGGGTTCCGAATCATCAAGAAAAGAAACTTCAGTTCTAGGAACGAAAGGGAAGAGTGAGGAGGATTCTGATAAGATGCTTCACTTAATTTTAGCTTTGTAAATAAAATTAAAGTGAAATTAAGGAAGGAAGAAACCAAGCAGTCTGACCAGTTATGTAGGGAGCCAATGTTCAGATGTTAGAGATGCTATTTATGACCTGAGGACAGGATGGGTGGTGTGTCATGGTCAGGTTCCCACAGTGGTCACGAGAACCAGCCAACCCTGCATGCTGCCTCTCTGGGGGCTCTGAGTTGGTGAATTAGCTCCTTTTCTCTGGAATCTGTGGGCCACACAGTTCTCTCAGTGGAAGATTTTGATGGGAAATGTTTATTGATTTGGAAGAGTAGCATTATTCTTCCAGGAAATTAGGCTGCAACTCTTCCTTTAATCTCCCCATTGTTGACTTTTCAAAGCTTGTCCCAAGGGGTCCTGGAGACTCATTACACTATAAAGCTCTTTTCTCCTCTGCCATACAAACTCACTTCACACAGACTGGAGGTAATAAATTGTACAACCTGATTATCATGCGATACAGTGCACTTGGTTCATTCAACAACTTTCCATGGCATCAGGCATGGTCCAGTCTGGTGTACACAATAAAGTCTCCTCAGGTAGCAATTTTGCATGTAGAGAACTTACGACAATGTTTTCTGGTCCTGTGGCCAGAGGCTAGCTCACCCCATGATGAGCATGTTCTCGCATGTGTTCTTGACCCTGATGACCAATACGCTAACCTTTGGGGCCCTGTAATTTCCCCGCTCTTCAAGTTTGTGTGGAATATCTCTTTCTTCCCTTATTTCCCTGCATTTACGTAGCATATACCTTAAATCTATGCCTTTGTTTAGCTACCAGAATATCAAGAATGAGGGCAGGGAGTGGGAGTGGGTGAAGTGTTCTCTGTATTTCTGGAGAGCAAGCTTCCATCCCTCCTCTTTTCCTGCTCATCTGGGGCAATGTCCAGTCTTTCCTAGGCCTTCCTTCTGGGAGACGCAGGGCCAGCCATGGTAGTGTGTTCCACTTCCGAGCCCCTGGCCGAGATGTCTCATTCCCTGATGGGATCACAGACGATGGAGTCTTTCATGGAGACCACGAAAGCCATCGGGGTTCCCTGCTGCTGGGCAGGAGTTCTGGACAGCAAGGTCCCCTCCCCAGGAGCCCGCTGCCTCAGCCCCCTAACACTGGCTCCTGGCATGGAGAAGAGGGACACCTCACACTGCCCACTACGGAGCTTCCCCCCGGAGCGACTGAAGTCTCGGTGAGTTTGTGCATGCTCTGGACTCTCCTGGGCTGTCTTCCTCCAGAGGACTTTGGCCAAGAAGCCCTGAGCATCAGCAGAGAGAAGTCCAGTGTCTCCCATTCCATGCTCACTTTACAGTAAAGTCTGTTGATTTTACTAGAGATGAACAGGTTTCCCAGTCTACTCTGGGGGTCAATGATACAGATGATTCTCCGTTTTACCTCATTTTCTCAGTGTTTCTCTCTTTACACCACATCTCACCTTTGAAGATAGCCCCATTTGCTCCCTCTATGAATGTAAGAAAAACTGAAGGTCCTTCTTTAAGGCCATGTTTCTGTTGTCTGAGGCTGGGCAGGGGGGACCCAAAAGACTTCTGAGAGGTACTCAGGAGAGATATTATCATTAGAGGTGGGATAGCCTTTGCTTTACTCATCAATGAAATAACTTGCCAGAATTAGGCAACAGTAACTAACTGTTTGTCACTCATTAGTAGAATAATCACAGAGTCAATGGCAAACTGGGGATTCTTCATGGGACTGGAAGCTGTGATTTAGTTTGAACGCTCCCTCCAGTTTCAGTAATGATGTTTTTAGTGCTTTCATTTGCCCTGTCCAGATACCCAGGGATAAAGAACAATTTGCAGACCTGTAAAGAGATGATTGTATGGTTCCACTGACTCAGATAAATCCTACAGAGTGGTGAGATCTCAGTCTGAGTGGAGGCTGTGTAATTCAGGGCTCCAGCAAAGAACAGATGGTCCAGACGAATGGGCCAGTTATAGAGTTTAGTACAGTGGCACTTTGGTTCACCACTGCTTTTGTGTGCAATAAATTGACTTGCAAACAGAAGCATTTAGCAAAATTTTGTGTTTGTTTGCGAATCCTAAATCAGGTGACAAACATGACTATGGACATCTCTCCCCCTAAACAGAAACGTGACCATATTTTCCAAAATCATAGAACAAATTATGTTCATGAACTGAGGTACACTTTATTTACAAAAGTGCTGGGGAGGCTCAGGGAATCAATAAGGGACAGTGAAACACCTAAAGACCCGCAACTAGTAAGCAATCAGTAAAGCAACCAGTAGAACCCAGTAGGGAGATACTACATACCTGTGCTGAGAAAGTGGAGGAAAACACCTAACAAGGACAGCTATGTGGGCCGGGGAGACAGCTCAGTAGAATAAGTGCTTGCCTGACAAATGCAGGGTCCTGAGTTCAACCCCTGGAACTACAGGAAAAAAAAAAAAAAAAAAGGACAGCTATGTGTGGGGGGAAGGCTGCCCAGTAGACCCTATGATCTTAGCTGGAGGATCACAGTACCACCCAGACATAGCTCAACAGGAAGATGCCAGTGGACAAATACTTAATTTATTTCTCTTCCCCCTTCTTTAGAATTCTATTTGTGCCTGATTCTGGCCAAATCTGGACAGAGCTAGAGGAAGAGGATGATGAGTCTTGAACAGGTTCTCTCCCTGACACAGGACAGGGCAGAGAGGTGGAGAATAGGTCTACAGGACAAGCAGAATCACCAAGACAGGGTCCCAAAATCTAAGCCAGTCTGCACAGCTCTCTGAGAGGAACTTTAGCACTGTAGAAAATGCCTCTCTCCAGGTATTTTGTATCTCTCTTCTTGTTTTTGTTTTGTTTTGTTTTCTTGATACAGGGTCTCACTACACAGTTCAGACTCTTAGTAACCCTCCTATCTCAGCCTCCCCAGCACTGGAATTACAGGCATGTGTCACCACACCCAGTTTCAGTACTGGCATGGCACATCCAGGATGCGGTACCAGGGATCGAATCTGGGTCCTTGTGCTTGACAGACAGGCGCTTAGACTGCCAAGCTATCTCCCTGCTCTGTGCCTCTCTTCTGATGGCCTCTGTATTAGCCACACTCCCATTGCTGAAATAAAATACCCAACACCCTCAACCTAAGAAGGAAAGGTTTAGTTTGTTTCACGGTTTCAGAGTATTCTGTGCCTCGGTGGCTGGTGCCAAGGCAGTAATTGCATGATTCAAGAACCTGATGGCAGAAAGTGTTCATCCCACGGTAGCCAGGAAGCACAAAGAGAAGGGAAGAGGCAGGGAGAAGCATGCACCTCCAGATCACACCCCTAGCGACCAGCTCCTCACAGCACATTGAGTTATGGAGTCACCAATGGATTGATCTACTGGTGTACATAGAACTTCCATGAGCCAGTCACCTTTGGAAAAGCCCCACCTCTGAACGCATGTGACTTTGGCGGAACATTCGAGATCTAAACTATAGTGGGCCCCCCCTACTCCTTTACTTTTCCTTGGATTGATTGTCACATTCCTCGATGTTCCAGCCTTCACTCATGCTTGTTAAGTCACTCAGCTAGTGTAAGATGAACCCTTTAAGCCCTTCTGTATTAGGAGGATTTGGATTTCAGTCCAAAGTATTTTATGTATCAACTGAGCCACCTTTAGCAAGTCCCTTAATTCTCTATGCCTCCCTGTCGTTCCTTATAAAAAATAGTTGGGGGAGGGGTTCCCTACTACATTCGAGAGTTAAACAAAACAGTAACATACCTACACTCACATACATGTCTGATAACACCTAATACTAGCCACTGGCATCCTATGCTGAGTCCTCCCTGTTGGAATCTTCTTAAACTTTGCATTTATTGTTTACTGTATACGTATGAGCTATGTCTATAGTAAGTGCTCGATCAATGCTTGTTGAATATAGATTCTTGATGATATGTGCAGTGGTGAAAAACTTGCTGTGCATTTTGGACTCCCCAAGTCCTCAGTGTGTGCATGATTATAACCATGGGCCTGGTGTAGAACCCAGACAGAACTTCCAGTAAACGTTCACAGAAGGAAGACCCAAAACAATGGTAAGTTAGTGTCACAGTCTATCTTGTCTCCAATAACAGAATACCACAGACTGAACAACTAATAAACAGAAATATATTTCTCCCAGCCTTAAAGGTTAGGAAATGGCCTGCAGATTTGGTGTCTAATGAGACCTTTCTCTTGTTTCCTAAATTTACCCCTCATAGTGGGAGAGCTGAGGAGCTCTCTGGCTTCGCTTTCATAACACCATCAGTTCCATTCAATCAGTGCTCCACCTTTCTGACTTAGTGATCTTCTGAAAGCTTTTCCTCCTAACACCACTACGTGGAGGGCTAGGATTACAACATAAGAACATGGAGTGGGGCAAACATGTAGTCTATTATGGATAACCAACAGCCAGTGATCAGGACACGTGACTCCAGCCAAGAAAGAGGGAGCATGGAGTTGGACCTGCTCTGTGCTGGGGAGGGAGCGGGCCTATGAGCAGGGAAGTAAGGACCATCCATAGTGGAGAAGTGTGAGGCAAACATCACACCACAGAGGAAGTCTCCTGATAACTGTAGTGTCAGCGGCTCCTACAGCTTTCGAATTCCCATGGGTAGATGAGGCAGCCCCATCCCTGTCCTCATGCCCAGGTCCTACCTTAGGGAAGGAGTTCACAGAGCCTACACTGAGCCTTGACCACCAAATTAGTCTCCAGCCTGGTCCCCAGTTCCGTCCTACTTCTGTGCTTGGTCCTCACACCTGCACTCCAGCACAGCCCTGATTCTCCAAGCCTGAGTGCAGAGGATTGTGGCTTCTCTGTGGCTCACAGCCACGTGGGCTTAGCCACTGAAAGGCTGAGTGATAGGCCTTTGTCAGTGAAGGCTTCAGCTTGGGGGAGAGTGCTGACTGCTTCTGTCTTGGCAGGCTTTTGATGCAGGACAAAAGAAGGCTTTCTTGTCAGCAGAATACTTGAATGAGCCCTTCCGAGCCCAGAGAGCCATGAGTGTTGTCAGCATCATGACCTCAGTCATTGAGGGTAAGCACTGCTTGCTGGGACATCCTTCCACTGTGCCGTGATTCACCTGACCAGGGTCAAAGGTGTCGTCTGCGTCCTGAGATCCTAACTCTTTCAGCTTCTTATGCCCAAGATCCCAATCACCCTCACTGATGTCTTTTTCATTTGCCTGCTTTCTTCAAAAGCTGAAGAACCCAATGAATGCAATGGCCTAGTTTGTGTCTCATTCAAATTAGCATCCACTTCGTATGTATTCACAGCATGTATTTTAAAAAGTGATCTGGCAATCACTAGAAAACTTCAGGTCACCCCTCAAATGTGCAAGAAACTTAGCAGTCTTTAATTTTCTAGCATAGCAACATTATCCTCAGGTTTCTCTCTGCTCTAACTTTCAGTTGTAACTTAATTTCTGTTACAAGCTCCCATTATACCAAACATTGAACAATTTAAGGTAATGTATCCATCTGCGTGACTATATCCTGTGGATCCTGGGTTCCCCCATGCAAGTGAGAACCCACTCTGCCTCCTACAGAATGGGTCTAAGGTCCCAGTGCTTCTGTGTAGACAAGGGGCAGAGGAAGAGAGGATGCGGCACTCAGGTTCTATGCAGCGTGGTTGCATCCTCCTCGTCTCAGGCAAGGCTCGTTCTAATTCAGCCTTTTTCTTGTTATGGGAAACATTGTCTAAGTCAAATCCAGCTACTTTTGCCATACACAAATTGAATTTTCCTGGGCTGGAGGAGGTACAAGACAACTCACTTGTGTGTTCCTGAGGAGGGCAGCAGGATGCTCTTTTTCCAGCCTTGTGCTGACTCCTAATTTGAGGGGATGGTGTAGTAAGTCACAGAAATCTCAAAATGTCTGAAGGACTGGAGGCCAGGGCCGATTTGTGCATTGTCTCTTAGTGAAGGAGGCAGTGGAAAGGCTATGGAGGGGCTCCCACGCTGCAGGACACAGAAACTGCAGAGTAGAAACAGCTGGGGATGCACCCCGAGGACAAGGCATCTGTGCCTGAGCATGACAGGAAGCAGCTAGATGGTGACTTTGTGCCCCACCCCTGGGAAGGTTCTGGAAGGAGAGGAGCATGAGCCCAGAGGGAACCTAGAGGAAAGTGGGAAGAGCCACGTCCACAGATTCTGCACCCAGAGGACTTGCAGAACCACAGCTGAGTGAAACACCGTTAGCGGTGACTAAGGACCAGGTTCTCATTCCTCCTCAAACAGATGAGCTCCTCAAACAAAAGCCCACCCTGAGGCAAGAAACTAGTATCAGACCCTACATTAACCTAAAGCAAGTCCTCAGAGCAGGGACCTGAAGTATAACTCGGGTTCAATTTCTAGTGGGAGGGATGTCCTTAAGTTATACTGCTTGTGTATCTGAGTTTGTGTTCTGACAAATGTGTACCCATCTGTACAGGCTCTCTGACTTTTCCCGATTGGTAATTGTTTACTAATCACTTTTCGTCATAGTGGTGCCTATACGCCTAACATCTCTCATGATGGCGTAGAATTCACTAGGCTTAATTGGTGAACTTTCAGCCAGGTGGTTCCTTGGGTGTCTTTTGTTGCTGCTGCTTTTGGATTTCGTTATTATGTTTTACTATTAGTCATCAAACAGCAAATGTTAAGTACAGACAGATGGCTTTTTATGTATTCCTTAGAACTGTTAGGTATCTTCCTTACCTCACTTTCAATTTCCTTACACATTGCAAATATCTATTGAGCACGTGCTATGTGCCTGCCGCTGTTCCAGGTGGTTGGGTGGGAACTCAGGTGAAGAAGACTGAAGTCTGCTCTCACAGAATCCACACCTGGTGGAGGGAAGGCCCAGATGATGCACACAAATGATAGTCAGGCAATGACAAAAATAGGAGAAAAAAACCTGGGCATGATGGCTGCAATCCCAGCACTTGGAAGGCTGAGACAGGAGGGGCTTTATGAGTTTGAGGCCAACCTGGGCTACACAGTGAGTTTAAGATCTGCCCTGTACTACATATCAAGACCCTGTCTCAAAGGAAAATGAAACAGGAGCAAAAAATAAAGCAGGGAAAGAAGTGGAGGTTGCATAGGGGGCTACTATAGACGAAGTAGTCATAGAAGCCATTCTTTCTGAAAAGTTCTAAAATCCAGATGAAGTAGGGGATTTGCATGGGAAAACCCTAGGGAAGAGAGTTCCATAAACATGAACAACAAATTCGATGTTCAAGAATGAGTCAAAAATGGATAAAATATACATCCTCAATACATCCCAATTTCAGCAAGCCCAAAGGAAGTCTTGGAGTGAAGGAGAGGCAACAGCTTGGCCCCCAAGAACACAAAACTAAAGCCACCTGCCTGGACTGGCTTCCTGACTCTACCATGTATGGGACATGGTCTGCCCTCGATCTCTAAACCTCTCTACACCTCAGTTTTCTCATTTTCCTCAAGTGAAAATACACTTGTCTTCCTAGTGTTTGTGAGAATTAAATAAGTTAAGCACAGAACATATACTCATCAGATGTGACCATTATCACCATGAGGTTGTACACTATGAAGGCAGAGACAGCTGTGTCTGCTTTGCTTAGGGCAAAGTCTCTAGTACTCAGACACACAGCGCACAGCACATAGTTAACATTCAACAAATCATGGCTCAATTAATGGTGGATGAGTATGGTATCAAAAGGGTGACATCTGAGAGTAATGCTAATTTATATGGACCTGAACTGGTGACAAAAGTAAGATAAGGCCTAGTCAGTCGTTCATCTTAGGTAGCACAAAACTCCCCTCAAGGAAGATGCTGTGAGAATAGCCTAAGAGGGGCAGGAGAAGTAAGAACATCTTGAAGAAAACCTGGGCAAAGGCAAACTGTACGTAAAGTCACAGTTTCTGAGCACAGGGCACATAGGTTTTCTTTCGTTGGATGTTGTGTCCCTCACAGCCCTGGGATGCATTAATTGTGCTCATGCTGTCAATCATGATCAAACTTACAAAGGCCAACTCTTTTGGAATGATTATACCTGAGCATGCTGGCCTGAGCACCAGGAGCTTGGCGGACTGCACAGTTCAAGGTGTAGGAACCCTCTACATTTGTACATAAGCTGGGATTTGATGATTGTCCAAACCAGGAAACCAGGAGTCTCACTACAGGAAGTACAGCTGCTCTGACACTTGGCAGAGGAAGAAAACGTAGAAGAAGCTATTAGTGGGGTTCAGGGTGTCATGAAGGAGAAGTACAGGGTGCTAAGAGGAATGTGCAGTGCTTCTCCTGGGTCAGGGAAGTGTTCCAGGTAAGCAGCATCTGAAGCAGAAGTGGAAAGGCCTGTCATCACAGGAACACAGAGGAGAGGAGCCCGAAATGAGGGTAGAGCTGGCAAAGGCCAGCTCCACAAGACCTCCTAAGCCAACAGAAAGATACTGGGCTTCATTCTAGGAGCAGTGAGGTATCACTAAAGAGCTGGAGGCAAGGGAGCTGCATTTGCATTTCATAAAGGTTACTCTGCACACTTGTAGAGAACAGGATTAGGAGGGGAAATGTTGGCAGGGAAACAAATTAGGAGGAAACCAGGTGAGAGATGGCAATGCTTGAGCTCTGGGATAGTAGAAGCCAGAATGATGGAAAATGGAAGAATTGCTGATCTTCCATAAGATCCAGGGCCTGATGGTCCCCAGTTCTAGACAGAGGATGAAAGGGATGCCAATGCAAAGATTCACCAAGGGAGTGTTTTCAGGGGAACAGGCACTTTGCTGGGGAAATGAAAGGCAAGATCAGGAGCGGAGTCTGAGGGCTGTTGGGTGTCAGGTGTCCCTGGATCTTCCAGGAAGGAATGTCCAATAAGACATTCACACTAACAAATGGTTCTAGAACTTTGATGAGGAGGATGTCCTAGAAATATGTGTTTGGTAGCAGTTTGAAAACAGATGGTAGTTTTGAAAAGATGCAGGTGATAAGACAATATAGAGGAGATCCAGTAAGAAAAGAAGTAGGCCTAGGACAGAGTTCTAAGAAACCACAATGTTTAATATTTGAGAGGAAGAGATAGAAGCAAGGGGTGGGGACAGCAGAGAACCCAGAACAGTGTAGAACCAAGGTCTAAATTCCATCAGAAAGAACAGAAAAGTCAACAGAGATGACACTATAGGAAGTTCAGGTCAAATTAAGCCTGAGAGACACCCAAGGGCTTCAGTCACATGCATGCCTTTGATGACCTGAGCCAAACTGGAGGAGCAGAGTGGAAGAAGCCACAGTAGAGGGGCCTGAAGAATGAAGAAGAGGTGAAGAGATGGAGATACCATGGGCAGACACCTTTTCTAGAATGTCTGTGATGAGGAAGTTGAAGTAAAAGGACATTAGCAAGTAGGCAGCGTCAAAGAAAGACTTTGGTTTTCACATTTTGGAGATTTTTTGTTTGTTTACTTTGAGTAAATTAGGAAGATCTGGAGAATGGAAGAGATTGAAGATTAAAGAAAAAGAAAGGGGCCAGGGAGATAGCTCAGTGGAATAAGCGCTTCCCTGGCAAGAGCAAGGACCTGAGTTCAATCCCTGGTTCCACCTAAAAAAAGAAGACATTGAAAAAAAAAAAAAAAAAAAAAAAAAAAAAGAGGGCATATGTTTCAGATTCCTGATATGGCAGGAGAAAATACACAAGCACAGACCATTGTCAGTGTGACAAGAGGGAAGTTCTTTCTGAAGATCCATCCAAGGTGGAGCCATGATGGTGTTTCGAGCTAGGAACCTTGAGGTTCTTGTAACCTATGGTCTTCCAGCCAGGTGAGGTCAGCAATGTTCATGTGGGTCACAAAGCCGAGTCTCTTTTCCCATCATGCCCCACAGACAGCCATGTCCATGAGCTTCCTCCCTCCACACTACTTCCCGTGGCTTTTTCTTAGTGTCAAAATAGAACCAGGGAAAGACCACTTTTGTTCCAAAGAGAGATTATTGATTTTGCTCCCAGGATGTGCCAACCTCTTTAGAGAACTATGTTCTGCCAGTTTTGACATTTATAATTTCAAAAATTCACAGCGAGCAATTAAAACAGCTTGATAGTAAAACTGTATATTCTGATGTGTGGAAGAAAAGTGTGTGTGTGTGTGTGTGTGTGTGTGTGTGTGCATGTGTGTGTGCGTGAGCACGCGAATATCCATATACATAAATAAAATGTGTATGAAAAACAGCATTTCTAATCCACAAAGAAAAGGAGAAATCATTGAAAAAGTAATGTTGCTATAAATAATTAGGATAATTGGGAATTAGGAAAAATGAACAGACCAGTATCTTTTCTTTTTTCTTTTTTGTACTGGGGATCAAACTCAGGACTTTGTACTTGTCAGGCAGGTACTTAAGCTGCCAAGCTATTCCCCTGGCCCCAGGCCAGTATCTTATACCTTATCCAAAATAAATTTAAAATGCACCAAAGTTTGAAAAAATTAAATTAAGAAAAAAAATTGGCAAGTATTCTTTTAAACCTTGCAGTAAGAAAGCATCAAACACAAAATGTGAATTCCAGACAACATGCAGCCACATACTGATATGTTCAACTACATAAAAGTTCTTAACTACTAATAAGGAAAAGATACTGAGAGCAAGACTTAGGAGAATGCAATTATTTCTTGAACCACATTTTATATTGAAAAAGCATATTGTGAAAAATGTGAACACTAGAAATGGGTGTGCAATGAAAACTGTTTCCCTGCCACTAAAGACCCTCCAAGCTAAGTGTGATAATACACACCTGTAAAAAAGCCTCGCATCTTGGGAGGCTGAGGCAGGACGATCACAAGTTTGAGCACAGCTTGGGCAACAGCAATTTAGTGAAACTGTTTTTAAAAAAGAGGCTGTAGTTGTAGCTTAGGGCAAAAGCTTTGGGTTCAACTTGGTGCTGCAAAAAATAAAATTAAAATTAAAAATGGATAAAGAGCCTACCTGCCCCTCCGCCATCTGGTACAGCTTTTTCTTCTTGTGTCCTCCCAATAATAGTCCATGCACATGTGAGCACACACACATCGTACATCTAGAAATATATTCCTATATGATTGTGCATCAACCTGCTTCATTCTCTTTCATAATGTACTTAACTAGTTATTTCCTTTTTCTATTGATCTATGTTTGTGGTACACAATGATTATATTCATTGTATGAAGTTAGTCTTTATACATCTTCCTTTTCCATTCTGTTCGCTTCCCCTGCCTCCCTGCTGCCTCCAACTCTCGGTCCACATCCCTTTAACAAAGGATCCATCTCCCTATTTCCTACTACCTATCTTTTCCATTGCTCTTTATATTTTAGGTTTCTCATAGAAGAGCAAATGTGCAATACATAAGCTTGTGTACCTTATTTGTTTCACTTAACATGATGATCTCAAAGTGCAGAGGACTAACATTTGGAATATATAAAGAACTCAGAAAAATTAGACTCCCCCCAAAATAAAAGACTCAATCAAAAACTAGGCAATTGAGATGGATAGATACTTCTCAGAAGAAATACAAATGGCCAATAAAAATATGAACAAATTTTTAACATCTCTGACCATTATAGAAGTGTTAATTAAAACAACACACTGATTCCATTTTACTCCAGAAGAAATGGTTATCATCAAGAAATCAAATAATATCAAATTCTGGAGAGGCTGCACCATTGTTGGTGGGAATATAAACTAGTACAACCACTGTGGAGACTCCTCAAAAAGCTAAAACTACAGATTCCATTTGACCCCACTATGCCTCTTCTAAGCATCTTTCCAAAAGAGTTCAGGGCATCATATTATTGTTATTTCCTTTTTTGTTATTATTGTAAACAATGAACATCATATTTCTTTACCCACATGGGCTGGTGTATCTACAGGATGTAGGTAATGCAGGATAGTTACAGATAAACGCAAAGCTACCAAACTGCCCTTCATAGACATGGCCCCCATTACACAGCCAAGCAGACATTTGGTGGAGGTATCTAATGAGATAAGCCTAGATTCAAAGGGGAGATCAGAAGCTGGACATTTAATTTAGGAGAAGTCATTACAGAAATGGTTTTATAAGTCCTTTGGGCTCAGCGAGATTATCTAGAGAGAGGAGAAAATGGAGACAAGATGCTTGAGTTCTCCAACATTTAAAGTCAGGAAAGGAAGAGTGAAATGTAAACAGAAATTTAGATGACGTGACCACTGATGGAAATAGAAGAAAATCAGAGGATCGTGGTGTCCTGGAGCCAACCAGACACCAGGTTTCAAAGAGTAGATAAGCCATGTCAAGGGCTGCAGGAAGTGCAGGAGGATGAGGACTGGACTTTAAGAATATGAATTAGAAGGGATAAAAGCCAGAGTCCAGAGTCTGCAGAGAAGAGCTGAGAAAGTAGAAAACTCTTGCAAGAGATTGTGCTTTTGAGGTAGAAGCACTCCTTTTAAGGGGCCCAGAGGAAATTTTTCAAAGTTGAGATATAATTAAAGTGCTTTATATGCTGACCAGGACAGTCCAGAATGGAGAGAAGGGGGCAACACTCAAGTCAGAGGGTAGAGCAACTCATCCGGGGTTGGGAACTAAAGGCAGGAAGTGAGGAAGACCTGAAGAGGTGCTGGAGGTGTTCTGTTCTGAAGAATGTTCTTTTGAGAGGGATTCTGTGTGCTGAGTGAAATTAGTGGAGCTCATTGGCAGAGTGAGAGTTGGACTCTGGAGGAGAGCAGAAAGTAAGACAGTGGTCTGGAAGGCTGGAGCGAGCCAACTACAATACTGAAGCCTCGCATGCCTGCTGGGCCAGGCTGGGTGAGGACCCAGGAACCTCTAGAGGGAGCAGGAAACTTGGTTGTGTTTTGTCCAACAAGGCCTGCTAGCTGCATACAAGTACAGAAAGAGTGATCTTCAAGTTGAGTTTATTTAGTCAGTGCTTTGTTAAGCAAATACAGCGGGGGATTAGGGAGCAAAGGAAGTGAAGGGGGCTGCAAAAAGGTGGGCTGAGGACGGGTGTGAAGCCAAGCTGGGTCAGCTGAGCAGTAAGGAATGTCACAGATAAGGGGCACTAGAAGTGCATAAGGTCAGAGACTTTAAGCCCAGAGGAGAAAGAGATTGGATTGCAGATTCAAGACTCATAGCATCCAACAAGTAGGAAGTGGCCATCATCTGGGAATTGGAGGCTGGGATTGAGATGCTGGAGGCAGTAGTTCCTACAGCAGCAGGGTCTGGGATGGGGCCAGAGTGGGATAGGGGTCCAAGGTGATACACATGGCTAATGGCTATCACTGCTCCCCCTCATAATGCAGAACTTGAGGAGTCAGAACGGAGGTGCCCACCCTGCTTGACCAGTTTGGCTCAGAAGTATCTGATCTGGGAGTGCTGCCCCACATGGTTGAAGCTCAAGGCGGTTCTCTTCGAGCTGGTGACAGACCCCTTCGCAGAGCTTACCATCACCCTGTGCATTGTGGTGAACACAGTCTTCATGGCCATGGAGCACCATGGCATGAGCTACACCTTTGATTCCATGCTGCAGACCGGCAACATCGTGAGTGACCTGCTAGGTGCTGCCTGTGTGGCCAGGGCTTTGCGTGGGCTGGGAAATGCTGTCATTGGTGAGTCCTTCTCATTAGCTGAGGACACAGTGGTGCTGCTGGAGCTATGTGGACACTGAGCTCAGGAAGTCAAGCCTGGCAGGGCCCATTCTGAACTGGTCAGAATTGGTTTGGGATAAATAAGCACAAGAAAGTGGGCAGAGAGCCCTGGCTGAGGAGCAGCCAATTCCCCTTTCTCGAACATAGGACAGCCACTTGGGTTCTCTGAATCTCAGGGGGCTCTCCCTGGAAAAGAGGACAAATGTCACTTTCCCATTTAAAGACAACCTAGGGACTTGTAAGTTTCTTTCCAATTTAATTAATGTCAATGACTGCAGTTAACAGTGGCTGAGATTTTCAGGGCTGCCACTGAAGTATAGGACAACTGAGGGAGGACAAGAGAGGTGGAGGGAGAAGGGGAGGGTGCATGGCAATGCGTCTGCTCCTGTAGCGGAGGTCACAGAGTTGGAGCTCTTCTCTTGTAGCTAGTACAGACGTGATCCAACTTTATATTTTCTTCCATTAACTTTAGTATTCTTTGCTTTTTAATAAGAAAAAAACCCTCACTAGATTTCACTACATGCTGAATGAAGTATCCAACTAGAGGAGGCACCTGCCCTACACCTTTCTCCACCCACAGGGCTAGTAATAATAGCTAACTTTATATGAATACTTGCTCAAAGCCAGACATGGTCTCAGATGCTTTTCATGAATTATCTAATCCATTTTCACAGCAGCCTTCTATGACAGGGACTATTTTAACCCCTTTCACAGGTAGGAAGACAGACATAGGTGGTTATATCATTTACTCATGATCACAGATGAAAGTGGCAACATCAGGATTTGGGATCCAGCAGACTACCTCCCAAGCCCGCACCTCTTCGCCATGAGGCTAAACCACCTCACAGGCCCTGCTCTCGTGTGTGTGCGCATGCATGTGTGTGCCTGCACATGCTCATGCACATGTATATGTGTAGTAAGCGTATGCTAAACAGAAACTAGGAAAGATCTGGGTCTTGTTTCCAGGTTCATGGTGGTGTCCACTTCTCTGAAGGTGGCTTACCAGATCTGCAAGGATATAGAGCTCCTCTGACCCCCCAGAGGCTTCAGCCCAGAGTAGAGAGGGATTAGGACTCCTCTTCCCTGGAAGGCTGCCCCTTCCACATAAGCCAGGGGTGGGAAGCAGATGCAAAAGGTTCCAGAACTCTGTGGAGTTAGCATGCCTCCTGGTTCAGCCACACCAAAGCCAAGAACTCCTGTTCTACTTACAGTGGAGATGAAAAAAGAAACCAGGAAATGGGCAAGCCTACTTCCCAGAAGGTGGCACTAGACAACAAATACCTTGTGGTAGTAACCTTGAGGGCCACATCCTTCTCTTACACTGGAGAAGTAGAGGCAGAAGGTGAAAAAAAAAAAAACAAAACAAAACTTTCCTACTGTGTCAGGGCACCAGGGCCATTTTTTTTAAGAGAGAGCATGAGGGAAAGGGAAAGGGGAGGAGAGGAAAGGGGAGGGCAGGAGAGGGGAGGGGAAGACAGGGGAGGGGAGAGGAGAAGAAGGGGTAGGGAGGGGAAAGGTGGGGAGGGGCCTGTGTTGTCCCTGTGGTGAGTCTGGCACTACATGAACATTTCCATTCGGTTTCCATCACCCTCACATCATGGAAGAGAGCAGTTGTCCAAGACTGCACAGCTGGTAAGAGCTACCAGAATGACCACCTTCCAGCTGTGCCATACCAGCTTGCCTACAGAGGGCACTTGGTGGCTGTCCTTTGAACCATGCAGTCACAGTCTTGCGGCATTAGAAAGTTACCAACATCCTCAGCCTGTTTCCTTCCTGGTGAGAGGGATCCAGTCCCCATTTCCCAGGCCCATGGTGCGAGCCATGAGAAAAAAGCGGCATCTTGCTTTCTTCTTGACATGTCTCTTTGCTGCTGGACGTTGTATGATCCGACCCTCATCCTGGCCTTTCTCTGTATCAGGATTCTGGCCTATTAAGTTTAAAGATACTCAGAGCCAAAAAAACATCTTAGAGACCATGTGTTACTATCTTCTTGACACTGTATTTATAGATGAATTATTATCTGCCAGGCTCTTTATTAAGAATTGCACAAGTGTTGGTTCATCTCATGCCCATGACATAGGTCAAGAGACCAATGCACAGGACTTATCCAAGCTTACACAAGTGAGGCTGAGCTGGGATTTTTAGCTTGTCTGTGTTGTCCCACAACCCATGCTTTTAACTATAGAACCAGACTGACTTCTCATTGACATAATTATATAATAGTAGTCATCCTGATGATTATCCACTTACACCACTCCTACCACCACCCACATGGCAAAAGCGGAGTCTGAGTTCTACCGCACATCACCCACACACATTCAGAAACTCTTCTGTTCTTCCACATGGACTGTTTCACGCCTGAGCCTCAAGGTTCTGCAGACAATACGGAGTGGAACAAACACAATTAAAAGGAGTTGTTATTTTGTAAACCAGATTTGTGCCTGCTGCTCCTTTCATCATTGCCAGCTAGTCCCAATGACCCCACTGTGATGAAAACTTATTTCTACCCACAGGTCTTTACCATATTTTTTACTGCTGAAATGGTCTTCAAAATCATCGCCTTTGACCCCTACTATTACTTCCAGAAGAAGTGGAATATCTTCGACTGCATCATCGTCACTGTGAGCCTACTGGAGCTGAGTGTGGCCAAGAAAGGAAGCCTGTCTGTGCTGCGGACCTTCCGCTTGGTAAAGTCTTCTCTGGTGCAGCTCCCCCTCAGATTTAGGAGAGCTGACTCCTAGGAACAGGTGCTGTCCTTTGGGGGCTCCACTAGCCGGCTCTCCTTCCTCTCCTGTCCTTATGCAAGAGAGACAAAAGATAGCTTCCGCCAGCCTAGAGATGTGGGTCTCTATTCCCAGCTGTTCACCAACCAGAGTGAGGATGTGCCTGCTTTTCTGGGGGCCTTGCTCCCTCATCTGTACCAAGGGGGGACTTCTGAGCACTGTCCTATTCTCTAGCAAATAACAATAAACCACAGCAGCTCATATTTATTGAGTGCTTAACGTGTGTAACTCACAATCCTACACCCTTGACGTAGTAAACCTCATTTGATGCTCACAGCACTGAGGGATGGTTGCTTTTAATGTCACAAGGGTAGATGAGAAAAACTGAGGCACAGATGGTTAAATGATGACCCCAAAAGTCTCCCAGCCTCCAAGAAAGCAAGTAAGAGGGAGGCGTGGTTCTCAAATCCAAGTTGCCCAACTCCTGAATCCTTGTCCTTCCCACCTCAGAGCTGTTCTCTCGTTTCCTAGTGCCCTAAATCACAGTCCAATCTCTTACTCATGCCAAAAACTGTCTCCTGTTACCCTCCTGTGTAGACTCTCCTCCAAACTCAGCTCCAGGACACCCTCTACAGGAGGTTTCCCTACCCAGGGCACCCCTGTCCTATTGCCTGCCGACTACGCCTTTAACAGGGCTTTGTCAGCCAAATCTGTCAGCTTCCCTGGAGCTGAGTCTGGGGTCACTGGCATCTCCCAAGTCCCTGGGTCTACCTGGAAAAAGTCTGGCATCTTTCTCACTCTAGGGAGTAGGAAAAAGGCCCAATGAAAGGCATGGCTTGTTGTTGTTGGTATTCTCTCAGTGCCAGGTTGGAGCCCAGTGGCTAGGTAGAGAGCAGCGTGGCAAAATGAAGGAGGCAGGCTCTGCAAGCCTCTGTGTGCTGGTCCTCCAGAGGCTGAGAAAGTCACGTGATCACACACAACTGTGAGATCTAGGGCAGAAAGTCTACCTGGGACCCTAGCATGGGGGCCAGGTAGACAGACAGACTTGAGTCCTGGACTTGGTTTACCCAGGCTGCCTACAGGGATGCAATGCAGTGGGTCAAGAAAGAGGTACTAGCCCGGGATATTTGCCTCAAGTAAACTGGTAACTCATTCCTACTTGGACAGAGCTAGCCCAACACAGAACTCCAAGGAGGAGAACTTACCTAAAAATCAAGAAGACTTATGCCTAAAAGTTGGTCTATATACTATTATTGTCAGTTTCCCCTTTTTTGTGAGCTACCAGAAATCTGTATTTTTATGTGAATTGGTTATTAATTCAATGTTTAAAATAATCACACTATTCAGGCAACATAAAGCATGTTCTGAGACATGCTTGTATCATTCGCCACAGGCTGATGCCATCTGCCTAAGCTGATGGCGCCCTCCCTACTCAGGGCGGAGAAGGGCAGCGTGGCGGGCAGAACTTCTCGATGATCTGGAAATCTTAGAAGATCCAAGATAAACTTCACGCTCAGATGACAAATTTCTCCTGGTGTGTAAACCTGATAGCATGGGACAGGCACCTGAGTGAACGCTCAGTGTGAGGTCCCCAGGCACAGGGACCAAGAAAGCAAGAGTGCCTGTGTCTGGGCAGCACCCGGGACTGCTTTCCAATGAAACGTGAATATTTGGGTATATTTAGGGAAACGAAGTGTGCAAGTCTAAAGCCACAAGCAACTGAAGCTTTACTTCACAGTCTGGGTGTCCACAGTTCTCCAGGTGTGTGCCTCCTCCCTCTGGTCTTAGCACGCTGACCAATTCACAGTTCTCGGACCAGCTGGCCAGTCACACACACACAGCACTTCCTTAGTGTTGGTTCCATTTGCTCAGTGACCTAGCTTGACTTCAAAGTCCCTCAGTGTTATTGCACCCTCGGGAACAAACTCAATCAACTTTCCACTGTGCCCTTGAGCAAAGTAGAGGTTTTGGCCAATCCCTACCCTGAAGCCAAAGCCAGGGATGTCCCTGTACCATGCCTGCACCCGAGCTGTGGGCATTACCAGGAAAAAGCCACACAATCTCGCTGGCTAGTTTCATTTAATTGGTAGACTTTATTTTTCAGGACAGTTTTAGGTTTTCAGAAAAATCGAGCAGAGAATACAAAGAGCTCCCTGTACTGCTGCTTCCCTCTGTCCCCCATTACCAACACGGTACTCTTGTTACCAATAACTCCTGAGTGATTTCTCATTTCTCTAATAAAATCCAAAGGCCTTACAATAGTGCAGGATCAGACACTGCTCTCTCAGCAGTTTCCTCTTGCCTACTTTGCTCCAGTCAAGAAGGACTCTTTTCTCTTCTTCCCACAGAACAAAACTCTGTCTCATTTTTGGCTGCTGTGCCTTTATTCCTGCTACCTGGGATGTCTTTACCACAGATTCCACTTAGCTCTGTCTTTTGCAAGCTTTGGCTCAAGTCACCCGTCACCTCATCGCAGGATCTCCCCTGCCCTCCTGTCTAAATAGAGCACCCCGAGGAATTATCTTAGAATCTCTTAATTTTTTTAACACACTCACATCTTGTGAAAATAATGAGTTTTGTTTCTTCTTTTCTAATCCTCACACAATTTTACTCTTATTACTACATCACCGTGTAGGCTAGGACATCCAGTACGCCGTACAAAATATGTATTAATAGCAGGCATTCTCGCTGTTTTCTTTACTGCAAAAAGAATGCTTTTAATGTTTCACCAAGACTGACATTTGTAGCAGGCCATTATAAAAAGAAAAAGGAAAAGAAAACATTATCAGTTTAGGAAGTTTTCTCTTGTTAAGAATATTTATTGTGAATGGATGTTTAATTTTATCAGACCATAGCTTGCTCATGTAAGATAATCACATTAAGATGATCACATATTTTCTCCTTTAATCTGTTAAGCTGGTGAATTATTTTAATTGATTTTTCTAGTGTTAAATCAATTTTGCATTCCTGGGACAAATATAACTTGATCACAGTAGCTTTTAAAAATACTTTTAGAAGTACAGTTTGCTAAATAATTTTTTAAAGAACTCTGAAGCCATATTGATGAGTAATATTTGGCTTATAATTTTTTTTACCTACATTGATCTTATTAAGATTTGATGTCATGGTACTAAATTACACAAGTCTCCATAAGCACAGTTGAGGAATATTTCTCTTTTCCTATATCTAATTTTTGAATAAGATTATGATTATTTGGGCCGGCCTGATAGCTCAGCAGACTAAAGTGCCTGCTTAGGCAGAGCACAGCATCGGGGGTTGGATCCCCAGTATGCCGTGCCAAGCCTGCTCCCAGGGTGCGCTGAGATGGCCATTGAGACTGGACGTGGTGGCGCACGCCTGTAATCCCAGCACTTGGGAGGCTGAAGACAACAGAGTCACTAGTAGTCTGATCTATGCAGTGAGACCTGTAGATCCTGCCCTAAAAATACAGGGGGGAAAAAAAAGATTATAATTATTTGCTCCAGCCTAAGGAGATAGCTCAGTGGTCTAAGTGCCTGCCTGGCAAGCACAACGACCGAGGTTCAATCCCCAGTACCTCATGCTGTGCCAGCCCCTGAAACCGGGCATGGTAGCGCAGGCCTATAATCCAGCGCTGGGGAGGCTGTGACAGGAGGATTGCTACAAGTCTGAACTGCATAGTGAGACTAGATAGATAGATAGATAGATAGATAGATAGATAGATAGATAGATAGATAGATAGATAGAGATAGAGATAGATAGATAGATAGATAGATAGATAGATAGATAGATAGATAGATATAGTTATTTATTTCTTGTAGATTTGATAGCATTCACTAGGGAAGCCTTCTAAAGTCCAGATTTTCACTACAGATTTAGTTTTCTTAATAGCTGCTAACCTAGTCAGGTGTTCTATCTCAAATCATTTGTTTTTGTTTTTTTAATCTTTATTTATTTGGTACAGAGTCTCACTACACAACTCAGACTAGTGATTCTCCTGTCTCAGCCTCCCCAGCGCTGAGATTACAAGCATGAGCCGCCACCACCCAGTTTCAGTGGCCAGCATGGCACATCTGGGATTCCAAGGCCAGCACTGTGCGCATCGAACCCAGATCCTTGCGCTTGCCAGGCAGGCGTTTAGACTGCTAAGCTATTCCCCCGACCCTTCAAATCAGTTTTTTTTGTAAGTTATTTTTCCTAATAATTTTACTTCCTGTCTACATTTTCGAGCTTGTTGGAATCATTTGTGCATACAATGTTCTTATCATTTAAGGATGGCTATCACCTATACTCGTGCCACCTTTTTCTTTCTTTTCTTCTTCTTCTTCTTCTTCTTTCTTCTTCTTCTTCTCCTTCTTCTTCTTCTTCTTCTTCTTCTTCTTCTTCTTCTTCTTCTTCTTCTTCTTCTTCTTTTTTTCTTTTTTCTGTATTTAAGACAGGCTTTACAGGATCTCACTACATAGATCCAACTCGTAGTGATTCTCCTGTTTTCAGCCTCCCATGCTCTGGGATTACTGGCGCGCACCATCATGCCCAGTCTCAGTGCTGTCTCAGCGCGCCCTGGGGGCGAAGCCAGCATGGCAGGCCAAGGATTGAACCCCCAGCCGCTGCGCTCTGCGTAAGCAGGCACTTTAGTCTGCTGAGATAGCAGGCTGGCCCTTTTTTCTTTCTTAAGAATAATGATTTGCGGGGGCCTGCCCCTTAGCTCAGTTCTTTAAGTCGCTGCTTCAACAAAGCAGTCAGGCTCAGGTTGCTGTGGTTCGATCCCCACAACTCAAGCCAGCCAAACCTGCCCTGAAGGCATTCAGAGAAAAAAAAAAAAAGAGAATAATGATTTGTGGGGCCGGGGAGATGGCTCAGTAGAATAAGCACTTCTTTGGCAAGTGTAGGGGTCTGAGTTCAATCCCCGGTTCTGCCAAAAAAAAAGAATAATGATTTGTACTTTTTCTTATAATTTTTCATTAGTCTTGCCAAAGATCATCAATTTAATTAGTTTTTCCAAAGAGCTAACTTTTAGCTTGGCAACCCCTCTATATCATTGATGTTTTCCTATTTCAAAAAATCCTCAATCTTATATTAATTATACCCTCTACTCTACTATTTTGCTCTTTTCCAACTTTCTAAGACGCAGTGAGGTCCTTTTTTTTTTTTTTTCAATATATTCATTTAAGACTTCAATTTTCTTCTAAGAACTGCTTTAACATATATCCTTGTCTGGTTTTAAATATTTCCTACTTTCAACTTTGACGTATTTTTTGATTCAAAGGTTAATTAGAAGCATGATTCTTAATTTCAAAACATATGCGGAATTTCTAGTTATCTTAGACCACTGAGTCCTAGCCTAATTGTGTTACAGTCAGAGAACATATGCTGCATGGTTCTAGTGCTTTGAAATTTACTGATGATTTCTCTTTGGCTCAGTGTATTGAAAATGTTCTTTATGTACTTTTAAAAATGTGTTTTGTGCAGTTGTGGGGTGCCATGCTTCACAGATACCCACTGGGTAGGGAAATTTCATTACGTGGTACATTCTATATCCCGGCTTATCGTCTACGGCTTGTTCTAGCAATTACTGAGAAGGTCATGCTACAAAATACCTCCCACCATGATCATGGCGTGTCTGCTTCTCCTGTGTCTCTGTCTGGAGTCTCTATCATAAGTGCATATGGATTTTAAGTTGTTACATCTTCTTAGTAAATTGAAACTTTTATTATGAAAACTGACCTTCTTTGTCTTTAAACATATTTTTTGCCTTGAAAAATACCTTTGCTTGATATCAATTAAATAACATTGGTTTCCTTTGGTTTAGAATTTGTCTAAACCAAAGGACAGATTTTTGTCCATCCTTTACATGTAACCTTTGTGTTTCCTTGCCTTTTTTAAAGTTGCTTGCAAATAGCATACAGTCAGATTTGGGATTCTTATTCAGTTCTTAAAATCCAATCTTTGTCTTTTAGCCAAAGCATTTAGCAAAACTATTTCTTTTTAAATACACTGTATTTGGTGACGTACCCATCATTAAATTGATCGACCTCTCCCACCACCTTCCTTAATCTATTTTGGGTTATACTGTAAATTTTTCCTTGTATTATTTCCTCTTCTACTATTTAAAAACTAAATACTCCTGTTTAATTCTTTGAGCAGTTTATTGAGAAATTACAGTACAATAGCCAGGCATGATGGCACTTCTGTAATCTTATCTACTCTTGAGGCTGAGGGCAAAAGATCATGAGATTGAGGCCAATCTGGGCAATTTAGTGAGACCCTGTGTCAAAAAAAAAAAAAAAAAAAAAACCAGCTTGCGTTTGGGGCCGGGGAGATGGCTCAGTAGAATAAGCACTTCCCTGGCAAGCGCAAGGACCTGAGTTCAATCCCCAGTTCCACCCCCAAAAGAAAAAAAAAAACCAAACATTTTTTTAGTGGGCTAGGAATGTAGCTCAGTGCTTCCTGGGTTCAATGCCAAGTACCACGCAGGAAAAAAAAAAAAGAAAGCATAAAGAATTATGGTATAAACAGTTTAGTCAATTTAAAACATTAGCTATGGGGGCTGGGGACATGGCTCAGTGGAATAGGCGCTTCCCTGGCAAGCACAAGGGCCTGAGTTCAATTTCCAGTTCTGAAAAAAAAAAAAAAAATTAGCTAAAATCTTTCTTCTCCAGGATAACTTTCCATTCCAATTATCCCTTCTGAAGTTATTACCACACTAAATACTTTAAGCTTCTTTTTAAAAAATAAATTATAGGGCTGAGGGTGTAGCTCAGTTGTAGAGTACTTGCCTCGGGCCCCGGGTTCAGTCCCTAGCACTACTACCACTACTACTACTACTACTACTACTACTACTACTACTACTACTATGACAACAACTACTATTACCATTACTACTAGTAATAGTAATAACAATACAAACTACTCAATGATAAGCAATGGTAGCTGTTATACAGACAACTCTAAAGACTCAACAGCTGAACCAAATAAAGGATTAATTTTCCACACTCTCAGGCAGCTATACTTGGGAGTCTTTTAATAAATGACTTTGCTCTATCTGGAAGTGCAGGGCCTTTAGAGTTTGTCTTCTGTCAGAAAAAATGTTAAGCCAAGGTCTAAGTTTCAAACAGTCGAGGTTTTTTCAGTGAGGGTTCATGTTTTACAGCGATCTTCCTGCCTCAGGCTCCAAGGGCTGGGGTTACAGGTGTGCACCAGCACACCCAGCTGACCTCTTGTGTGCCGCACACGGCACACTCCTTGATGGAGTTCTCAATGCTACCTTCTTCTTTTGTTTTTCTGTGCCTATTACTTTCTATCACAAAAGAAATGGTGACTACACCAGTCATATAATTCTAGAAAAGAGTTGTAAATCTACTCCAAACTCTGTGGTCAAAAAAACAAAAAACAAACAAGCAAAAACCTAAGTGGTCTTCAACACCTGAAGATTTGATCCATTGTTTACTGCTTGAAATTTAAAGGCACTGTGTTTCTTAAATCTTCAAGGATCTAAATTTCTGGACTCTACTTCCTTTCATTTCTTATTAAGCAGTCTAGTATTCCTGGGTTCACCTCTTTTTTAAAATGTCTTGTGAAACATAGTCAATCACAATGGACACACAATAGTAAGTACCTACAAACACTTCTCCTAAGCCTGCTGCCTTATGAGGCTTGGAACCAACACCAGACCTATTTGTTGCTAGCTGGGAAGCTCTCCAGGGAGTATACATGCCAAGGAGGGACTCCGGCTTTCAAGGTTCTCCCACCTAGTGACATCATGATGGCTTCTCTGGAGATCATGGAAGAGGAAAGAAAAGTACAGGGTATTTTATGGCTATGCCTGAAAGTAGTAGTATATGTTGCTTTCCCTTCCATTCAGCCTGTAAGTTAGAACCCAACAACATGACTCCAAATATCTGCAAGTGAGGCTGAAAAATAAGTCTTCCTTTGGGGCTGGATGGAGGAAAAGTACATTTCTCACCTGGATTTAAATTTTGGCTAAAAATGATTTCTTTCATTGGCAGGTCATGCACACACTTCAGATTTTATTGTCTAGTATTTTCCATGATATTTGATCAAAAGAGGGACCTAAATGAGACCCGATGCACTCTGTCCTATTACCTGACATCCTGATATTTTCAGCAGTGCAAGCTGAATTTCATCACCCAGTGGCAACATCCCCCATAGAAAATAGTTGTTAGGCTGATTTTTCCCTTCTGTTCTAGAAATAAAGCATTCTCATGAGAGAAAGCTGGAAAAAATAGGAATGTTTAAGATACGGAATTGGCTTCAAGTAATTTCTATATAACTATATCCAGTTACCAACTTTGGTTGTGTTTTCAGTGTTGGGGATTGAACCCAGGGCCTCATGCGTGCTAGACAAGTGCTCTACAACTGAGTTACAGCCCCAGTGGACTATAAATTACAATATGATAATAGGAAGAGATTCCTTTGACATAATACTAAGCTGGGTAGAGCCTATGGGGAATAATTAGATGGGCAGAGGTGACACAGTGGGGGTAGGGGAACAAGGGTACAGGCGAACTGCTCTTCTCCTCTAGTAGCTGTGGGTATCAGCCAGAGCCAGCCAGTTACTGTCACTCTACAGCTTCAGCAGCAGGCATATACATGCATGCAGACTGACTGGCTAATGGCAGGGGCCCTCAAGCTGATGTCTAAAGAATAGCAAGTTCTTTAGACAGGGCAGCCAGATCCTATCTTATTCTCCTTTATAAAGACAACAAAACATCAATGGAAGATGACCCAATTCATTTCCTATAGGGAGAAATACATACATTTTGCTTGTAGTTTAGTAGGAGCTTATTAGGGGCTGCTGTCTAAAGAGATTCTAATATTCATTTCTAGCCCACCCTCCCACCCCCCAACCAAAGAGCCTGTGAAATAGCACATCCAAATGCTGCTGAGCAAGCACTGCTGTCGGGTGCTCTTGCTCACAGCTGCTCAGCGTGTCCCAGTGTTCCTCCCTGTCCCAGGCCCATGGCCCAAGGCTCTGTGGCTTGGCTGTTATGCAGTGTGAGGCCCTCATCTGGCCTGCACATTAGCACTTGGCCAGTGCTGATTGAGAGCAGAGACTTTGATTACCTGTGTTATTTAGGAAACTTCCCCTGATGCCCTGCTCTGTTTGGTGCCCAGAATTCAGTTTTTATTTGCTTGACAGCTACCCCTAACCAGTCCACACCAGACCTGGTGCTTTAAGCTCCGCTTTCAGCAAGAGAAGAGGAAGTTCTCCCAGCACAGAGAAGCGAACATGGTCCTCACTGTGTAGGAGTCCTCCCTGGGGATCCACTCCGCCAGGTGGGGGACAGAACGGTCTCAGCACTGTTCTTCCAGCACCACGTCCTACACAAAGTCTGAGCTTGGCTCTTAGTGGGTGCTCCACAGACACGCACACTGCCTGGAGGTGTACACAAGTGACTTCATGGGCCCCAGAAGGCAGTGCTACGAAATGTTGATGTGTCTCTATGCATAGTGCTTGTGTTCTCTTGTGGAACTCAGCATAGTAGGTTTACAGTGAAGGCCTGCAGAGTCTTCATCTTCTGTTCGTGAGTAAACCCTTGATTCCTCGACAGCAGGAGCGCTCTCCCTCTCTCCATGTGCTGGCAGGCTAGTGCAGAGTCATGACATGTACAGTTGGCATGTATTAGGCAGAAAGTTTGAGGGTTAATTCAGGGACTCTGAGTATGGATGCTAGGTCCAGAAAACCACAGGCACTGCTGTTTCAGAGCTTCTGGGAGCACAGATAATGTCAATTGCCCAAAGATGAGAAATGTCCTAAACTATGGCTGGCTAGAAGCTACCCAGCACAGTGGGCCAGGCTGCCACTGAGGGAGGCTAGCCTGTCTTCAGGTTTCTCATGTATTTATGACCCTCATCTCACCCCAGGGCACCACCCTAGCCAGGTCCACACCCAGGAGGGAGCAGCCTGTGGCTACAGAATGAAGTGAAGATGGCAGGATGACCTCCTCTGCCACAGCCATGGGAGCATGTTGATACTTAGGGACCACAGAAGGCCGATCATATTTTTGAGAAATCCAAAGTGTAAATAATTTAAAGAGCAAAATGAAAGCTAAATGGTAGGAATCAGGGAGATGGAATATGTGGCGATGAAAGGGTATCTGTGGATGGGAAGAAATGGGAGGGGTGGGAGGAGAGGAGGAAGTAAAAAGGATCAAGTTTCAAGATGTGGATGTACCAGTTCCCCACATGAATGTAATTATTATGTAATGCAAACATCTACTAATAGGCAATTCACATGTAGTCTAAGAAAGACAGCTCAAAGCACAGCTTCCAGTAAGCACCTGTCTTAGGAAGAGTTGCCTGTGCTTTCCTCACAACTTTGATTTTCAGCCAATGCTTTAGACAAAAGATGAGAAGTGTCCAGGGCCTGACAAGGTCTCTATTCCTCCACAGCTGCGGGTCTTCAAGCTGGCCAAGTCCTGGCCCACCCTGAACACACTCATTAAGATCATCGGCAACTCGGTGGGGGCACTGGGGAACCTGACCATCATCCTGGCCATCATTGTGTTCATCTTTGCTCTGGTCGGCAAGCAGCTCCTTGGGGAGGCCTACTCAACCCACCAGAAGAAGCTGACCTTGCCAGGGGATGAGCGGCCCCGCTGGCACATGCAGGACTTCTTCCACTCATTTCTCATTGTTTTCCGGATCCTCTGTGGAGAGTGGATAGAGAACATGTGGGCCTGCATGGAAGTCAGTGAGAAATCCATATGCCTCATCCTTTTCCTCACTGTGATGGTGCTGGGAAACCTGGTGGTGAGTATGAGTCCCTCGGGGCCTGCCTCCTGGGCACTGGAGAAGGCTTCCGGGTCACCCTGAGAAGCCCTGACCATGTGCACATTCGTACCTACATTGCCTTTCCAGTTGAAGTCTTCACACTTTTCAGAGGCATGGGGCGTGTGATCAAAAGCCTATGTGGGGAGCCGGCCCAACACACGGAAATACGCACATGTGACAGAGAAGGAAAAATTCCTCTCTACCATTTCCTAACTGGGTGAGCCAGGGTGCGAGAATCTCTCCAAACCTTGATTTCCTTAAAATCAAGCATGGGCACACTGGGAGAACTAACTTCAGAAGATGCCAGGCCCAGATTGCCCAATGCACTATGGGAACGTAGGAAAGAGGAGCTGTTCCTTGTGGAAGGCAAATCCCACCCACGTGGGTTGCTCAGAAGATATTTTCATAGGACAGTAACAACTGACTGACTTCTTGGTCCCAGCTAGGGGCAAAGGGACAAGGTGAAAGAGAGAAGCTGGAAAGTGCCAGACTTTAAGTCTACCCCCAGGTTTGGGGATGCCCCTCTGGAGGCCTTCCTGCCTGTGAGCAAGAGGCCCTAACTCTGCCCTCCTGCTGCCTGTCTAGATGTAGGCATCCAGCCCTCCCTGGCTTTGGGGACACATGTGGTCTTTCCAAAAGCCTGTTTATTAAAAAATCAATCAATATGAAATTTTCTTTTTGCCAGTACTGGGACTTAAACCCAGGACTTTTGTACTAAGCTATATCCAGGACGCTTATTATTTATAGATAGGACCTTACTAAGTTGCCTAAACTGGGCTCAAACTTGCAGTCTTCCTGTCTCAGCCTTCCAGAGTCCATGCTCCTTCGTGCCTAGCTTAGTTTTGGGTTTATTTCATTAAAAGTTTTACAGACAGGAGAAGTTCAGCTAAGAGAAGTTGACCTGAGAGCTCAGAGAGGCCCTTCAAATCTTTCCCACCTGGTCTTGCCCAGAGATACACCTTCCATTCACACTCCAGAGTCAGGGCTGCCCACAGCTGCAACTGCCCACCCAGGCCCAGCTCCTTCCCCATGGAGACACAGGTGCCCTGTCCCCCAGACAAGAAGTTTGCCTCTCTTAGAACTTGGACATCCTGCATGTCATTTCACCTGCATACCTACTCTGAAAGGTAGGGAGCCCCCTGCTCCCTGCTGGCAGAGGAAGAATGTGAAGTTAGAAGCAATGGGGAGATGTACCCAGGATTGTGAAATGAGAATAAAACCCAGGGGATGGGGGTGGCCGGCTCCTCTCTTGTCCCCAAATGTCCCTTGGTTACAGGGTGAACCTCACTATGGTGGAGAATGTGCTTCCAAGCCTCATTTCCCTTGGAAAGTCACCCTGGGACACCCCCAGCTACCCCTCACTGTTCTCAGAATGTCCATTCTCCTGGAGGTAGTATACCAATGAGTGCAGAAGGCCCAGGCTACCACTGTCCTGCCATCCAGCTGCTTGCCAGGAGCCCAAGGAGGGGCTGATTAGTCTATCTCGCCTCTACACCTCTCTCCAGGTGCTCAACCTGTTCATCGCCCTGCTGCTCAGCTCCTTCAGTGCCGACAACCTCACAGCCCCGGAGGATGATGGAGAAGTGAACAACCTGCAGGTGGCCCTGGCACGCCTCCAAGTGTTTGGCCAACAAACCAAGCAGGCCATTTGCAGCTTCTTCCGCAGGCCCTGCATGCTTGCCAGACCCAAGGTGGAATCGCAGCTGGCAGCAAAGCCCCCACTTTCCAGCTCCAAAGTTGAGAACCACATTGCTTTGGAGGCTGCCTCAGGGAGCCCCAGAGCACTGCCACCTCTCAGAGGGCCCAGGGATGAGCACAGTGACTTTATCACCAACCCTAACTTGTGGGTGTCGGTACCCATTGCGGAGGGTGAATCTGATCTGGAGGACTCAGAGGGTGATGGAGAACAGGATGCTGCAAGTTCATGGCAGCAAATGACCCCAGAAGGACAGGTAAGAGTGCTCCCCCAGAGGGCAGCTAGGGGAAGTAGGAGGGCTCCAGGGTGAGAACCACTCAGGACAGAAGGGGAACTGGGAGTGAGGCTTTCTAGCAGCGAGACTGGAACAGCCTTAGAGTCCCTGACAAACTAGGCATACAAGACCTTACCATACAGGAGCTGAGACTGTGCCAAGTGCTCTGGAGGAGCTGGCTCCTCTTCAGGGCCTAGAAAAAAGATCACGACTCCCTAGACAGGCAAAGAGAGAGCAGGGGCAGCAGGCAAGTCCCAGGCTACACTGAGGTGCTAGGACTTTGTCCTTCACATAGCTCCCCCCTTCACTCAACTCAACCCAGACCCTGCACATTAGATACTAATGATACTCCTCCGACAACTGGATGCTGTCCAAGTGCAGGCTTATCTAATCTCCACCAGCATCCAAAGAAGCCCTGATTATTACATTACTCATCTATTGACAAGTGACATCATAGGAAAGTGACACTCCTTTCAAAGAGCTTTAAAGCACATTTAAACCTTTTGAGGATTTTTTCCTAAATACTTTGCCCAGTTCCTTTCTACTTGAAGCCTGTGTCTCAGGTCTCACTAACCCTTCTTTCTCCATGAAGAGGGTGTAGTTATGCACCAGCTGAGAAGGTGAGGACCCCGCCCCCAAACACCACACCTCTTAGTGGCCTCAGCCAGCTGTACTTGGGGTCTGCAGTTCTTCCGTAGCCTTCTTCCTCTGTGTCATTCCTCTTGCATTCCAGAAGCTGCTGTTATCAGCCATCATTTTTTACATGCCTTTGGGTAACAGCTGAGGACAGGGTGTCACTGTCCCCAGAGTAAAGGACATGAACTCTGAGATTGATGACTGTCTGCCTCTCGGAAGCATTTTTGGTTACTTGGGGTTCACTGGGAGAGACCGAAATACCCAAGCTCCCTTTCAGACTGAAGTACTTTTTGTTTTTAGTTGTTTTGGTTTGGTTTGGTTGTTTTGTTTTGTTTGGTACTGGGGATCGAACTCAAGACCTTGCACTTTCCAGGCAGGTGCTTATGCCACTTAGCTGTCTCCCCGGCCCCCAGTCTGACTTCTGAACAAGTAATAATGGTCAAGGTGAACATCTATTGAACTGAACTCTTCGTAAAGCTTAAAGTGTCAACATATTTAGTCACCAAAATTACTGAGGTAGGGCTTGCCTTTGAACTTCTGTAGGTGGGGAAGAAAGATAAAAAAACATTAAATAACTTCTCCTAAGGTCACACAGCTCCTAAGGAATGGAGCCACATGTTAGCTATAGATCAATCTGACTCTACAGTCCTTCTGGCTGCTTCACACAAGTGTGCTCATCTATGTCCATTCTTTGCATGTCTGACGTCCTTTCTCTGACAGCCCGCAATGTGACCAGCTGTCACTGACCCAGGTGCCATGCAGGAATCCCTCTGTCATTAGCAGGAGCAGCAGCAACAAGCCGGGAGGTGTGGGGACCACCCGACTCTGAGCCCAGGCTCTGGGACGTCTTCTGAGGATCTAGCTCCATTCCTGGGTGAGAAGAGGAAAAGTGACCAGGGTGCGCCCCCAGTTCCCACAGAGGTAGGTATGTGAGCTTCCTGGGGAGCAGCATCAGCCAGCCAGACACCACCTGAGGGCTGGGAGCACTAGAGGGTGGAGGTAGCCCCCCCGGGGTTCCAGGCCACACCAACTCTGGAGCCTCGTTCCTCTTCCTGGGAATGCTCAACGCCCACCCAGCCCATGGCTGATCAAGACATTGCAGCATTCATCACCATGGCCAGGACCTCACCCCTGGCTGGGTAGGGATGGGAAGAAAGAACAAGCTCTCCTTGGGCCAGCTCCTGGCCTCTGCAGCCTCCATGCCTTCATCTGTGAAGCACAATGATGCCTCCTTGGCAGGGTTATTTTGAGGCTTAAATGAGACGCTGCTTGTCAGGTGTTTAGCTCCTGCCTGAAATGGAGTAAGTGCCCAGAAAGTGACAGCCAAGGAAAAAGGAAACAAAAGGAGTGCACAAAGAAAGTCAAGCATCTTTCAGAGGCAGCAGATGGAAGTTGGAGGCACTCAGGGGCGGGGAAGTCTGCCCTGTGACGCACCCCCACTTTCTTTTGTCTGCCTTCTTGTCTTTGGCCCAAAGCAAGCAGGGGTGGAGAGGGGTTATCTACAAGGGAGAGGGGAGCTGACACCTCACAGACTGGGCGGGAGGACTCAGGGCTTGGGATGTCCTTCAAAGGTAAAAATAAACTGTGGTGTCAGTTGCAAGTCTTGGAAGAAAACTATAGGGGAAGGGTAAAGGTTATGCACCTTTACGACCATGATTACCATCATAATCATTCAAGAATTGAATTTGACACAATGCCCTTCATGTGGGGACTGTGTGGATGGCACAGGGCTGGGCAAAAATAAGGCAGAAAACAGCCCTTCAGCATGAGGAATACCATCCACTACCATGCATCCTGGGCAAAGCTGACACAGAAGGGCAAGAGAATGGAGGAGCTAGAAAGGAATACTGGAGGGCTATGGGTAGACACGAGCCACCAAGTCCCAGTGGGTGAGGATCGTCATGCTCTGCACGTGGACAGCTCATCCCCTTCTGAACATTCTGAGGACTCCCCGGGCTAGAGAGTGTTTTCAGGGTATAACTTCTGGATGTTGGCTTTGTTTTTGTTTCTCTTGCGTGACCCAGACCAGGCAGGGAGGGGCTGACAGCGACAGATGGGGACCCACCCTACCATTTGGGTCCATTAGCCAAGCTATCAAGTTTACTAACCCAAGAGCAGCTTCAGCTCCTAATTGAATTCATCTGGAGACATTATAGGGCTCCAGCTGCCAAGAGGGCAGCAAGGCCCCTGCAGCTTTGCTCCCTGATTAAATATTCAAGGCCAGTGAAAGCTGAGAGTCTTTATGGGTGTAATTATGGTGTCTCAGCCACGCCAGCACTCCATCAGGGCCTTGAGGTTTGCAGCCATGCTCAGCTAGGCCTCGGGGCTCTACGTAGAGCATCAGTGCCCAGGCCTGAGCTCTGGAGGGGGCCAGGGCAGCCCTGGCATGGGACCAGGGCTGTGCAGGGCTTATCTTGTACCTTGGGGTCTTAGCCAGTGGACCTGCAGGGACCATGTGTGGGTCTCAGGGATCTGGGAGAGCTGGTTCACTGCCCTGGGCCTCTGTCCTCAGGGGGAGGATGACACAAGCTCCTCTGAGGGCAGCACAGTGGACTGCCCAGATCCTGAGGAGATCCTGAGGAAGATCCCAGAGCTTGCAGATGAACTAGATGAACCTGATGACTGCTTCACGGAAGGTAAGTGGCAGCTTTGGGGCTCCTCTGGCTGGTGACACAGGGCCAGAATTTGGTCCATCTCTCCCCTGGGTGTCTCATGGCCAGGGCCTTGAGACAGGGCCCACAGGAGCCAGACAAACAGGGCTCTGGCAGCCTCAGACACAAATTCCACAACTCATAGCACCTGATGCCACACCAGGCCGATGCAGAAGGCCGATGCTACATCTTGCTCATCACTGGAGGAGCCTCACAGTGATAGGCCTGGCCTCTTGAAGATGAAAGGGGCGAGGGGTAGTCACTGTTGTAAGCATCACCATGACACCCGGCTCCCTCCCTTCTTCTCCCTCCCTCCAGTACTGGAGTTTGAACCCAAGGCCTTCACACTGAGCTACATCCCAGCCCTTTTCCTATTTTCAGACACAGTCTTGCTAATTTGCCCAGGCTGGACTTGAACTAACAGAGGCCTGCTGGAAGGGCCCTCCTCTTCTATTCCAGGAAAGAATCATTTTTCAAAGGGGTAGCGCTACGTGGGGTTCCCAGCAGAACTGTTTCTCTGGGTGACTGGAGCTGAAGTGATAATAAAGGAATATCACGCCCTGCATCCTCTCTCCACAGGCTGCCTTCGCCACTGTCCCTGCTGCCGAGTGAATATCACCAACTTTCCATGGGCTGGGGGCTGGCAGCTGCGCAAGACCTGCTACCGCATCGTGGAGCACAGCTGGTTTGAGAGCTTTATTATCTTCATGATCCTGCTCAGCAGTGGGTCTCTGGTAAGAGGAACTGGGCGGGCACAGAGCCCTCCAGGTGGGACTTTTGGCCACCAAAAGAAGGGAGCTGCATCCTGGGGCAGCCCCAGTGGAGGCCCGGCTGGGAGCTGGAAGGAGAGCTGCTGTCTGTGTACCTCCTAATGGCAGAGCCTGGAAGGTGTTGGAGCACCAAGGCCACTGCCTGCTCAACCTGGCAGCAAGAGTTCAGGTGTTGAGTGTATGCACACACACACACACACACACACACACACACACACCGTGGGCTGGGGACTGTTCAAGGCCACCCAACTTCGCAGTAGCAAACCTTTCTTTAATCCCAAAGCTCTTGGCTTTCCATTCTCTGAGCTCGCAAACACTGACCTTCTCTGCCATCTAGTCTTGTTGCCCTGTCTTATCAAACCACTTGCAAACGCTGCTGTTACTCCTTCAGTGCTCACAGGAAACTGTCAGCAATTCCCAAACTGGAGTCACCTGGAGAACTCGCCACACTGCAGCTTCTATTTGGAAAACTGGTGGTGGGGCCCAAGAACCTGCCTTTCCAGCATGCTCCCAGCAGAGGCGAACGCTGCTGACTGTGGGCCACACTCAGATGATCTCAGGAACAGAAGCTCAGGGTTTGGAGATGCTCACGAAGCCCCTGGCTAAATGCTGGGCTCAGTAGCACAAAGAAGGAAGGCTCTGTGCCAGAGCTCAGGCTCTCAGTGCAAACCCAAGTGCCCATCTCAGTAGGGCGAGGCAGACAGATACACAGAAGGGACCTGGCAACCCAACTGTCCATGTTTCACAGGCAAGGCAGTGAAAGCACAGAGACATGCAAGGGACCACCCAGGGTACCCAGCAAGTCAACTGCCAGGTCTAGAACCCCACTTTCCTGCTCACAGCTCCAAGTGTTGTCACTTGTCTTGCTTCTCCTGTTTCACTTACTTGCTAAGAATGACCTACTAAATAGCTTGGCTCCACTTCCATGCCAGGTTTCCCAGGAAATGTGCCAGCACTGCTTGGCATGTACCCTTAGTCATGGGGAAGAGCACAGGGAAGGGACAAGGCACAGTCTGAGGGATGGGAGAACAAGGGCAGTGAGATGCAAAGCCAGGAAGAAGAGATTCAGGGCAGGGCCGGGAAGAGCCCAGAATGGTACCATCATGCTAGGACAAGGCACCGAAAGTTCCCCAGGTGCAGCAGTGCAGAGGTCCTACAGCAGGAGACGAGGAGACAGAGCTTTCTCCACACCTTCCTTCTTCTCTCCTGTGCTCCTAAATAAGCATGAGACCCTGAGCCAGTCATGGCGGTGCACATTGTAATCCCAGCTCTCTGAGAGGCTGAAGCAGGGGGACTGAAAGTACAAGACCAGCCTGGGCAACTTAGCAATTTAGGTAGAGCCTGTTTCAAAATAAAAACTAAAAGTTAAGTCTGGGATATAGCTCAGTACAAAGATCATGAGGCCAGTGCCCAGACACATACAAAGGATAACCCAGGTGCTGTTGGCTGGAGGCCTTCATGGGCTCTCTCCAAGGCTTCTTCTCAGCCTCCCATCCATCCCTCTTCACACCCCCAGCCATCACCTTCCCATTCCCACTCCTGGAGGGAGCTCAGATCCTGAGACAGCTGCTCTGCCCCAGCCACCCACCCTACCAGCTTCCCATCATGCCTCACCTTGTTCCCCATGGGACCAAACAGGCTTGGACCAAATTTAGTCTTCATGCTTTTACTCTGAGTGCTTTTAAAAAAAAATAACATGAATTTTCATCTGACAAAGTAAAATACAAAATGAAAAGAGAAATCAACTAGAAAAGGGCAAAAGAAAAAAGTCACCTATTTTTTAGCACTCAAAGAGAAGCTCACTTTGAAACCATTTGGTCTACCTCCTTCCCATCTTCCTTATGCAAAGATATACAGATATTACAGAAATAAAATCTTTGTATGCATTCTATAATTTCTCCTTGGTAAACATTCCCAGAGAATATTTTCATACTATTGCACTTCATGGCTGTAACATGTGCTATCCTAGGAGCATGCCACCTTTCATTTAAATACCCCTGTACCTATGTGTCACATGCATTGCTGTCCTCATACTTGCTGTGGTGGGGACCTGAATGGTGGATGCTGCCATGGCCCGAGAAGCAGATCCCACAGCTAGGTCCCCAGTGCAAGCAACCTGTGGGGCTGAACTGTGGTGAAGCCTGTGAAGGAGGGAGGAGAGAGAAGGGAGCCTGGGGAACATGACATCCAGCTTCTGCACATCCCCCAGGGAGGCACGGAACATAAATGGTGCCACCAAACTATCCCACCTGGAAGCCAAGGGGATAGATGGCTTTGCAAACCCAGGTGTCACTGGCCAGGGCTGCCCTTCAAGTGCAGGGATCTAACCTGCAAAGTGTTTACCAAGGCAGACCTGGCTTCCTCAGTCCAGCGAAGAAACTGCAGAAGTCACTGGTTGCCTCAGCTGAGGGATGGCGGCCCTAACATTGGCCAGCAGCCTCAGGGCCAGGCCTCAAAGGCAGAATCACTGGCTTGCTACAGGCTTGGTATCACTTCACTTCCAAAGACTGACCTGCTCCTCCCCTCCTGGCAGTCACTTATGACAGCAAGTATCCCACAGACACCCTATCACTGGGGCCTCCTTGCCATTGTTTTTCTCTTCACCGGTCTAGTAAAGGAAAATGAAAAACCCTGCATTCTGCTAATTTGAATTTCCTTGATTACCAGTGAGATAAAACATTCTTCTCAGAGATTTGTTGGTGATTCTTTAATTTTTTGTTTGAACTGCCTATGAACAGCCTTTGATGCTTTTATTTTTAAAGCAAGTAGCTGTTAGCATCCCTTTGGTTCACTTCCAAAATCCAATTTGAGGTTTCCTTTATCACTTGCATTCAGCAATCCTGCAAAATATTAGCAGGACTGCATGTCCCTGTTGGCTGAGGAAGTCTCTGTTTGTATCTCACAGTGCCTCGTCCTCTACCTACTTCACCACTGCAGCACAGAGAAAAGAAGATACCCAGGCAGACAAGCTAGTCTCACCCTGTCTGGGCCCTGCACTATGGATCCAGTAGCCTCTTTCTGCTCCCTTCCCTGCAGGCCTTTGAAGACTACTACCTGGACCAGAGGCCCATGGTGAAGGGGATATTGGAATACCTGGACAGGGTGTTCACCTTCATCTTTGTATTCGAGATGCTGCTCAAGTGGGTGGCCTATGGCTTCAAGAAGTACTTCACCAATGCCTGGTGCTGGCTGGACTTTGTCATTGTGAATGTGAGTGGCTCATGGACATGGGAGCTCTGGGATCCTCCCCTCTAACCAATGGCTATGGTTCTCACAGGCTGCTCAGGACTCTGAGTACCCAGTAAGGAGGCTAGAGTACTCTGCACACTGGTGAGTGGTGAGCTCCCAGCAGAACATGGTTCTGATGTGGCAGTGCCTCCATTCTTGGACCTCTATCCAGAAGGACCACTAACATCCTCCTCAGTTTTTATACTCAAAGCATGATCACAGAGTCGGTCCAGGATCTTATGACCTTGCATCTGCTTCTAGAGATCTAGACTTTGGGGAGCTGTTGTTCATGAGTAGAGAATCAGCCCACCTGCTGATGCTATGGTCCCCAGCCCTCTGAAAAATACATTGAACAAATAGCACTATCCCAGAGATTGTGATCTTCCCGATCTTGGGTGGAGGCCAGGAATGAATATTTTATAAAGGCTCGTAGGAATTTCTGAGGTACCATCATGGTTAACAAGCGCTGAGCTGAGAGGTGAGCAGCTGGTGCTGATGGGTTCTGACACACAGCAACCTGTAGCCATCGCCCCTGCACTAAGGAACCTGCCGTGGCCCTCCCACACATTAGACCTATGAGTCCTCTGCACTTCTCCCTCAACCTCACTGCTGCATTGCCCTGTCTTGCTTCATGCCACCACCCCCTCTGGCTTTTGAATGTGGCAGCATGAGCTCTTTGTTCCTGCTGTTTAACTGAGGGTTCCCGCAAGCAGAAGAGGCGTGTGTGGCATGTGTCTCTGCTTTCCTGGCAGCCACTGGCACCAAGGTCTGCACATCAGAGGTGTCAGGAAATGCGTCTGTACATGGTGCTTGCTCCTGAAGCTGGACAGGGCCCAGTACAGAACATTCTGTCCAAGCTGCTGTGCTGGCAAGACATCCACAGCAGGCCTGTGCATACAGCTCTCTACTTTCCTGATGCCAGTGCACCAGCAGCACCAGGCCACTGTACCAGGGACCAGCTCAGAGTCCTGAAATCTGGGAATCAGAGTTGTGGATAACTTTATGCATGTAGAGCAATTATCCATAAATGAAAGGGAGAAGCAGATAGATAGATAGATAGATAGATAGATAGATAGATAGATAGATAGACAGACAGACAGATAGATTTGTAAGCATAGCTCATTCTAGAAATGTGCTTAAAATCCAAAGCACTTGTATATCAAAGCAAATTTTCCCATAATAAATAATGGAAACTTACATGATTTGTTTTACAAGCCAAAAATATTCATATAAAATTATTATAGTATATATACAAAATAATAAAGAAAATATAAATAAAAATAAATAAACCTGCACTTATCTTTGAAAGTCTTCATGGAAAGTGTGAGTGAGGTGACAGAGAAGGGCTGTTGTGGAGGACAACTTTTGTTATCCCTCACAGAATCACTGCTATCTTTTGACTCGGTAGGTTCTTTTTTGCTTCATGCAATTTTAACAGAGAACCTATCCAATGACACTAAATTTGACCCCTACTGAGGATTTCATGGAAATGTGAGATTGCATTATCATTAAACAGATTTATCATTTGCTGCTACTGCTTTATTTGGGTGGAGCTTTTCTATAATATCTGGCACTGTTTCACTATTTTACACACCCTTCTAATCTCATTTGAAGTAAGGGATTCTTCTACCTTTTCCTTTCTTTCTTCTGTAGACAAGAACTCCTCCATAACTTCTTGCTGTTGGGGGATGATCACCCACAATCCCGCAGAGAGAGAGAGAGAGAGAGAGAGATTATTGGCCCAGTTATAATCATGTGACATTCAGTGTCGTGTACTAATTATATTGCAAGACATCACCCTTTTATCAAGTTAAAGCTTATTAGAAATGTTTGCTTGTCTTGCAGAACACTCACAGAATAAGTTACAACTTAGGGGTGTGTGTGTGTGTGTGTGTGTGTGTGTGTGTATGTGTGTGTGTGGTGTTAAGATGGATGGACATAGGAAAGAAGAAAAGAGAGAGGGGTGGCTGAAAGAAAAGGACTGGTGAAGAAGGGCTGGTAGAAGTAACGGTAGGTAGATACATGGGAGGAGGGAAGAGTGAACAGTTAGTAGATAAAGGAGCCATATGGAAGGAAGGATAGGAAGTTGTAGGGCTCAACAGAAGAATGGATGGAAAGGAGGGGGATCATTATGCAGTCATTGAACCTATTCACCCATCCATGTAGCTTTTATCCAAGCATTCTACTCACTCATCCTTCTACCATTCATTTCTCATCTTCCCATTCTTTCTTTTTTCCCCCATAATTTTATTGATAAACAAATAGCAATGAGACAGTTTCAAATCAAATTGGTAGGACAGTTTCAATAATTCACACATTGCATACATTCTTCCTAGTGGTTAATTGCTGTACAAGATGTGGACATGATATCCTATTTACAAACACCATTAGAACAAATCCCTCTGTTCATTAAGAGAATGTAACTGTATATCTATCCTAACCAC
>NW_004524723.1:1584234-1594942 GCF_000260255.1 Octodon degus | reverse complement strand
TTAACTGCTAGATTAAAAAATCTTCTGAAGATTCTCAGGATCATTGCCTTGCCCATCTTCTACGTATAACTGTATGGCTTGACTTATTCATGTTTCCTAGCTCTTCTCCTTTCCCTCTCTTGGTTATGTGCCTATGTTTATGGCAGCACAATTTGTGATAGCCAAATCTTGGAAACAACCAAGATGCCCATCACCTGAGGAATGGTTGAAAAAGATGTGGTATTTCTACACAGTGGAGTATTATTCAGCTATTAAGAATGATAAACTGCAAGCCTTTATATTGAAGTAGATACCACTTGAACATATACTCATAAGTGAAATAAACCAGACACATATGTGTAAATATCGTATAGTCTCCCTTGTATAGGAACTCAAAAGAAGGAATACAAATAGGAAGGTATAATACAAGTAAAAGGAAAGCAGGATCTCAAGGACTAACTTCCCATTCTTTCTTAATCCGTGTATCTGTCTTTCCTTTATTCCACTCACATGTCTATTTATCTCCTTTGCTTCCTTCCATCCATCTATCCAATCTATCCATCTACTAATCCCTGCTTCCAGACTTTTTCCTTCTTTTTTCTTCCATCCTTCATCTACCTACCTTGTTGCTCCTTGCACACTAATCCATCCTATCATTCTTCAACTTCTTTCCTTTTCTTTCCTTTATTTCATCCACCCAACATACTTTAACTTTTCTTCAATTTATCAAATCTTTGCTTAAAACTACTGAATATAATATTGTCTTACAAGGTGCCGTAGGAGAGACGGAGTAAAGAATAAATGCCCCCCTATCTCCAGTTTACACTTTAGACTTTCAGTAAACAAGATTCACACAAGGGAAATAAATGCATAAAGATTGGCTGTGGTGGGCACTGCAGAGACAGTGTCTTGGGGACACAATGACTTGAGTCTTCTTTTAGGGGGTGAAATGTCTTCAGATAGGAGGAGATGGCATTAGATATGAGAGATAGAAATGAGCTAGAGCAAAGAGGTGCAAGAAGACTGGGAACAATTTGATTTGGGTAGAACACATAGATGAAATATTTATAGAAGTGAAAGTTGTAACCATAAAGTACAGGCTAAGGAGTGTAGTGCTCATTATGGGATCAATAGAGTACCAGAGAAGGTTGAAAGAGTGAGACATCATCACAATCTGACTTGTGGGTAGGTATGTGAGGGAGGGGTGCATATCAGGGATTGGAGACTGTCTGGAGGCCTGTGGCCTGAGCAGTGGGAGAAGGGCTGCACACAGCTGGTGGGCTTTACTGGAGGAGCTCCAGCCTGTCTGTCCTAGCTGCAAATGCTATACATAAGCAGGCTTTCTAGGAGAAGGAACAGGACAGCAGAATTGGTCCCGAAGAGCCTAGCCCTCAGCCAACCAAGTGGCACTTGCTGGTACCTTGAGTCTTGTGCAGATGAAGCCCCATTACAGCTCTTGGTCCTCACAGAATTACCCACCCATCCAGAAGATGGGTATTGTGTGCTTGCTAAAGTGCTGGCACACATCCCACCTAACACCCAGAATAAGCTGAGCCTGAATTCAGCCCACTGTCCGTGGGGCAGCTCCAGCATTTGGCCACAGCCCCATCAGGTGCAAGCCTGCATCAAGTATCTCCCTAGCCCCTCCAAAGTTCCTAGAAGAGGTGACCATTTTTCCACATCAGTTTGTGTCTTTTGCAGTCCTTGGGCCATCACTTAAATAAAAACAGATGCACAGGGGCTATAGCTCAACCATTACCTCTCAGCTACCACAGCCAGATCTCAGGGACCATTTACTGAGAACTGCAGAGCTGCAAGAACCATGGACTGACTTCTTGTGGTCTGACTTCCTCATTTCACAAAGGGAAAAATTATCTTAGGGGCACAGGTCACAAAATGAAAATCAGGGGGAACCGCGACCCCACCCTGAACAGGATTCTTTCCAGCCCACTTTTCTGAGCAAATACAATTAACAATAACTTTATGTCTTTCAAAATAGACTTTCAGCATAGGCTGTATATGGAGACATTATCTCTCCAAATCTCTGAAAGTCAGTCAAGATTTCAAGGTTGTTAGAACCATCTGGTGCCACTAGGCCACTAGAGCAGAAAGAAACTTTTCCACCTACATCTATAAGGGTGGTAATGTAGGAAAATGAACCCCCCCCCAGAGGCTTAAGTAAGTGATTAATAAAATTTTCCCTACAAGAGAAGGGGCTAAACTCTTTCCAACCTCTGCTGGAGTTTAGAATAAGATGGGATCCAGGAAATGGCTCAGAGCAGGGGCAGAATACTGGGGAGAGATCTTTTGCCTCCTTCCACCAGGCTGCCTTTCTGGACCTTGAGGTGATGCTTTTGCTTTCTACCCGCACTCAGATCTCACTGATCAGCCTTGTAGCGAAGATCCTGAAGTATTCTGATGTGGAATCCATCAAAGCCCTCCGGACGCTCCGTGCCCTGCGACCCCTGAGGGCTCTGTCTCGATTTGAAGGCATGCGGGTAAGCTCTCACTCAAAACACATTCAATCTGCAACATTTGGTAACCCTTTATTTCCTTCTAACTACTAACCCCAAGCTCCATGCCTACCTTCCAAAAGTCAGCTGTCTGTCTTTCCTTCTGCTCAGGTTTTGGTGCTGCTGCATATCCTAACTGTCCCAGTGCTCCTACAAGTGCCTGTGTGAGAGCCTTCCCTTACGTCTTCCCATAAATAGCATACCCATGAGGACTCAGACAACTCTCTCCTCATGAAATGATCCTGGTTCAAGATTCCACAGCACCTGTGACCTGTCTCCCAACTCTGCCTCTTAATCTTGCCAGGATCCCCAAAACATCCAGAGTTCTCCATCTTTCCGTGACAAATTAGTCTTTTCTCTAATACTCCATTCAAATGTAGTGACATCTCCATATCAACACCTCTGCCACCACTCTGCGAGCATCCCCTCTCCCTACCAATGGCCCTGTGGAATTTTCCCTTCCAGCTACATCTTTTCTTATCCACTATCTGCCTCCACCTTGTTCTTCCTCCAATGTTGGCTCAAAACAGTCACAGCTTTGAAAACTAAAGTAGAGTTTTACATCTAACTTGCACCATAGAAATACCTTGAAATTTATTTTATTTTGTATTCAGGTTCTTGCTTGCTGATTTACAAATGAGTACATCTACAAATATGGATTGAGGTCTCACCGATTATTGACCAAAGCTTTGCTGACACTGTATTTTGTAAAACATAAAATTAAATGGAATAAAGTACAAGTGTGATACACACACTCACACCCTAAGTGAACACATGTGCTTGTAAGACTACCCATCTTCTCCTTTCTAATGAGAGACAATGACACCTGCCCCACTGGGTTATAGGGCAAAGGTCGAACCCCATCTCCAGGCACCTGGTGTCTCTGAGTCTGAGTTATTGCTAACACTCTTCCTTTGCTGATTCAAGGGCCCCTGGCTCCTGAAGCAGCCCATGTGAGCACAACAGGAAACAGGATCCAACAGGGCAGAGGGGCACTGTGGGGCTCCAGGTCCTTTTCTGTTTCTCACAAGGTGGTGGTTAATGCCCTGGTGGGAGCCATCCCATCCATCGTGAATGTCCTGCTCGTCTGCCTCATCTTCTGGCTCATCTTCAGCATCATGGGCGTGAACCTCTTCGCAGGGAAGTTCTGGAGGTGCATCAACCAGACAGAGGGAGATTTTGCTCTTGTGAAATGGCCCACTGTGAATAACATGTCTGACTGTGAGAATCAAAACTCTACCGGCCAACTCTTCTGGGTCAATGTGAAAGTCAATTTTGATAATGTTATTATGGGTTACCTTGCACTTCTTCAGGTGGTAAGTCAACCGTGAGACCGATCCGTTCCCTTCCTTTGGTCAGTAGGTGGATAGTCTGGGGTCTTCCAGGAGATGCTGCAGCTGCTATGAGGGAATAACACTCAACAAACTACGCTGATACACTCAGACTACATCACTAGACTAGACAGCCTTACTAATGGGTATGCTTTTACAGTGGCACAATTACTCAAGTCTGGGCTAACAGTGGAGCCTGCCAGGGAACTATCCCAAGTGATAACTTAGAGCACACCATCCATATAAAACAGACATGGCATAGCTACCTACTCCATGTTCTCCTTTACATCATCTCCGAGATGGTGGTGAGCTATGTCTAATTAAGTTGATTGTAATGAAAGAATGTTGGTGAAAATGACCATCAAACTCATTCACACTTTCTATACATTCACCTATCTTGTACCTTCATCCCATTTGCTCAGTCCTCAATTCATGTGAGTGTTGATAAAACTACTTACACATCTGTAATGCTATTACCCATGAGTTCCTGCATCCCACAATTTCTTCACACATTCAACCAACAAATAATCCCTGTGTAGCTCTGTTATGCCAGCCATTTACTAAGTTCTGGGAGATACAGTTGGACCTGGTTCCAAGCACTAAGTCTCTGGGAGGAAAACAGACAAATACATAAATCAAAACAGCCGGGGAGATGGCTCAGTAGAGTAAGTGTTTCCCTGGCAAGCACAAGGGTCTGAGTTCAATCCCCGGTTCCACCAAAAGAAAAAAAAAAAAAAAAAACTTAACTGGAGCTTTTTAGGATGCTGTGGTTTGATCCCCAGATCCTCAAGCCTTACTAGACCTGCCCTGAAGGCATCCTGAGCCAGTCAAAACAAAAAAACTCTTCATAAATCGAAACAACTCATCAATTGCCTATAAGAGGCTTAAGGATGTAGGACCTGAGACTTCTTTTGTGCCTTGCATTATGCTAAGTGACACATTCAGTCAAGATCTGAAGAATGCTAAGACCAGAGAAAGGAATGTGGAGGTTTTCTGCTTCCACCTTCCCTATCTTCCCAGCATATGTATCTCATTCTTAAATCACAGGCATGAGGTGGGAAAGTGGTTGAGGAAATGGCAGCCCTGAGATAAGAGGCCTTAGCCAAGGATGCACAGTAGCCTTGAAGCTGTTGGTGCTATAGCCAGCCACCTACACATTGAGCCCATGCCATATTCTGGGAATTTCCATGTCTTTAGTACCACGCTATTTTGAAATATCTATGTGTGGATTACTTTAAATCACCATGTGAGATTAGTTGGGTCACCCAGAGGACTCTGTCTCATTCCTGCCCAAGTCCTTTTCTCTTCAAGCCCCCTTAGCCAAACATCCTGCTCTCTCACCAGGCCACATAGCTTGAGAAAGGTCCATGGTTGATGGATAGGCAGACACTGAGTGACCTCTGCTCCTTGTTTCCAGGCGACCTTTAAAGGCTGGATGGATATTATGTATGCGGCCGTCGATTCCCGAGAAGTGAGTCTTGGCTCACTGTGCTACAGCTTTCCCCTCCTAGTTCCTTGCCCATCCCAGTCTGTATGTGTAATGAAATGGAGCTGGCTTGGGTGCCAGAAGAGGCGTCACACCCTCTGTCCCTGTGGCAGCATCCAGCTGGCTTCGAGAGGGGCATTCTCAGGCTTCTCAAGGCCTTCCGCTCACCACTGAGGAGAGCAGCAGATCATCTCCAATGGATGATGCTTGGGAAGCCACTTCCTGAACTAGCAGGACCTGTGTAATGAAAGCCAGATTGGGGAGGTGCTGGTGGGACCCTTTCTTGCCACTGCATATGCTTGTGAGGCCCTGACCTATGTCCCCTCAGCCCAGCTTCACTCCCAGCCTGCATGTCTAGGTCTCTGAGGACTTCATTTAAGCCTTTGGCCTCAGCAGGTTCCCTGCAGGACAGGGGATTTGATGTCCCTAGGGCCAACCTTCTCTGGTAAGTTCTGGAAGTTTGTAGATGAATATTTCAACTTCCTTGTTCCTAGTGTCTTCAGGTGTGGTCTACACAGTCCTCAAAGCTCAAACAGGATCGACAACCCCACTCCCTTTGTCCACAACAGTGGCCTGCTTGACAGCCTCCCCTCCTTGCCTTGCTCTTCTTTGGGCTTGTTCTCCCTCACTCCCTTAATCCTAATTCCTGGGATAGAGAGCCTGCACTCAGAGTTGGCTTTTAGTGTGAAACTAAGTACTCCCTTGCTCCCTCCCAAACCCCACCTTGTCTGTTACAGGTCAACAATCAGCCCAAGTGGGAGGACAATGTGTACATGTACTTGTACTTTGTCATCTTCATCATTTTTGGTGGCTTCTTCACACTGAACCTCTTTGTTGGGGTCATAATTGACAACTTCAATCAACAGAAAAAAAAGATAAGTGGGGCTTGGTGTTTCTGCTCTAACAATGAATCTGATCCTTCCTGTCTTTTGGCCAGCCCTGGCCTCCTGGCTAAAGCTAACCCTACTCAGAGCCCTTTCAACCTGACCAGACTTTCATTTTGGCCTTGAACCCCAACCTGACTTTTTTCTCAAGGTTGTAATCTCAGCCCTTTGGCCCCCCAAGCTGCTGCTGCTGCTACTGCTGCTGCTGGAGGAGGAGCTGCACATCAGCAAGGTGCCCCATTCCTGTGTCCCCACCCTGATTCCCATCTTCCTTCCAAGCTGATCTTGGCCTGCCTAGCTGGACCCAAGTGCCTCAAATGACCACTTGAGAAATATCAACAGGGAAAGAAAGGGGTCTAGCACTTGCTGTTCTGTTTGGAGCTCTCAGGCCCAAAGGACACTGAAGGAAGGGAAGAGACAAGGATGGTGGCAAAATCTCAACCTTGTTGGACATGGGAAGGAAGGTTCTTGCCTTCTTGGATGATGGCTCAGTTAATAGGAACCTGATCCCAGACAACTTCTCATATTTATCATACAATACAATCAATGTGAAGACATTAAAGGCATAAAACACATTCATGTTATCCTTCTATTTGGAATACTTCATACCTCTGAGATTAGTAGGGTACCATTTTAGATCCCTGTAAACTGGGGCCCAGGGAGAACAGGGCCCTGTGTCAGAGTCACACGGCACACACAGCCTTTGCACACACAGCCTGGGTTTGCCTTCCTGACTCAATCACCAGCCAGATGGATGATGCTGATGATGTTTCAGACCTTCCTGGGTCTGTGTTCTCATCTATTTAATGAGGTCAATACCACCTATTCTCAGAGGACAGTGAGAAGTAAGTAAACCCCTCCACACATCAGGAGCACCTCACTGAGGGCTGAACACACAGTGTGCACTAGATTCTAAATCTACTATTAAACTAACAATATATGTTCAACAGAGCAGGCATCCCACTTATAGAAAATCCTCAGATAGGGTCCTGTGGCTTCAAAGAAGGTAGAAGAAGTCCATGGGAAACCTGGAGGGGCTCAGAAAAACATTAACCACTGTCACGATACCCAGTGACTTTGAGATCACTCAAGCAATCCTTTCTCCTATTTACAGATAAGGAAACTGAGGCCCTAGAAACACAGCTGGCCATGTTGTGTGATAGAGTGAGATAAGCCAGTAATCACACTGGATAATAAACTGCATCCACTGACTCCTTGCCCAGATTTCTTAGTGAGGCCCTAGCTAGCACTCACCTACTCACTGCCACTGGCCCTGCCAGGCTCCTTCAAGATGTCCCTCCCCAAAAGCCCTTTGTGTCCACAGATTTTCTGATATTTCTCCTACCTGACAAATATACTGTTTCCCTTATGTTTGCAGTAACTGATTTAGACAAGCATGCTATTGAAATGGGCCGTTAAGAAAAAAAAAGAAAGAAAGAAATGGGCCTTCAGATTATATCAGAGAGTGAAAAATATGGGTTTAGATGAAGGAAGTCCAAAGAGGTCTATAGAAAACCAACACACTCCATCTCAAAGCAGAAAGACATCTTTAATAGCATAATATATGGCAGGGCAGCAGCAAGGGCAGTGCAACTGGAAGGCCTCAAGTGAACCGACCAAAGGTCTTGAAAGACCAGTGACCCAAGAACAAGGCACTGACTGTCCTCAGCTGCTGCTCCTCCAGAAAAACCTAAGGCCTGCATCCCAGAGTCTTTGCCCTAGAGGCCCTGAGGGAAGCCCCTTGAGCTCAAGCGAGTCTGTGACTCTAGAAGTCCACAAGCTTGACAGGAGTGAGCAGGCTGTGTTTAAGGCTCAGAGCCAAACAGGCATAGATCTTCTCCATGAGTCCTGTCCCCAAGCCCCACCCTCTGTTCAGGCAGCATCTCCAGGTTCCTGGAGAACAGAAACTAGCTTTGCTTCAGAGACCTAAGCAGGGCATACAGCATGGGCTCTTTTCCAGTAATGTGCCATGGATTGTGGCACCCAGGCAAGGTACTTCTTGATCCTCAGCCTTCTGCAGAGGACAGGAGATACAGATGGTTCTTCCCATGCAGGAAGCTTTGATCTGGGTAGCCCTGGGAGCCCTGTAATTTAATAACATATGGCCTTCTCCTGCACTTAGGTGGCCAGGACATCTTTATGACAGAGGAGCAGAAGAAGTACTACAATGCCATGAAGAAGCTGGGCTCCAAGAAGCCCCAGAAGCCCATCCCACGGCCCCTGGTGAGTTCCCCTCTAGCAGAGCATGTTTGGGTAGACAGCCTATGCCTGTGCTGGGTGGAGGCCTGGCCGGTATTGTCCATGGAGGAGGGGACCTGGGTTGAGTTTGGAGATGAGTATGATGAGGGTTCCCAGACCCAAGCAATGAAAAATTCAAAGGAAGTAGCCCTCACCCTCTGGAGTGAAAACACCTCCTACAGATGCCTCCAATAAGACTGTGTGAGGAAATTCTGGCCCCCTTCCCCCTTCAAAATGATCTTAGGTTCAAGCACATTTTGGGAACAGATCAGGTTCGATAATACGGGTGCGCAGCGATGAGATGTTTGTGTGGTTATGCATTATCTGCCACAGACCTCCAGGCCAGCACTACTTTTTACCTCTGCACACAGTAGACTAGAGAGGAGAAGGCCAAAGCCACCCCCCTGGGATCCAAGCTGCACTCATGGTCACAGTCCAGTGGCCAACAGGAGCCCTGCTGAAGCTTACAGATTGGCCAAAGTTAGAGTCAGGCTCCAATTTGATTCCTTGTTTAATAAAGATCTCAGGAGACATGCCCTTTCATTCCCCAATTAAGTGCAGCTCCCAAATTCTACAGGACACCTCTCCAATTCCACTCAGTCCTTGGCTTGGAGGTAGGAACATCAAACCTCTGGGCAGTAGCACATTGGAACACTAGCACCTGTGCACACAGCCACACCTTATCTCTGGGAGAGCCTGAGTTCTAAATGTTCATCCATAGCCAAGGCAAGGATTCCACAAAACTGAGAGATGTTTTTCCTATAACATCCCCAGCTTTGGAAATCACTAAAAGCAGGTTTCACCTACTCCATTTATAGGAAAATAGTAGGCTGTAGAATATCACTTCATCAATCACCCACTTCATTATCTCTAAGAGCAGTGAGGGCTACAAACATGTATTTCCAACCCCAAAAGCTGCTCCACTTGCTATAGTCAGAGCATCCAGGGTAAAGCGGATGCTTACTGATGCTGTCACCTGCTCTGTTGAATTGGAGGGAATCCATGTGACTATGAATGGGCTCTATTTTTTTTCACCATTTTCAGTGATGAAATAGAATGGATTGGTGGCTCAGCAAATCTCTTCCCACCCAGGGAAAGATGTGAGCCAGCAGCCCTGCATGGAGCCAGGTGCACTTGGGTCTGATTCTCTGCTTTAACCCAGCAGGGCAGCAACCCACCCCCAGCATGAGCAGAAGGCAGGGATCAGCTTTATCACAGCACTTCCCTATCCTCCTGCTTATAGCGGCCCCTGGAAGCTCCTTGGTGGGACTATGCCACGCTGTTCTCCTCATGGCCACTTAGAACCCTGCATACAGTACATATTCAGGGCCAGCCTATTGTATAGAATTAAGTGCAATCAAACCTGGTAGGGTGGCTATAGAATTTTGAAGTGTGGTTAATTCAGAGCTGCCCATTCCATCTTCCATTTATCCACCAATTGATTGAGCATCTATTTTATAACAGACACTAAGCAATGAACAGTGAACAAAATGAACAAAGTCCATGCCCTCAGAGAGATGATAAGCCCTTTGCCAAGGCAAGTAATTAGCAAAAAATATGTACATGTTCATTCACAGATTGGAGAGATTGCCAAAGAGCAAGATTGGTGTGAAAGGAAAAGCGTGTCTAGGGCTGAGCCTTAGAGAGCTCTGTCTAAAAGTCAGATGAAGGAGACTACAACAGAGCAACATAAAAGGCAAGAAAAGAATCAGCAAAGTATGACATGATGGAAACCAAGAAAAAATAATTTCAAATTAAGTGTCCTTGAATTTAACATTATGGAGGTCACTAATGATCTTAGTGAGAACCATTTCAATGGCAGGATAAAAACCTCTGCTGGCATAAGGACTGAATGGGAGATTATAGTTGTACATAAATAACTCTTCTTTAAAAATTAGCCACAAAAGCAAGGAGAGACCTAGAGTGGTAGCTGAAAGGAGATGCAAGGCCTAGGAAGATGCTGTAACTTAGGAAAATCCATGTCACTAGATATTTCCCTAAAGAATTTAGAGATGAGTCATTCATATGGACACTAAAGATGCTTAGGATAATAGCCTGAAGTGGACAAGGCTGGCCATAAGCCCGCTTCATCAGGAACGAAGCAGAGGGACCAAGAGGGTAGTAAGTGGCACTAACAAGGAGGTGAGAACACACTAGTGACAGGATACAAGCTTTATGGGGAAAAAGGATTTTATAAGACACAGAGGAGCAAAGTTGTAGTATTGTACTTAATTTTATACTCACCAAAATAATTTATTTTTTTTATTTTTTTAAATT